>NC_067138.1:70844017-71179017 GCF_903995435.1 Acomys russatus | reverse complement strand
ATAAGGTACCCAGAACTGAGACTGCCCCCCTCTAAACCAGGACTTCCAGGTCTGTGGGCGCCTGAGTGTAGTGTACTGGGGAGAATGTAATAGTAATAGCGAGTCTCCATTTGGACCAAGCACTGTCTATTCCTATAATGTGAGAGGGTTCCATCTCAAGGAACCCTGGTCCTTAGAGCTTGGGTCAGCACAGAAGCCAAAGAGCTCACTGGCTTCATCTCACAGGGACAGAAAGAGTGCTCCCATTTGCAGGAGAATGCTAGGAGCTCTTAACTACCCCCATCCCTTTCTACCTAGGCTTTCTGGCCTCCTTGCCTCAGTGAGCTCAGAGCCGGAAGTTCTGCGTGGAAGCCCTGGGTCTGCCATGGGCTCACAGTAGGACCACAAGCCAAGGGTTTTCTCCTCTCTGAGCCTTGGTTTCTTCACTTGTATAGCAGGGGACACGTGGCTTACATGCCCATTTACACACAGACTGGATTCTAGAGTCTCTCGGCAAAGGGCTGTGACACCTGGGAAGGGCAGCTTGGTCAACTCTATTTAATTCTCATTAAATTTTTCTTTGTCAGAAGTCAGACCTCCCAAATCCTAAAGTGGTCCATCTCCACCAGAAACCATGTTGCTCTGTGCTGGAAAGTACCTCTTTGCCTGCTGTCCTACTATGCGCACACCATGAGGTACACTCTACATCCCAACTCTCCGCTGCTAATGAAGGACAGAGACTGGGGTTTAAGGAAGCTACCATAGCCTAGGCTGACCCAGTGGGTAGGAAGCCAGTTGGCTGACACCAAAGCCTTCATTGAAAGCCTGAAGCCCTTCCCTCTCCACAGCCTCCCAGCTATACTGTCATTCCTCCAGGCAGTTACTCCAGTGTGAGGGCCAGCCCTTCCTTGGTAGGTTCCAGAACCCTAATCTATCACCCCAACCCCCTCCCCAGGGTAGGGGAATTTTTGCAGAACCTTAACTCCAGATGCACCTGACATGCATGGCCATCCCTCTGAGACACTCTCCTACCCTCTGTAAGTCAGAAGCCCAGCTCCATGCCTTTTATGTCCACAGTACAAGGCCTGGCCCAGACTACCCAGCTACCAAGGATTCCTGCTGCCAAAAATGGACAGAGATTCTCCCCACCCCACCATGCCCACCACAGTCTGCAGCCAGCAGAGGAGCTGGCACACAAAGCTCACAGGAATGGGTCTTTGTGAACTCTGTTTATTCTGTCATTTCAAAGAATACAAAGACTACTAAATACCGAAAGCCCTGGCCAGGGCTCCCTAGTAATTGATGGATTTCCCTATACATTCTCAGCAAGAGTGCTTGGATATAATCTCTGTCCAAAAATGGACGAACAAGGACAGGCATTTACTGAACACTCACTATAAGCCAGGTGTAGTACTGAACACCAGGAAGGCCATGTGGAGAATAAGACCTAGGAGTCACGCCCCTTGGGGAGAGAATCCAGAGAGACCAGTCACGACAGCCTAACTTTAATGAGTTCTTTTAAGCCCTTCATACATATTAGTTCATTTAACCTCCGAATCTATAAAGGACCAACATTCATGAGTTCCATTCTACAGAAGAGGAAATGAAGGCAGAGCAAGGAGCTGTCACCTTCCCAAGGCCAGATCGTGAATGGGAGGAGTTTAGCGGCAGAGTCTGGTAGCAAGCACTTTACACTTCAGTACAGTGCAATGAACATATACGTGCCAGGGATGAATGGGGGCCAGGGCGAGGGCTGAGAGTTTTATCTAAGAATCACAGTTAGGCAAGGCGAGGCTAGACAGGAGAGGACAAGGAGGGCCATCAGGAGGTACCCCTGCTTAGACAAAGGATCGCTTCCAGGATGGAGACTTTCCTGATGTCTTCAACATTTTGACATTGCAACACCATGTTGACATCTGCAAAGTTCCTACTTGAGATCTGCACAGATGAGTTTTTCAGAAAGTCATAAATCATATGTCTTAAGCAAGTTTATAATTGTGTTGGCGTCATTCGTTGCTATTCTTGACCTTCTGAAGCCTGTGGACTGTGAGCTAAACACACCTGTTTTGCCAAGCTAGATGCCTACAAAGGTGCCAGTGAGAGAAAAACCAATAGACTTTGTTTTACGACTCCTTTATGTGTTGAGGACAAGGATATGGTCCTTAGGGCCATTTTTAAAAAATATCATTTTTATTAATTCATTCATATTACATCTTAATTGTTATCCCATCCCTTGTATCCTCCCATTCCTCCCTCTCTCCTGCTTACCCCCTACTCCCCTTCCTTATGACTGTGACTGGGGGGGACTTCCTCCCCCTGTATATGCTCATAAGGTGTCAAGTCTCTTCTCTGTAGCCTGCCATCCTTCCTCTGAGGGCCACCATGTCTTAGGGCCAGTTTTTTTTAAGTCATCAAGCCCTGTGACCTGGAGGAAGCCATATGGTGACCTGGAGCAAGCCACATGGTGGCCTCTGCTTGGACTAGTTCATGAAGCCTTACAGCCAAGTAGACTACACAGGAGGGGAAAACATGAGCATTACATGTTAAGAATATGGTGGGGATGGGAACTGAGCTGGGCCCCACCCCTTCAGGAAGGAGAGAAGAGAACTGAGGGTTCTCTCACTGAAGCCCAGAAAGGTGATGAGACAGAGAAAGACTAAAGTACAAAGGATCAAGAAATGCTAGACTAGCAGCTAGAGAAATGGCTCATCGATTAAGGGCACTGGCTGCTCTTCCAGAGTACCCTGGTTCAATTCCCAGTACCCATGTGGCAGCTCAGAACTATCTGTAACTCCAAGATCCAACACCATCTCACAGACATACATGCAGGCATAACATCAATGTACATAAAATAAAAATAAATAAATTATATATTAAAAAGGGAATGCTAGACTGGAAGTATCCTATATAACTCCCCTGTGACCTCAAGTATACAGAACAGGGCCTGGCCCAGAGACAGCATCACAAAATAACTCATGAATAAGCAAGTGAGGGGGGGTCTCAAGAGAAGCAGAAGCCACATCTGGCCAGATCCTGGAACTTCCTCTGAAGATGTTCTTTGTGGCTATTACTGTTTCGCAGGTTTAGAAGTCCCAGCCAATGCAATAAAGAAGGAAAAACAAATAGGAGGAGGAGGAGGAGGAGGAGACAATAGTATGCTCTTTTTTTACAAACCATATGACTTCCTGTCTAGAATATTCTGGAGAACTAACTGGAACATGAGTAGAACAGATAATATATTTCAGTAAAGAGAGAAAAGACGGGGTCATACATTCATACAAAAGTGCAAAAACAAAAAGTTCTGTTCAGTAACTGAGAACCAACAGAAAGTATAACAGCAACAAAGCATTAAACTTCTAAGTATAAACTGACTAATAAATGTGCATGGATTATGCAATAACAACTATAAAAGTTTACTGAAAGATGTTGAAAAGTCTCAACCAAATCAGAAGACATACCATGTATGTAGTGGATAGGAAAACATAATATTTTAAAGATGCTAACTGTTCACAAATTAATATAGGCACTTAATTTCAGCTTTAAAAGAAAACAAAAAGCAAGAGTGATTTTTAAAATGAGAATGGAAATAAAATTTATCTGACAGTAAATAACTAGTCGGATATGTCTGAAATGAAGGGAGGGGAAATGCATAAACACAGTACAAAGACAGTAAATGTCATATAAACTAGTATTTCAATAGCATGCAGATGGACAAACAGCAACTAGACACAATAGAATGGCCTAAAAAGACCCTGGTCTACCCAACAACAGTCATCAGAGCACAGGCTGTTTAATAAATGGTTAACTACAAGGGGAAAGCAATGATAAAAGTGCTAGTTCATGTCCCAACCTCACTGAGATTAATTCCAGATGGCTTAAAAAGTTTGAGCACAAACGATATTATGGAATGACTAGAAATAAAAATGAATACATCTGATCCTAACGAGAGAGAGACAGAGACAGCGACAGAGAGACAGAGACAGACAGACAGACAGACACACACACACACACGCACTCACAGAGAGAGAGAGAGAGAGAGAGAGAGAGAGAGAGAGAGAGAGAGAGGAGAGGAGCGGAGAGAGAGAGAGAGAGAGAGGAGGGGGGAGAGAGAGAGAGAGAGAGAGAGATTCCTAAGTGTAAACATGAAATTTCTGAAGCTTAGTGAAAGGGCACTTAGCACACGTGGGACCTTGTGTTCAATTGCCAGTACATCCAAAGTCAATGGGGTTAGGAAGATGGTTTCTGTGAAAGTTTGTCAACCTAAGTCAGCTCTGCTCTCCAGAACTCATGTAAAGGAAGAAGGGAACCGAACACACACACACACACACACACATACACGCACACGCACGCACATGCACATACATGTATGCAAAACCATACACAACAATATTAATAACAACAAATTGAAACTTTAAACTTTTAAAGGGAAAGAGCCAGACTAGCTTGTAGTGCCTTTTCCAAATCTCACTATAAGTTCCTTAAATGTGTTAATATTGTTAATGTATTGTGCATGCGTGGATGTGCAAGTGTGCATGCACATGTGTGTACATGTATGTGTAGGCCAGAGGACAGCCTCTGCTGTGATTCATCAGATGTCATCTCTCTTTTAGTGGGGGTGGGGCTTGAGACAGAGCCTCTCACTGGCCTGGATTTCACAGAGTAGCTGCCTGGCCAGCAAGCCCCAGGGATCCTTCCGACTTTGTTTCCCTAATACTAGGTCTCACATCACACCTAATTTTTTTCTTAACACAGATTCTGGAGACTGGACTCAGATTCCCAAGTATTTTGCTAAACTGGGCTATCTCCCCAGTCCTATTATTGTAAATTTTTACAAAAAGAATAAAACTTCCATTTGTGAAAATCACCTTATGGGTAATGAACAAACCTGGAAAATATTTCCTAAGTAGGTAAAACTTTCATAATTTCCATATGTGAATAAATTTGCATGTCAATAACAAATGCCAACATCCCAACACCCCAAATAAAACAATTAGTAAGTGGTGAAATACATTTCAAACATAAGGAAAAACATGTCATAGATTATCAGCGAAAATAATAAATTGTCTTTTTTCGGCATCTTCCTCTAATGCTTTCCCAGAATTAGCTCAACCGTCCCAAAAGACAGTGACTAAGACATTGACAGCTTGCTTCTCTGTGCAGGCATGTTATAAATTATTTACATTTGCTGCTTGCACATGCCTATGTATACCATGACATACATAAATACTTGCAGTTCAGTCCTGGGAATAGTGCTGTGAGGTGTAAGCTATTCTGATTTCTGCTTACAGAGACAGAAGCCAGGTCTGGGGGCTTTAAATAATTAGCCCAAAGTTACACAAACAACACAGAGTGAATTCAGAGTTCTGACTGGGGCCTGCTGCCTCCTAAGTCCATGCTGGTAACCTGTTTTTATTTATAAATTTATACCAATGAAATAATTAGATATTCCAACACTCAGGCATAGTCGTATTCATCCAAATGTTACATGTATATTGGCAGGAATAAGTTTTGCAGTTATAGAAAGAATGGGGTAAGAATGCTGACAGGGTGCCTGCCACCAGCCCTTAGAACACACTCAGGATTAAACATTCACAACAGGAAATGCTTGTGATGGAATGCTAAGTGAGGAGGGCCAGACAGCAGCCTTCACTGAGGGAAAACCACATCCCGCATGTGACGCAGGCATGCAGGGAGTATTGGCTAGCAGAAGAGCAGGAGGCTTAAGGCACCCTGTGGCTCTGTGTCGGATCTTGGTGTCAGACTCTGGGACTCTGGCCTTGCCACCCACTAGAAATATGACACTTGGGTCCTGGGTTCCCTCCTCTGTAAAAATGGGCATGATACTATCTGCCCTACAAAATGAGGGCAGCTCTCCGAGGTGCCTCATGTCCACCACTTATCCAAACACAGGCAGTGCTTATGGCTGGGCGGGAGCCTCTGCAGGTGGTGGCTTCTCTTCTCCGTTTGTCTTTGTCCTGCCTCACTCATCATGCCAAAGAGAAGAATAGCCCAGGCTGGAGGCCTGAGTGCTGTACATGGCTGCCTCCAGCCCACTTTTGACCAGTTCTGTATGCTGTGCAGCTCACCCAGGCTAACTCACCAGGCCAGGCCAGTGTCAGAGTGGTAGGCCAGGGATGGGTCCTCCTTTGGCCTCAAGCAGCAGAATACAGCTTTTTTTTGTGTGAATGGAAGTTCATGCACTGCGGACCTCTCAGCAATCTCCTCTCTACCGAGCGAGGCCCCAGCATCACACCTGACTCCTTGTGATCCCGCAGCACTGCCCTGGCCTGCATCACACTTCCCCATGGGCCTCAGGCCAAACCTTGCTTGCTGGGCAGCCATGCAGGTCACAGACCTTCTGACCACATAGCTGCTGGCTATTACCCTGCCTTCTTGCTGCTCCCGAATGTCAGAATGTCACAGTCCCCTTCTGTGCCTTCTTCGTTCTTCCTCACCTTGCTCCTGGGGTGGGGAGCAGCTGCCCTAATTACTATACCTTTCAGGTAGGAAAACTAAGGCATGCTAAGTTCAAGCAATCTGCCCATTGCCTTGGAAGTAGAGGTAATAGGACTGGGGGACTTGAACTTGCACCATTAGGCTCCAAAGCCTGTGTACTGGACATCTGTACTTTTCTGAAGTACAACTACTAGTTGGTGAATACAGGACCCAGCGACTCCGCCCTCAGGCACTCGGTTCAGCCACCACTGTCCCCCAACCCCGGTCTAGCTGTTCAGTGCACTCAGAGCCCTTGGTCTTATCTGGGAAGAAGCTCACAGGCTCGGAATGTGGCAGAGTTGGATAGATCTTGGCCTAGCCTAGCGCAGCTGTGGAGCCCAAGCAAGACCCCACAGGCAAATACAAAGACCCTGGCATGTGATCTCCCACCTGAGCATAAGACTCAGCCCTGCTACCTCAGTCTTTTCATTCCTGACTCTCCAGAAGGGGAAAGTCCCTTATTTTCCCTCTCTCCATTTCCTGCTCATTTGACTCTACCTCCCATCCTGGAGTCTGGAGGTGGGGGTGAGGACTTTACCCTACAGTCAGGCTAAGGGCAGGGTCTGCGCCATTGCAGCTGTCAGCCACCCACAGTAAGATGATGAGTAGGCAGATAGGCAGTTCTAGAGGAAGCCAACCATGCTAAAACGGGAAAGCAAGCTACGGGCAAGGCTTAAGCAAGGCCAGCCCTGTGAGTCTCTCAGATTACCTCCTGGGACCAAAGGAGTCCTGATGAGCAATAAGAACTCTTTCCACACAATCCTCCCCCAAAGCAGACACATGAACTTCTTCATTCTCAGCCAAGCCACCGGTTCAGTCCAGACAGAAGGAACTCTACCTGGCCTCGCCAGTTGATTAGGGACAGACTAAGGCCAACAACCCCAGCAGAATGAGGACTCTGACTCAGCTGGTCTTCCCTGAGCCACTGCCACTCACTTGTGCTCAAAGCCAAGCATCCAGGCAAAGAGCCCTTTGCCTTATAGCCTGTGATGTTTTCTGGAAGTCCCAGTGGGAGAGGCAGCTTTCGTTTCATGGTTTTCTCTGGAACTCACACCCTCGGTTACACCCAACACAGAGCACTCCCATTCTGCATGGGCCCGGGACCAGTCATAAATGGCTTGCATTAAGCCAATATCTTCCATATTCGATTGGCACGGGATAACTTCAAGGATCAGCCAGCCAGTCCTATCCGCATGTCCCAGCTCCATGTGGCAGGAAGATTTGTCTGCTAGGGACCAGCCTCTGTGCCACACTCTTCATTTGGGGGAAGCAGCTAGGGACCCTCTTGCCACATGGCACATCCATGGGCAGGATAGATTGAGCTGTCTGCAGTGCTGAGAGGGTAACCAGAGCCAGCAAGGGCCAGAGGGAGTAGTTGACAGAGCATCCTCCTGCAAGCAAGGGACCAGTTGGGAGGGAGCGAGCCAAAGGCAAACCCTGCTGTTCAAATATCCTGATGGACCCTTGGCTTCTGCCAAACAAAATTCTCCAAGGAAAAACCCTTTCTGCTTCATCCATCAGGACAAGTTCCTGCTCTGGGATTCCTGAGGGATCTATATTGCCTGGGAGGAACCCCAGTCCAGCCCGAACTAACAGTCACAGACCTTGGGGGCTGAGGCAAGTGTGCCTGCAGCTCTGTACAAGGACTCGGGCATGGGGTACTGGTCCTGTATATCAGTGTGTCCAGGACTCCACAGGACTCCTCATATGCAGCCTTTGCCTTCCACTTCAAGAGAACCTGATAGGCCAGCCGGGGCCACTCTGTGAGTCTCCAGAGCTTGCCTTAGAAGCCGGCCATTGCTTACTCGGCACTGCAATTCTGAAACATAAGGGACTTTATCCTTCTGGACAGTCAGGATTCTGACCCAGGCCAGACAGCTCAAACTTCCCTTAAGCCATTTTCACCTTTGCAGTTGGCTTTGCAAAGAATGACCCTGGACCCTGGCCAGGCAAGCTCAGGGTTGTTGTTCACCTGGTTGCCCTGTGACTGGCATGGTCTTCTTGGCCTGGCCACACTGGTGGGTAGTTTGCTTAATTTCATGCTATGTACTTTTCCCTCCCTCCCCTTCCCCCCTCTCTTTTTCAATATTTATTTATTTTTATGTATATGAGTGCTCTTTTACATGAACACCGGCACACCAGAAGATCATACTGTAGATGGTTGTGAGCCACTATGTGGTAGCTGGGAATTGAACTCAGGACCCCTGGAAGAGCAGGACCTCTGGATGGAGGGGCTCTTAACCACTGATCCATCTCTCCAGCCCCGTCCCTCTTCTCTTGAGAAGACCATTCCATAAACTTATTTCCCTATGGCCCAAAATGTTGCTGCTCTGGACACTACTCCAGACAACAGCCTGAGACCCCTGACTTCTGCCCTCGGTGGGAGTTCAGTGGCTGGGTTCCGTCCTCCTCAAAGCCCCAGCTGTGTCAGTCTCATGAGAAACAAATCTAAGTTTCCAAGATGGCTCCTGAGAGCGGTGGCAGCCTGTGCTGACCCCGCTGCCTACTCTATCTTCAGCTCAGAGCTCCCCTGACCACCCCTGAATGGGCTGCAGGTTCACAAACAGTGCCATCTCTGCTCTTCTTGCCTGAAGCCTGTCCTCAGGCCAATGCCAGAGAGCCCCAGTGTCCCGTCTCCTTCTTATTTCTATCCTCTTTCCCCACCTCTTCTACCCTAGGCTGTACCCCCAGACTCAGCCTGCCCATCACACTCCTTCTAAAGCCCCATGTTCATATGTCTCGCCCGGTTCAAAGTTGCCATGCCTCCCCAAGGTACATCTCCCAACCCACCAATCTATGTCCATCTCAGACATTCAAGGTCAAAGCTATCACTGTGAAGCAACAAGTTGCCTTTCTGGATACCTCCACCTCCAGGTCCAAGCTGCCACCTCTCCAACCATAAGCTAAACCCGCTGCTTTGTACTACACAGACAGCCCCTGGGCAGAGCAGGGTACAGGGAGAAAGTAGGGTGTCTCCGGTCTGGAAGGGAATCCTCTGAAAAGATCCTAGGAGTCCTCCACAGGAGCCCCCAGGAGACACCCCAAGTGAGGAGCCACCCCATTACCATCCCATAGCCACTGATAATACTCACTTTGGTGCCAGGAGGGCCAGGTGGGCCTGGGTTTCCATATGGCCCAGGAGGACCCTAGAAGAGAGAGAAACAAGAGATCAGGAGGAAAAGGAATTCCCCACTTCCAGCAAAACTGCCTGTACCACCCTGCTGCTTGCTGTGTGCGCGCCTTCCTTAGGCCCAGCTGAGCAGCACTGTCAGCTCCTCCTCTTCCTCCTCTGAGAGGGGAACCCTGGGATTCTGGGGGCTGCACAAGAATGCCTCATGCTTTATCCCACCGTCCCATGCGCCTGAGTAGGTTTCAGCCTTACCCCTGCTGTGAAGATGAGGGAGCCAGCACTCAGAGAGTGCTCAGGTGCCTAAGGGCAGAGCAAGCTTTGACCCTACCTGTCTGAGCTCAGGATCTACCCTTTGCTCCTGGACCCTGTCCTGCTACTGCAGTCTCAGGCTCATGCTATACTTAGCTACATGTTTCTCTCCAAGTTCCAGGTACTTTCTCTTCTTGGCCCCAGCTATCCCCAGCATCCATCTAGAACGTCCTGCCCATCTACCCCTCAGCAGAAACTTTCTAGGACTACTCAAACCAAAGTGGCCCCTTCCATTAGATTTTTAGCGAAGTCTTTGGGCTAAAACTATGGTCCCTCAGAGGAAAAAAAAATCACCCTTCTATGGAGGGTCAGAGCCCTCCCTCCTTTTGACTGTGGGCTCCAGGCAGTCCTCCAGATGTGGCTAAAAGCTGTGCCCAGACAGTTCAAGAGACTTGGTCAAGGTCACACCACAGAGGGCTAAGCATGCAAAAGTGGAGTCTTCAGATGCTACATGTTTTGTTTTGGTTTGGTTTTGGTTTTGTTTTTCATGCACTCTACTATTCAGGTCATCTTCCAGACCCCTAAGACAGCTGGCTTCTCTCACATCTACTTCCTCCATCCAGCCCAGCAACACAAACCAGCAGAGGTGGGTCATACTGCAGGCCCTTGGCCCAGAGGCAATTGTCAGGAGGAGTAGATGGGGCAAGAAGGGGCATCTAGAAGGGTCCACAGCTCCTGGGTCCCACCATGCTCTCCCAGCCTCGGGCAGATCCCTCCTGCTCCCCTCCCTCTCTGAGCCAGTCCCTACACTGCAATCTGTCACTGCCAAGGCACCTCCTCCTTCACCAATGTCTAAATTGTTGCCCTTTCGTTCTCTGAGCACTGCAGGAAGAAAGGCTTTCCAGAGAGTTCTCAGCCTGGGGATTTTACTGTACTGTGTGAGACTTCCTGTCTCCCTCCCCAGAGTCTAGGGGTAGAACCTGAATAGGTTAGGACCTAGTCCAGGTTCCGAGCCTCACTCAGTCTGCATCCTGCATCTTGCCCGCAGCCTTGGTCTCCTTATCTGTCTGGTGAATACCCCAAATCTATGGTCCTCTAAGGAGTCTGGAAAAACCTCACGGGTCCACCCTGCCAAGGTTCTGAGGGTGTAAGCAGAGAATCAGGCTCAATGGAGGTCATTGAGGAAGGATCCCTAATGCCCACCTCCCCCTCCACTGGCAAGGACCAAGCATGGCTCACAAGGTCAAGAACAACCGCCTCTCCTCCTTTGTCTTGGTTGTGCCACACACGCCCCCTCACAGCTGTCCCATCTGCGTCCTCCCGGCCACTGCCTCGTAGGCACATAGTTGACAAGGAGCCAAGCAGACTACTAATTGCATAGACAGAGCCTCTTGGAATGGTGACTGGTGGGGCGGGGAGGATCGGGGATTCCCCATCCCTCCTCAGGCCCAGGGAGTGTACAGGTCACAGGGCTGATCTCCTGTAGGTCCCTGCCCCTTCCCTCGCAGGGCCCAGAGCTGCTGTGTGCACTGAGGCACCAGAGTTGTTTAGCTCAACATTGCTATAGAATTATAGGATCTATGGAATTTCCAGTGTAGACATAGGCCGAAGGGGGTAGGGGCAGGTACAGTGCCTGAAGTGTTTTCAGAGAGTGATCCCAGCTGGAAGGAAGCTCCGGGATGCAGGGCCCTGATCCCATAGGTAAGGAAACTGAGATCAGAAAGACTGATGATGGACTAGACTTACCTAAGGTGAACACAGCTTCCTGATTGGTAGCTTTCCCGAACACTTGCCTGGCACTTCTGCGAGGCACCATGTAAGATGGATGGTCTATCTCCTACTAAGGGCAGGTGGGGACCCAGATCACACTGATAGAAAAACTATCGCAATGGATACTCAGAGAGGTGAGTGGGCTATTGAGTCAAACTACCTAGGCGTGGCCCTGGTGCTGGCATTTACAGTGACTTCATCTAAAGGAGCTGTACTTTTGGGGGATCTCAGTTTTCTCCTTTGTAAAATAAGGAGACTACCCACACCTATTTCCCAAGGTGGCTGGGAAGACTGGTAATATCACATTCGTGTGGGTCAGCCAGCTGGACTTTGGGAGCAGGGCTGTGCCAGGTAAACTGCTGAGGAGCTCCAGACAGGGAGGTTGTCAGAAAAGGGGGCAGTATCTCATCGGAGCGACAGATAGAGGACTTTGTACAGGAAAACTGCTCAGGGGACACTGCTGAGCAAAGCTGCCCTGTGGTCAGGAAAAGTTTGGGAGCGGAGGGGGAGGGGTCAGAATGCCTGGCCCGGGAATGCCAGGTCGAAGTGCAAGGCCTAACACCTGTATAGTTCCCAGCTCATGGCATGCACCCCAGCAGTCTCTGCAGCCAGAAAGAAAGGCAGATTGGATGGAAGGTTCCAGAATCCCAGACTCAGGAGGACACAGCCAGGTCTGGAAAGAAACTAGGCCCAAGTAATTGCATAACCATAACCAAATGCCAAGCTTGGAGCTAAAAATACCCAGCAGGCAGTTTCCCTCTCTGGTGCTTGCCGGGCCTGGGCAAGGATACGAGTGCCATTGGTCCCAGCCTGGGAAAGATAGGTTTCCCTACTCAGAGGACCTCAGGATCCCAGAATTTGGGAAGCTCTTAGACTCTGGTCTTGATACTGCTAAGGATGCCTGCACTGGCCTGCAGAGGTTACAGATGGGGTGAGGCCACACAGATGGCATCAAATGACAGGCAGGTACCATGTGTTGAAGTGGCTGACACTCACAGAGTTTTGGTTCCAGCAGATACTGTAATCTAGTTGACCCCAAGCCCCACTCCAGCTGGGAGCTCAGCCCTTCTCTGGGGTCATGGAACTTTTCTATCAGATCTGTTAAGTTAGTATGGCCAGGCAGAAGTGAGAGGAAGCACCCCAGGGGCTCATCCTCTCACACTGAGATCTTTCAAGTCAAATATCTGCTTATGAAGACGCACGACCCTAGGTCACAAGGGGTGGTACGAGCAAGAGCACAAGATGTCATTGTTGTCACACACACCACGTCCACCCCCAAAAGACATAATGGAAAATGGGTACAGAGAGGGACAGGGGAAGGCATGCGGATCACAGCAAGCTGGAGCAGCATGGTGAGTGTTGTGCCAGCAAAGAGCCATCTAGAGTCCCCAAATCACCCAGCACACCCCATCACTTACCCGAGGGCCTCGTGCACCCGGAGATCCAGGTAATCCAGGAAGCCCAGGGGGGCCCTGAAGAGGAAGCAAAAATAGAATGAGGCAATGCTGAGGTCTAGCAGAAAATGCAGCCGGTCAGTCAGTCATTCAACCATCCTGTACGGAAGCTGCAGAGCTATCAAAAGGAGTTCCCTGTGTTCTCTGCCTTGGGACACTCATGCATATTGGGGTTTCCAGGCCAACTACAACAGCACTGGGTCTTTCCCAATTTGTGAAGCCCTGCCCTTTATCACTCAGTTAACTCATTGGGATGTCATCTCCTCCAGGAAGCCCTCCCTGACCCTTCCCCTCTTCTTTTTCCTTTGGGAAACTATCTGTTTGGAAGGCTGGCTCTCTGCAAATGGCACTAACCCAGAACCTGAGTCACCCTACCCCGCAGGGCTCAGCCAAACGTCTGATAACACAAAACAGAAGGCAAACTCGGAGCTCAGCCAGGCTCTTTGCAGACTCAGGGCAGAGAAGGGACATAGCCAAGGTCACACCAAGCATCCTTGCACCACAGAGGGGCAGCGGAGCACAGAGGGCACACGCAGAGGCTTTGAAACAGCTGGGCCTGAGTTCAAAGGGCCTTATTGCCACTCACAGCTGGGTGTGGCCAACTCCCCCCCCCCCCCCCCCCCCGACAGCCCGGCCTATATAAAGGTCTCTGTAGCATTACTTAAGGACAAGAGGCAGTAGGTGTCTCTGGCCCTAACTACCACAGAGCCTGCACTGAGATGCACATCTGTTCCTATGCGGTCCAGCATCATCATAGCTCCCTAGGAGCCTGCAACAAACCCCCACAGGCCTCTGTCTCCTCCAGGCTAATCCCTTGGTATGTCCTTATTCAACAATATTTGATGCCTCCTCACTTCCCCACAACAGAAAAGCCTGGCTCTGAAGTGACCTAGAAGTACCTGCACAGCCCCCCATCTTGGGGCTCCTTCTGCAGGAAAGCAGGCAGTGGACTCCTAAGCCAGTGGCTGGACTTTGTTTGTATCCTGATTTTTAGCACTGCATGCTGGGACTTGGTGTGATTCCTTCCCCCTGGGCGCCCAGGGTTCAGCTGCTCCCTTTAAAATGCGTGTAGCAGCTAACAACCATCCCTTTCACCCCAAAGAAGACAATGATACTAGCAAACACGCATGTGAGAGACTGAGTCCAAGCCCCTCAGAGGAAGCCAGGCTTTCGAGGAGTGTGCAGCCTGGGAATTCACTTGTTTCAAACAGCCACATCCATGAGATTCCAGGTTCCCTGGCCAGACTTAGAATCAGTGTTGAAAACTGAGTTCGTTCTAACTGGCAACAGATCACGCTCTCACACTGGGCAGCCCGGCTAGGCTCGGCTCAGCTTGGCACACTGGCCTGCCTGTGAATGCTCTGGGGTTTGCTGTCCCTGAGAACTATAGGCTAGATCCAGACAGTTAGATACCAGCAGTTAGTCTATCATCACTGAACAGCTCTCTGAGAGGGAGGAGCACATTGTGGCCTCAGGCAAGTCCCAGACTGCTCTGAGCCCCTGAGTGTCAATAATACCATCCATCCAGTCCACATAGATTCAGAACTAAGGCCAGACCATCTCCCTCTTCTCCAGAGGCACAGAGTACAGCATAGGCCTGAGAAGGGGGGGCGGGGTGCTCACACAGGCAGAGCACCCTGCCGTTCAGAGGTGGCTGTGGGCCAGATGTTTCTATTCCTTCTCCAAGCCTGGGTTTCCATGACTGTCCAATGAGGATGATAATAGCCCGTCACCACGGATAATCTATAAAATGTGCTAATCCTCGTGCCTGGCATGAAAGTTAATGTTCAAATAGCGTGAGTTGTTATTTCTGCTAGGCAAACCCCTGGGGCTTCCCACATTCAGCAGTTTAAGCTCCACACACCCTTGCTACTGTTTTGGGGGAGAGCAGCGTCTTTTTTGAGTAGGCCCTCCTCCTTGGTTCAATTGTCACCCAGGCAGGTGACCCACAATTGGCAGGAAATGCACAGCTGGAGGTATCCTGAGACCTTTCAATGGCTTAAAAAAAATCAGAGGTGGCTCAGAGAGGCAAAAGGCCTGTCCAAGGCCACATAGCTAGCAGGGAGCACAAAGTGGACAGGGCCACAGGGTTTCATTTCCCACCCTGAGTGACTCCTTCACGGGCAAGTGCTGGACAATTGTCTCTAACTAACCATGTGGCCTGGCCTAAGTTCCTTCCCTTCTGTGGCCACCTGGGAAGTGAATATGTCTACCTTCCAAGTACTGGCATCTCTTGAGCTGTGGAGGCACTGGAGTCAGGTAAGAGAGTCATGAGCAAGGCCAGACTCCAGAAAGGACCCTATTGAGGCTAAAACTACAGAAGCCTGGAGGCACTCTCTTGACATTTCTTCTGGGGCTATGAGGCAGCCGGCCAGAATCTGACCTCATCTACCACATCTGTTTAGCACACCCCAGGGCAACTCGGCATCTATAGCTTGTCTTGGTAAGGTCAGCATATGCCTGGCTCTTGACACAGCAATGCGGGCCCCTAGCTGAGCCATGGCTACCACCTCCAGCCCACCAACCAGGAACCTGGGCTATGGCCACCCAAGCCCAGCTGCAGGCATGCCCCTGGCATTCTCATTGTTCACTTTGTTGGTTTGGTTAACAGTGGGTACCCCAGCCCCCTTTGCTCTATCTGAGCGAGTGCCTGCATTTGCACAGTGGAAAACGTGGCTGTTTCTTTCCAGGCCCACAGCCTGAGCGGGGGAGCCCAATGAATCATGAGCTGGGGTGGGATTTTTCCACTCCACACTGCAAACAAGGAGGCCTCTGAGAGGGCTCGAGCGGGGGAGGGGCAGGGGCCGTAGTCCGGTCTCTGTCCAGGGAGTGCAGGAGGCCTGGGCCAGGGTACATGCACATACACAGTGCCATGGAAACATGAAATAGGCCCGCAGGCTTCCCCTGGTGTCCCAACCTCCTGTAGCCAGTGCAAGGGGATCCTGCTTTTGAACAAGAACCACCACCCCCCTCGTGCCAATTGCCGTGAGGCCCTGTATGAAGAGTCAGACCTGCTGGCATCTCCCCCCTGGCAGTCAACAAACAGGGAGACATTCTACAGGCCTGGGTTCTGAAGGCGGGGGGGGGGGGGGGGGGGGGGCGTGACCTGGGTCCAGACCTGAGTGTGTTGCTCTCTGTTGGATGACCTGAACAATGACCTCTTAGTCCCTGGGGCCCCTGTTCTGTGCCTGTCCCTTGATGTCTGCAGAGCACCCAGCCTCTATGCTGGCTGGCATGTAACTTCTTCATGGGAACCCAGCTGTGTGGTCCTGAGTGAGTGACCACACCTCTCCATGCCTCCCGTCTCAGTGTGCCCAGCTGCAAAATGAGAGTGTAAGAAGCCATTTTCTGAGACCGCATGTGTACCCTGGGCAGTCTCTGCTCCCAGAGAGCCGACTTCCAAAGCCTACGTCTCTGACTACTTCGCTTTCCTACTTCTGGTGGGGCCCAGTCCACTTGTGAGCACAGCAAGCGGATGCATGCACAGAGAGGGGAAGCCTCCATCTGCTCACTCACTGCTGTTGCCACAAAAGGCCTGGCTCATGGAGTCCATTCTGGCTAAATAAATGCTACTAAGGCCTCTCTTGTCCCTTCTCCCTGGAGGCCATCTGAGTATGACAAGCAACAGCTGTGGTTTCAGACTCCTGCTGGCTTCTGCATTGCTCAGACCTTCAAGAAGTTCCTCCTGAAATTCTACAACCCTGGAGAGTTAAGTCTTAACTGCATTCCCTGTGTCCACATAAACAACAACTCAGAGAAGTTGAGAGACCTGCCGGAGTTTGCACAGCACAAAGCATCTAGGGATTTTTTTTTATCACCCCTTGGGCTAGGAATGAAAAACCCCCTGGGGTTTTCAGAATACAAAGCAAGTATGCTTCTTAATTCCACACAGCCCTGCCATTCCTTTGATAGGGGTGTTATGTTTGACTCTCAAGGATCCTGGCCTAGGAATCAGGACCACCTGGTTTTTGCAAGGATCAAACTCACTCATTTACGTTAAAGATCTTCCCTGAGTACTGCAGTTCATGGCTTAGCCTGGTTCCCCCAAGGATATAAGAAATACAAGCACTAGCTGAGACCAGCAGCCTCCTGGGCCTGCAGTTTCATGTTATTCCATGAACTCTGCCCCAGCTTCTGCAGGTGACTTCATATCCCCACCTGAGAACCGTGACACAGGCCTATCCTAGAAGGAACTCCAGCCCTTGAGAGGAGTGACAGAATTTCCCAGTCTCTGGTTGCTCATGCTTCCTTCCTATGACAGATCCCCGGGCATTCCCTACTTGAGAGATGGAAGGCACAACCGCGCATTACAGAACCAGCTCAGAGCTAGTATGGGGCAGAAGCAGGATTTAAACCCAGAATTCCCAGACCTAGAAAGTATAGCCCCCGCCACCCCACCTCCCCTCTGCTGTGCTCGGATCCTGCAGATCAGGAGAAATGAGAGGGTAGGATGGGCCATTCCACAGCCCCAAGCATATATCCCTGTCCTCTCTCCACTCCTGGCCTGGAGAGAGTGTCTGGGCTCTTTCATTCAGCTGTGGTGCAGCACACAGCCAGAGCCACGATTCCTTGTGACAAGAGGTTGGTACACCTCCTCCAACCCTGTGCTCCGGGGGCCGAGGGTGCACAGATCAGTTTGATGAGCAGTCTGAGCCTAGAGCACCTGGGCCAGGGTCAGGCTAAGTGCAGAAGTCTCTTGTCTTGTTCTCCAGGTCCTTTGATCCCTGACTCCAGGCTGCCGGTCTGAGAACAACAGGAGACTTGAGCCGAGCCGCTGACCTAAGTGCCGAGTAATGTACACTATTTCCATACGCTTTGAAATATGGTTCTAATGAGCAGACTCTGTCCCCTTGGCAAAGGGCTGGGTAAATGTTATTCCTAATGATTATTAAAACTCATTAAGTGTGTTTGCAAGACCCAGGAAGTCGCAGCATCTGCCACTGCCTCCGCATTGCAGGACTCCTGACCCCTTAAACCCAGAGCCCAGTGGGACATCTGGCTCTGAGAAGGGGGCACCACTGCTCCATGGACATTGCCAAGGTCAGAGCAGGGGCCTGAGCCTTCTAGCACATCCATCCCACTAGTCCTCACTTAGATGAACTGGCCTTCAACCAGAGACGGTCACTAGCCCTGGATACAGTCCCAGGCAAGCCCCTGAACATGCGATGCTTTTTCTTGGTCTCTTTCTTGCTCCCTCTAACTCACAAGGTCCTTCCTCATCCTCAACTCCTCCACTAGGGCTGGCTAATCGAGCAAGGGTGCCAGCCAAGTAAGCAGCACATGCCAACACAAAGGTCAGGTGGTAAGCTCAAAGGGGAAGCGGGGATCACGGTGAGAAGAGGCCACTGTTCCCTCCAAGAAAATTGAGTGGACTAGACTCTCCTGTGAATGCTCCCACCTTTTCAATGTCAGAAGCTACTACATTTCATAAGAAGAATGCCTCGTGTGCCAAGCAAAATACAGCCCAAGCCACTCATCCGTGACTTCTGTCCACAGCTCCCAGACAGGCGCACAGGCCAGCAACGCCACATGGGGAGCTGTTTATCAGCTCACTGTGGAGACCTAGGACTATTATCTATGGTGCTCCCAAAAGCATAAGACCCTTGCACTGGGTTAGCAGTAAATTACCTTGGGCCTGAACTGCCTAAAACCCAGGAACCTCTACCAAGTCTGCCCCAGTAGCTCACAACTCTGCCCTAGGATATGTGAGCACTGAGACAGTAGGCCAAGGAGTTGGGGTCCCAACTAGCTCCATTCCCCAAGTAGCTCTTTTTGCCCTCACCCTCACCAGGGGGTGCCCTTTTGGACCAAACAGCCCTGCAGCCACCCACTTATGCACCAAGGAACATGCAGACCCTACCCAGTCTTACCGGCAAGCCACAGTCTCCCTTGGAACCTGGAGGCCCCATCAGCATCGGGAAAGGTGTGGGGCCCGGCAGGTGGAAGAAAGGGAAGCTGCTGCTCGTGGGCCGGAGGCTGGAGGACAGGAGATGAGCTGGGGCAGGGACCAGGGCTGGGGTGGACAGCTGCTGGCTGGGCTGAGTGGTCAGGTCTCTTGGTGAGGCATTCTTGCCTGTCTTCCCAGGGCTGAGAGGTATGGTCTTCCGGGAGCTGCCCTTACGTCTGGTTTTCTTGGAGGCGTTCAGTCCTGTGAATTTCTTGCTTCCAGCAGCAGTTGAAACAGAGTCACGAGTGGGATGCATTGTTCTAGCATGTCCAACGCCCAATGGAGGGAGGGCTGTAGCCAGTGTCCAAGAGCCCAGATGGGGACCAGGAAACTGGGACACAATAGATTGATGAAGAGTTTTAGGGGCACTGGTGCCGGTCAAGACTGGCTTGATGGCCCAGCTGGTTACTTTGGACTTAGGCTTTGCTACTGTAGGAATAGTGGACTTCTTAGAGAAGCCAGCAGTAGGGTGCAGGGGCTGGGGGCTGGGGGCTGGAGGTCGAGGTGTCATGGAGGTCTTCTGGATAGGCCTCACAGTGGGGCTAGAGGCTTTGGAAGGGGCTAGGTGGGGGGTGGGGGCAACTGACTTCTGGGTGGGTAGATTGGGCTTTGTGAGTAAAGGGGCGGCTGTTTTCTGGATTGGATGGGAACTTTTCATGGGGGTAACTGGAAGGGAAGAAATAGGAGGCTTGGTGGGGGGGTGTTTGGGGGGGCTAGTGGCTGTGATTGGTAGTGGCTGGGCAGCAGCTGAATGAGCGATCTTGGTGGAACTAGCCAGAGAGGCTGAAGGGGAGGGGGAGGGCATTTTTCTGGTTGACTGTTTGGCAGGTGCCGGTGGAGTCTGGGAAAAGCTGTTTTGAGAGACATCTAGGGGGACAATCCTCGGAGGCTTGGTAGGCACAACAGGAGCCATAGTCACCATGGGTCCCCTGATTACAGGCCTGGCCCCCAGGGTTGCTGGGGTTCCAGTCAGGTTCCCCAGACCAAGCAAGGCTGGTTCAGGATGTAAAGCAAAGGCTGGTCCAGAGTCCCAAGGAAAGAGGGCTCCCACCTGGGGGCCGTATGTGCCCACCTGTCGGCACCGCTCTCTCAGGTGAGCACAGTAATTATGAGTGACCTGCGCCACGGGATGGATGCTGAACTGACAGAGTGCGCCTTCAAACTGGACACCACGGGGGTTCATCTTTCCCAAGAGAAAGGAGCCCTGGGGATCAAGCATGGAGTCCCTACGGGAAGGCAGTGGGACAGGTACCCTGTGCTGCCCACAGGCTGTCACCAATGTGACCGTGCGGCCACGCAACTCTAGGGCCAGATGGTGCCAGCGTCCATCATGAACATCCAGGTCAAAGGCCACAGATTGCCGGGGTCCCAGGTGGACCAGTGTCCTGCCAGGGAGGAATTGCAGGCCCAGTTGCAGCCTGTGCTTCCTGCTGCGGATGGCGAAGAGGAAGGCATGGTTCACCCGGTGTGAACAGACGCTCAACACCAGTGCCAACTCCCGGCCCAGGGTGGTGGGAAGAATTGTGGCTGTGGGGGCCTGCAGCCTGGCTCGCTGTGTGAAGATGAAACCAGACGGGAAAGGAATAACACCGGGAGGTGCGGGGCTGCGGCCACCCCCAGCCTTCGTCCAGCTGAGGCCCAGCCGCTGGAGGACATCCACATCTGGGAGAGATTAGATAAGATGGTGAGAGCCTTCTCCAGCTCTGGCTACAAGCAGCCACCTGGTAATCTGCTCATTTCTCTGCACAGAGCCCGACCTCAGCCTGAGGTGTCACATTGCAAGCATCTGTGATGCACAGCAACCTTGCACCCCAGGGTCAGGCTGCCCTCCTGGGTCCTTCCTGGATCTACATCTGAGCCCTACTACTTCCTAACCCTGTGGTGCTAGAGCCTCAGACTTCCCACCTGCAGATGGGATCATATAGGACTCACTGCAAAAGGACATTGAGATGATAAGAAGAGCAAATACCTTTGTGGTAAAGGGACTAGCCTTAAGTACTTTCAAATGACACTTGCTGCCACCAAAAATAATGACATTCACCAAATGCCACAGAGCCAGAGATGCTCTTTTCCTCTACTTCCAGGAAGCAATTCTCTAAGCTATATGTCACTAGAACTCAGCCAGGAAGTCTGAGGAGCCTGGCTGGTCTCACCACCTCCTTAGAGGGACACCTTCCCACCCTAGGTCTATGGATGAAGCAGGCTGAGGAGCTGGGATCTTTCCTCAGAGGGAGCTAAAACTTCACTGGACTTTCCTCTCAAGTAGCTTTGGAGAGCACAGAGGAAGTAATCCAGGTACCCATGCAATCTCCAGTCTCCAGTCAAGCATACAGGCATCCACCCATGATCTAGCCCATTCCCACCCTTAGTAAGTATGTAGATGGGGTTCCCCAGGGCAGAAGAAGGATGGATTTTGACAAGAGCAAAGGCAAATATACTCTCCACACATGAGAGAACCTGGTTCTATCAGCCATCTTTGAGGCAGAAACTCACTGTATGCATGCACCAAGATTGACAGTCTCCTGGGTTTTTTAGAGACAAGTCCTCCTCACTCCTCACCACATTGTCCAATGTTCACAGAAAGGCATCCTGACCCACTTCTCTGGGTTATGTGATCATCTTCAACTATCTGAACTGCCAGCATCTGCAAAGGCTCATTCATGACCTCGACCTCTGCAGGGAGCCAGCAAGTATCTCCGGAACTTCCAGCTATCTCTATAACTTCCATGTGGGCCGAGCCTTGAGTCTCTAATATGGAGTGCTGGACATGCTCTCTTTATTGCCCATTGCACAGAACACAGGCCATGCTGGAGCCTGAATCCAACACATGACAGCTAACTGGGCCTCAACTGAAAACAATGAGCAAACGGATGGATGGACGGACGGATGGACAGATGGATGGATGGATGGATGGATGGATGGATGGATGGATGGACAGATGGACGGATGGATGGATGGATGGATAAATGGATGGGAACGGATGGGACGAAGGGTGGGGCAGTGAAGAGCAGCTACATGTTCATCCTCATGCTAACTCTGTCTGAATCTCTTCCTGGTCCTTGAGCCTTGGCTTCCCTGCCTGTAAACCTCAGATAGCACAACAGGGTTCCACTGTTCTAAGGACTCTGCACCCCAGGGTGCTGTGCCCATAGCTTCAGGATGGCTTAGATGAAGACTCTCTTCTGTACAACCCAAGGGCCTTCTATGTCATATGTAGACCCTCCTCCCTATCCTTTCTCACACCTGTCAGGCACAGATCTAAGCTAAAACAAAACACTACTTAGGATTTTCTTAGCAGATCTTACTTGTTTTAGTCACCGAGACTGTCTTATCATGAAATACTTTTCACTATAAACAACCTCCAGTGGGAGGAGCCACTTAGCTGGGGAAGGAAGCCACCTGCATGCCCCACAGCGATAGGGCATCCCTCAGGCCTGTGCTTGGCACATACCTACACCCTTCTCCCTATGCCAGGCCTCCAGCCAGGTGGCCAACCCTAGGAGAGCCACAGCTGGCCAGGACGGGCATCACATTGGGCTGCTTCATTTTCACTCTCAGACGGCTTTCAAAGCTGATGAACAGCCAGATTCTAGGGAAACCCTGTAGCTGTTAAAGCACAAACTATAACTCCTGAAGTTTCCGCCACTGTAGAAGGTGGTACTTCCCTAGGCCTTTCAGATGAACAAAATCACACCTGACAGGAACAAACTTAAACATGCTTACCATGTATCCTTTTCTCTCAACCATGGTGGAGGCAGCGACTCACTTAGCTGTACTACACACACACACACACACACACACAGAGAGAGAGAGAGAGAGAGAGAGAGGAGAGATGAGAGACGAGGAGCGATGAGAGACGAGAGGAGAGAGAGAGAGACGAGGAGAGAGAGGGGACGAGAGAGAGAGAGAGAGAGAGAGAGAGAGAGAGAGAGAGAGAATAATCTTCTGGGGTTTTTTGAGACCAGGTTTCACTATGTGGCTCAGACAAGCCTGGAACTTGGGAGCTTCCTGTCTCTTCCTCAAGTGCCAGGGTGGCAGATGTGTGCCAGCAGATTAGGCTTACAATGTGGTAACTTACCCGGGGTGCTGTGTGGCTCACACAAAGCTGGAGATGAAACCTAGGGACCCAAGCTCAGGGTCTCTATTCTCAGCCATCACTCCCACACTGTTCTGTAGCTGTTCAGATTGGTCGGGAGGTAAAACAGAATCCCACCGGGAGGAAGAGACAGGGGACATGGAATGAACTGAGGCCTGAGCCAGGGTACACAGGCCGGCCAGCTGGCTCCAGCAAGATGCTTTTATTACATAAACCTGGCTCGGTGCAGCTCCGATCGCTCCCACCCCCTGCCTGACTCAGGACTCTGGACAGCTGTTCCACAAGCTTGGAAAATATTACACATGAACAAATGTTGCTGGGCAGCAGAGTCCCTTCCGGGCATGGTCCTAACCTCCCAGGGGTCCAGTTCCCACCCAGTGGCCAGATTGGGCCATGAGGAGTCTCGAGGTGCCTGTTGCCTGTCCCAGAGCACGCAGGCATGGGGAGGGAAGGGTAGTTAATTTAAGAGGCATTAGGTCCACTTGCCCAGGAGGGATGGCCTAGCACAGTTCCCTTCCATCCTGCTCTCATACTGGGGGCCAGAGTCAAAGCATGGCCTTCAAGGACTAATCAGAATGGCTCTCATGCCCAGGATGCTCACAAGCCCAAGCCTAGCACCCTCATAAGCCACCAACACAGCTTGAGTCTGAGTTTCCATGGGCAGTGAGGAGGCTAGCCCATCGATGCCTGAACAGCTCCCCAGAGACAACAAAAGCCAAGGGTGTAGGGATGCCAGGAGGTGTGGACAAAGGCACTGCAGCCTCCATGTTCCCCAGCAATGGTTGTGAAGACACCCACCAGATGGAAGCAAAGGAGGCATTCAGATCAGATTCGTGCAAAGGAGCACAAGGACAGTCCTGTATGCAACCCTCTCCACCCTACACCGACCCCAAGGGGTTGGGCCTGTGCTTGGCTCCATTCTCTGGATGGGAAAACTGAACCTCTGCATTCCAACTAATGGTGTGGATGTCTGCTACCCGAGTTCTCTTCCGCCCTCCTTTGTCTCCCACTGGACAAAGAAAAGAGAGAATTACCTTCAGGAGCTCCTTGGGTGGAGGCCAGGTGACAGGCAAATGCAATCAAGATCCAGGCAAAGAGAAACCCCCTAGAGACAGGCAGACACAAATGCACATAGAATCAGCTTCCAACCTCACACCCAGATCCGGCTAGGGAGCCAGGAGGGATGGCCTAGCCCAGTTCCCTTCCATCCTGCTCTCATATTGGAGGCCAGAGTCAAGGCATGACCTTCAAGGACCAATCAGAATGGCTCTCACTCCCAGGATGCTCACAGGCCCAAGCCTAGCACTCCCCCCACCCCACCCACCGTAAGCCTCCAACACAGCTTTGCTCTTCACAGAGGGATCCAAGCCCTGTGCTACATCTAGAGCGTAGCCCCTCTCCTCAGTCTCTTTATCTGCATTAAGACCTCTAAAATTCAAGACAAGCTTCCCCAGGGCCCAGGCTATGGATAGCAGAGCCAAGACTGAATGGCAGGTGGAAAATAGGCTGGTTTGCTTGGACAACCAGTGTCCTCAAGGTGCCAAGGAAGAGAGGACCCCTTCTTAGGGCTCAGACAGCAACTCACCCAACTTTGTCCTGATAGAATAAAATGGAGCTTTGGGGTTGGAGGCAGAGTCAATCCAGGTGTCCCCAGGAACAAGCCTGGTTCCCTATGACTTCCAAGCGGTGTGACTCTAGATGAGTCACTCAGCCTTCCTGAGCTCTTCTGGTCCTATGCAGCATGGGCTGACACACTGCCCCTTGCAGGCCAGATGTGGAGATTAAGTTGGCTCATGCATTAAAGAGCTGTCCTGGTCCAGCCAGGGAACTCTCTCCTCACCAGTTGCTGCATCCAGGAATGGGGAAAGCTGCACTCACTGGCTACTGCCCTGATAGGCAGAAGTGAGGATCATATTTCACCTTCCTGTGGGAGCTGCCACTGGGACACCCAAGCCACTCGGGGCATCCGATCCCCAGGAGGGCAGACGGGAGGCCAGGGCACGTGGCCAGAGATAGCTGAGATGGCAGCTGGAAGCTGGGCCGGGTGAGTGGTAAGGGCCAGGGCAGACTGGCCAGGCTCCCCTTCCAAGAGTAAAATCAGGCTGGTGTGCTCCTGGGTTACAGAGCAACATAGGAAACACAGGGCTGCTGTCTGCAAGTCTTGGCTGGGTCCCGGCCAGATCTCTCTACTTTCAAATCTAGTAGGAATTGTAATCAATACACGCATGACTTGGGCACCGTGCAACACACAAACCACCCTGTTCACTCACCCACGGAATTCAGAGGACACTGGGTGAATACAAAGGGCACCACCAATGACTAGTTTAGAACTGCATACATGACTAAAATACAGCCAATGAGACGCAGGTTGACACCTGTCAGCGACCCTGGGAAACTATTTGGAAGAAAGAGGATTTTCTACTGGCTTCTGTGTATTTTTGAACGAAGACACAGCATTTAGAGATGCTGTGGGTCACTGTGTGTGTGAGGTAAGAAGTTCCATGAACACGTGAGGATGGCAGAATGGGGGACATAGTTGGTGTTAAGGACACCGCCCCTACACTGATCTTCCTTGAGGTTCTCCAAAGGGGAGCAACCACCGAGCCCTTGTTAAAATCGAGTTGAATTAAAGCATTTGGTTACTTGCAGCCTAGGGCTGACTGGGTGGAAGGGGCCTGGGACTCTGATGGTAGCCTTGCAACCCTCTGCACCAGGTCTGTGCACAGGTGACAATAAAGAGGCCACATGTCTGCATGGTGATTGGGGACCACATGGTGTAGCAGGATTCTGGACTTGTAAGTATCTTCCCAAAGCTTTGCTCTCTGGCTCTACCTTCTTTCAGGGCCTTCCTTCCATGTCAATCATTGCTAGGAATTCTCCTCTTTCCTGGGGCCTGATGTCTGGTGCCTCATTCATTGTGTGTGACTCCTAACCGCCAAGTGCCCAGCTGCAGTGAGTTTGCCTGCTGCAAAGGATAAGGAGCCCTTCTACATTGGCTGGCTTTCAAAAGCCACAGTGGCCCTGGGAACTGGGGTCAGGCCAGCTAGTGAGTTTTATTTGACAGATAAGTCTACGCACCAGAGAGGGCAGGTTCCCCTCTTCAAGGGCACCTTGTGTCTATCCCATAACATATCTCCATCCAGGGAGGCATTCTAGGAAAACAGTGGCCAGGCAGCATGGGAAAAGAGCTGGCCCCTGCGTCCAAGCTTAGATCGCTCCCTAGCACGCCTGTCTTCCAAAAGCTCCCAGAAGTCCCACTTAAGAACCTGAGCGGCTTACTCCCAGCACCTGTCCTTATTTCTTGACTCTTCCAATGGTATATCACATGTCACCTCCTCTGGGATGTTTTCCAGATGACAGAGGGACACCAAGTGAGCAAGAGAAGATGCAAGAGCCCCATGTGTCCTCCTGGGTCATCTCTGGCTGTAGGTATGGGCACCTTAGAGGCTGGATTGGAGGACATTACTAAGCTCTCAATGGTCAGAAGAAAATCACGGGACGTGGATGGAGTCGAGTCTTCTTGTGCCATTTAGCTGTCTAAGGCCAAGCCCCAGAAAGCTGTCACAAACGCAGCTGGGGTTGGGCTTTGGTGTGCATTCCCAGTTTTCAGCACATCTCAGTGAGAGATGGGTCTTAAAGATCCCCAGGGACCAGATCCTCTCCCTAAGTGCCTTTGTGAAGATAGAGCAGCAAGAGCCCAGAGAAAAGTGACTTGCCCAGAGCCACACAGGCAGTCAATTCTCCCACTGAGAGGCACACATTTTATTTGTTTTCCCTAGAGGAGAAAGTGAATACTTTTTAGAGACTTGCTACTCGCTGGGGACCAGAGTTCCAGCTTTCTCAGCAGGAATAGAAAGGCAACCGGTAGCCCCAGAGCCATCTATGTGAGTAAGCTCCAGCCTGGAAAGTTGGCTGCGGAAGGGAGGAGGCTCGGAGTGTGACTACTGTTCCAGTGCTGTTTAGGCTACTGTTAATAACGCCGGTGGCTGCACTGGCTCGCGGCTTTGTTCTGCCTCACTTCTGTTTTCATTACAGTTTTGTAGGCCTTGGATTGCTCACGGGGGGGGGGGGGGCTCCACAGTATCTGCAAGACCAATGCATGAGGACCCCTCCCAGATGCAGGCCGCAAAGGCTAGGATTTTGTCTGACCATGCAACCCACCAGGGAGTGGCCACGGGTTCTTGTCCTCTGCAAGAGGCCAGTCACTAGCTCACCACATATGCCTTCTGTCTAGATGGCTTTCTCTCCATACTTGTTTCCTGGAAACACTAGAGACTCAAAAGTCCATCCCTGACTAAACATCAGAGAGCTCCAAGGTCCCCAAGCCCAACAAGCATAGAAACCCCGGAGGCAGGCAGTTGTGTGCATGCTGCACCCAGTTGCTCTGCTGTGGACTTAATGCCAGGGCTGCCTGAAAAGGGCATGAAACTGTCCCTGTCCCACCTACCTCTGTGGCCTCACGAGACCCTGTGTGCCCAAGACAGCCACACCCAAAGTCCTTCTCCACACCTTCCGCCTCCTCCATGGGAACACACACACACACACACACACACACACACACACACAGAGGTCATCTGTCTGGACAGGATACGGCCCAGAGCTTTCCCATTGACTCACACACCCATTCACAAAGCCGTGAGTACAGATACAAATAACAGCTGTGGTTTACTGAACACGTACTATATGCCAGGCCATGTCCAGAGCACTTCCTTCGCATGCTTCTTTAACTCTCACAAAACCTTGCCGGCTGCTAGGGCTGCAGCTCACCTTGTGTGTGTGTGTGTGTGTGAAAATGAGAAACACAGACATGGGACGCCTGGCCAAGGGCACAGCAGAGTATATAGGACTTGAACTCAGACGGCCCGTTGTTGCTTGGTTCCTCTGCTCTGCTCCAAAACCTGCTTTCCACTTAAGAGAGCCAAGGACTGTTTCCCTGCCATTCATGACTGCCAGCGAACTGGTTCCTCTGCGTGCCAGACCAGACCAGGGCCATGGGGACATCTAGATGATCCCTGGGCACTGAAAACAGAGGAAAGAAACCAGGCAACAAGCTATCAGGGGAGTGTGTTGGGATTCGGGCAGAGACGAGGGAAGGCATTGAGGAAATGCTCCTTGACTGAAGGTCCCGGAGGCCAGTGTCAGCTGAAGAGCAACAGGGCATATAGATGCACAGGGCGGGGAAGGAGAACTTGTCAATGCAGAAGCAAAGAAGAGGACAAAACAGAGCCGCAGAGGGGAAAGCTGGAAGGCCTATTGAAGCCAAGGTGTGTAGGAGCTTGGGGATGCTAGGTTGGGAAGGCAGGGAGGCAATGGGACTGTTTGGCTTCCTAAAGCTTCAGCCCTGTTGTGGGGTGCTCCCTGGCACCACCACACTGTTCAACCGCTGGCTGGCATCTGCCCTGGCACAGGGTCTCCCGGAAAAAATGAGTCACCAATGTGCTCACTAGTGCCCTGTGTATACGAATGTGTGTGGTGGAGGGGTAGGGGGAATCTCAAACAGCCAGCTTTTTCCAAGACATGGAAAAGAAGGGGGTGGGGGGACTCATCACCCTGGCTTCAGCTCAGAGGGGGCGTTTCTTGAGTGGGCGGTGCTCCAAATCCAGCCAGCCTCTCCTGGGAGCCCTAGAGCCTCTGCAGGATGGAAAGGCAAGCCCTGTGTGAGCTGTTGTCCTAAGGGCCTCTTTGGGCTGCGTTCTCCTACACACACCCACACATAGTGACTGCACTATCTTACAACTTCTGCACAAGCTGGGAATCCCAGCCGCGGGGTGCCAGCTGTGTGCAGCCCCGCCCTGGAGATTCCCGGCCCCTCTCTGGCCGCGGTTCCCTCATCTGTACAAGGAGGTTGGACTTGGTGATCTCCCAGGGCCTTTCCGCTCACACAAGCTGGCTCTCACTCCTCACTCGGGAGAGGGACAGGAACTGCAGGCTTCCCGGGAGAAGCTGGGAAAGTCTGAGGCACGCAGACCCAAGCAGACACATTCACAGGCAGAGATGTTAAAAAAAAAACCGCAGGGGCGTGCAAAACCACAGAGACTGTGCCAGGAGCAGACAGACGTCCGGACGTGGAGACCTACAAACTTGACACACAGGATAGTAGAACCCGAGGCGTGCAAACTTGCAACCTGCAGACAAGACTTCCTCCTGCCCCTGTCCCCAGCCCGCCACTCTGGACACCGCCACTCTTCTCTTCAGATCGCCCTTCTGACTCGGCGCGGACCCTCCCCTGCTGGCTCTCGCCCCAATGGCACCGCGCAGCTCGGCCTGGGGGCGCAGCCCCTGTAACTCTTGGCGTCCCGCCTGGCGGGGGCGCAGGAAGCTACAAGGAAGCTGACGTTCCTTTGCGAGCGTCTGGCGTGGCGGAGAACCTCAGCCTCCTGTGCACATCCGAGGAGCTGGAAGCTGGATGGGCAACCCTGGGATTGTACTCACCCCCCGCGTCCTGCCGCCGCTGTGCCTCGGGCCCCCCGAGCCGATCCCGTGCCCATGGCAGGCCCCTACTTCATGCTCCCGAGCCCGGGGGGCAAGTGTGGGCGCGCCCCATGGGGCCGCCAGCCCCTCGCCGCGCCGCGCCAGGCCGGCTCAGAGCGCGCTGCCGGCGCACCCCCAGGGCAGCCCTGCGCCCAGGGGCGCCGGAGTAGGCGGACAGCACGGCCCCAGCCCTGCGGGCGCCTGCTCCAGGCCCATGGTCCCAGGAGTCCCTGAGTCGCGCTTGCCCCTGCCTCGCTCTTTTTCTGCTTCCACCGAAAAGGAAGAAGCAAGAAAAGGCAGAGAGAAATGATCAAACTTTTGGAGGCGGGCCGCTAGCGGTCTCTGGGGGGAGAGCAAGGCCGGGAGAGCGCGCGCGGAGGGCGGTGGAAGCTGCCTCCCCGCTGGCCTGGGGGAGGAGAGGAAAAGGAAGGATTTGGGGGAAATGAAGGCGATTTAAAGACTCGGCCCGCCGCAGCTCTCCACCTTCTTCTCCTCCCCGCGCCGGGCCGCCCTCTGCTGCCAACTGCTGCCCCCTGCCGGACACAGCAAGGGATGCAGCAGCAGTCGCCTTGAGCGACCATCCATTGATCCATCAGAGGGGGATTTCTTCCCCTTTCTTCCTAGAGAAGATGTCAAAACAAACTTGTGGAAAGGGGTCTGCTCCATGATGTTCAGGGATCCATCAAAACTGAGATTAAGAATTTATGACTAATGACATTGAAGATTCTCGATGCCGGAGGGTGGGCGACAAAGGGGACCAATTCTACTCTTGAAATAATCCCAGAGTTCCAAGAACACGTTTGGGACTTTGACTTAGCATCTACATTTCCAGGAAACCCAGCGTCTGTCTTAATTCCCAACTCTTAGCAGAAAGGTTGCACCCTAGATTCAGAGCTCCGGGAAGAACGCTGTGGATAAGGTGTTGAATGTGTTCAGCCTTCCCGGAGCCTATCAGGGACTTCCTCGAAATCCCACACCTCACCCTCTGACACCGAGGCAGAATCTCAAAACTCACAATCAAGGCTCAGCCCTGAGACTAAATCTCTTCCACTTTCCGGCCTCTATAAGGCGATTCATACTCACTGACTGGTCCGCTCACGCACACGCTCTTTCCCTCATGCACACTTCAAATACAGTAATTCACACGCAAACACAGCCACGCACTGTTCTGAGCTCCTGCAAAACATTCTCGGATGTCTGGATTCCGCGCTGACTCAGAAGCTACTTTTGCAGAGGTGGCCACCCCGCACGAATACACATGCACAGAGCACACACTCCCACGTGCACACAGCCCATGCAGGTCCTGGAGTGCACACACTCCTTCCATTCGATCCCTCTCGAATGGCAATCACGGGCGTGCACACAGGACTCACGGGGACCCCGGCACACGCGTGCACCTTTGCGCACTCGGAACGCCCAACACTCCAAGAGTCCCCAGGCACTTACTGGGTCCCTGAGTGCGACGCTGGCCGGTCGGTTCTTCGGCGGGTGCCTAACGGCATCTGTGGTCATAGGTTCCCGCAGCCCCAGGCGCGGGGGCGGGGGTGCAGTCCCCTTCCCTAAAGGCGCAAGGGGCGCAGCGGCGCCGGGAGGGGCATGGGAGCGCGGGCCTGCGCCACCGGCCCGGTCCCTCTGCTCTGCAGTCACGGCCACTCCTCGTGCTCCAACTTCGGCGCAAGCTCTGGGTGAGGGGGGTGGCTCATAGGTGCTCGGGCCGCGGCAGGCGCCGGCCCTTTTGAAGTCTTCGCTGGGGGCGGGGAGGGGACGCTGAAGGCGGCCTTTTAAATTGCGGCTGCACGCGGGCACAGTCAAGCAAGGTGTCTGGTTTCAGCAAACTTTAGGAAAAGTCCCAAGTCGGAGGGGGGGGGGGTGGGGGGGGGGAGGGCGCTACTGAGCTGTGTAAGGCATCCTGCAGAGGGCAGAGTACCCATGGCCGCCGGGCCCCCAGCACCCCCTCGTCCAGTCTGAGTGCTGCACCTTTCTTCCCAAGAACACCCCGACGCTATGCACAGATTGCGAGTGTCTGTGCGTTCTTCCAGAGAAAGGGCCTCGGGGTTTTCTCTAGTTTTCTGAAGTTCTCAGCTTCGGAGGTAAAATACTGACTGTCCAATCACAGCCCCTGTGTGTTTCTGAGCTGCATACTTTGTGCCAGGCACATCCCGTCTTTATTTACATTTTTTTGGTATTTTGTTCATGGAGGTTTTTTTTTTTTTTTTTTTTTTTTTTTTCCTTTTCTTTAGAGACTTTTAAAAGTATTGCATTTACGTGGTGGGTATCTCGATTACTTAGTGAGATTAGCACTCTTTGATATTTATCTCCATTACTGAGGGATTTGGAGACCAGTAATATTTTGGGTCTTTGCTCCCCAACACTTTATCCCTGCCGAGGGCCACTGCGCTGTGGGGAAGGAGATATGCTATTATCTACACAGAAGAGAAGAGTGGTCAAGCTGGTAAGTGGTACAGGGGCCACTGAACTCGGGATCTGATTCTTGTCCCCTGCACATCAGAGTCGTGATGCAGTCCACAGCCCTTCACCTTGGGCAAGCTTGGTCACTTCAAGAACTGTGTCACTTCTGCTCAGACGTCCCTCTTCCACGTTGCTGTTGAACATCTCTCTGTCCTTCAACACCTACGTGATGTAGCTGCTGCATTCATGCCCTCCCTTGTTCACACGTCTTGGTGCTATCACTATCCAGTTGCCTCTGTGTCCCCAATACCCAAGCCAGAATCTGGGACATAATCAGTGCTCCAAACATTGCCAACCCAAGGAAGCTGTAAAACAAAGGGGCAAGGGAAGGCCCTACAATATGCAGTGTGCAAACCTCTGCTCTGGGGGAAGTGGGCTACTGTTAAGGACTAGAGACCAAGAAACTGCACATGGTTCTGAACACAGAAGTCCTGAAGAGCAACGTAGGGTAGAGAAGACCATCTGGATGGGTGACCTCATACTCACCGCATGATGAGGTAGCCCTACCCTGCTGTGGCACAAAGACAACAGAAATAATACAAAGACTGTGACAGGGACTTTCAACGAGGCACAGATGGATCGATTGAATTGTCAGGCTGGCTTAGAGGATGGCTAGAAACCCAGGAATGGACCCAAGAGGAGGTGTGTTTAGATCTTGAAGGATGCCAGATATGCCTACAGCTGTGGAGAAGGGGGGGGGGCGTATCTCCCATGGAAGAGTGATGGGACTATAAGACCGACTGCAGACAGGTCTTGAAGGGTGGATGTAGCAAACAAGGTAAAGAAAGTCTCTGGGTCTCCCCGATGTGAGGACACAGGTGTCCAGGAAAGGAGGTGCATTTCCTTAAAGGTAGAGAACAGGCCAGTGGTGTCACCAAGGCCTTTCCAATGCCCCCCCCCCATGGTCTTTAAATGCAATGCTGGTGTCAAGAGCCTGGCAGCCCCAAAGATACACGGGGAACTGCTGGAAGCCCCAAAATTGAAATGTCTCCATCCATGCTTCAGTCTCCCCATCCAGAATTTAGGTGCATGGACCACAGCCATTGTAAGGGTCTTCTGCACTTGGGAAGATAGGACTGCTCTTTGGCCTCAAATACAGTTCAGTAAATGGCAGCCAGGGCCTGGTGGACTTTGCTGGGCAGGCCTGTGTAGGCATGTCAGGGATGGGGCAGAAAATGAGAACTCCTGGCTGACAGGGACTTTGAGGACTAGATCCGTGGCTTGCTGAGACACACTGGGTTTAAGAGAAACTATGGATCTCAACAGTGACCATGGTGAGCACACAGTAGGTGCTCATTAAATGCCTGTAAACAAATCAGAGAAGTGAGACCATGTACCGCCCATGCATCTATCACGTTAGATTATGAGCCAAACTTTTTCTAAGGATCCACCATGCACCAGGCATGCCTCTTCTTCTTGGGGTGCTCTTGACTTGAGAAAGGAGGCCAGCAAGGAGAAGACGGAAGTAAATGTCAGAGTAGCCTGCCTGTCACCACGGTGTACTAGGAGGAAAGGCGGGGTCCCCACACCAGCTCCTAGTCCTCCTAATCTGTACTGGACAGTCCACTGGACAGTCCAGGTGTTCTTGCTTGCATATTTGGACCCCAATCAGTCAGTAATACGGGATGGATGCAAAATTCATGTCGGTAACAAAACATCATTGGTTCCTGTATGCTCAACCAATAGGGAAATGGCTTGTGTGCCCCAGTTGCATCCCTCCTGGGAGGGTCTGCATTGTCTCTTTTTGATGAAAGCTCAACATCTGGGGATTAGGAAATCCTCAGTAAATGCTCAGCAAATGACAGTTATGGTCTGAACGTGACTTATCTCAACAGGCTCATTTGGATACTTGGTCCCTAATAGGTGGCACTATTTGGGGACGTGATAAGAACCTTTAGGCACCTGGATAGAAGAAGTGAGTCCTTTGGTGTCCATCTTTGAGGGTGGTAGCCAGGTCCCAATTCTGAAGAACTCTCTGCTTCCTGACTGTGTAAATGGTGTAACTAGGTGCTCACGACCCTGGACCACATTTGACACCATACCCTTTCTTCTATGATGGACTGTATGCCTCCAAACTGTTAGCCAAAATATATCTCACCCTGCCCCTACACTGCTTTCCTGTCCTCCTCCCATTCCTCCTCGCCACCTCTGCCTTCCTTTCCGGTCTCTATTATTTACCGAAGGGCTACAGCAAAAGGCAAAGCCATGATAACTTTCTTTTGCAAGTTACTCCTTTCTGATTTTTTTTTTTTTTTTTTTTTTGCCATGACAATGAGAACAACTAATTGAGAGAGAGGGGGGAGGTAATCAGCTAGCTTTTAGGTGGCTCAGTGGGCTAATGTGCCTGCTGCCAAGGCTGAGGAGCTGAGTTCAATCCCCAGGACCAACATAAGTGGAAAGAGACTCGCTTCCTGAAAACTGTCCTCTGACCTCTGCACATACACCGTGGCATGTGTGTGCTCCCCCCCCCCCACACGCACATAGACACAAAACAAACAAATTAAAATGGAATAATTTTTTAAAAAGAGGAAAGGGAAGAAAAAGAAGAAAACTGCTCTGCCACCTGCTCCTGTCCCAAGTGGCGGGATGACAGACCCAGCTTCGGCATCAACAGCTGATCAGCTGAGCACGAACCGACTATCTTCTCTGAAAAATGCAGCACATCACATTACATCATAGCTGATGGTTGTCAGGCCATGAGTTCTAGCAATCAGGGAGGGTGGAGCGCAGAAGGCTGTCTTGTCCTCCAGAAGCTTGAAGACCAGGCTTCCCTGAGGAGCTGTATCTCAGCTGGGACTTGAAGGACTCGAGAGTGAGCCCTGCAGGCAAGAGCAGCGGTGAGAAGGCAGAGTGCCCTCCCACTGTCACTCATCAGCGCACAGGTCCATCTTGTTCTGGCCTCACTGTTAGGTTCCCCATTCCTAGGATGATACATTTCAGTAGGAGCTGAACTCCAGGCCAGAGAGAGAAGCGGTCTGCAGGACTGTCCCCAACCTCCTCTAGTCAACCTTGACTGGGTCCTCCATCCCTGGAAGGTGGCTGACCCATTGCCTGCTGGTCTCTGAGGACCCCAGGGACAAGCATTCGGCAGAGTGGGGAGCCCAGACCCAAGCAAGTCCTGGCTGCTGTCTAGAAGGACAGCTTTCCTCCGTGCACGGGCTCACAGTGTGGGCACTGCAGGCTACTCCTGGGCCCATGTTGCCATGCCCAGACTGGGACCTGTATGCCTCGATGAGGGCCCCAGGAGAAATCCAGACCTGGAAGAGAGCACAGGCTGGCTGATGGAGAAACAGGCTCCAGAGATGGCATGATCTTCCAGAGGGCACAAGAAAAACAGTAGTAGGACTGGGCTGAGAGAGAGGACTGGGACATTCAACTCCAGATGCAGAAGGCCAGGCCAGACTCCTATACTTCTACATCAGCCAGCTGCCTTGTGGGGCACCATGCTTTCAAGATGTAGGGATCTCTGGATGTGTCAGCTTTTTTTTTTTTGGTTACCCCACAGAGGTTCCAAGGATGGAGTTCCATAGGAATGTAGCTGTGGTGAGCTTCTTCTGTCTGGGCTGGACTGGCCTAAGTTATACTTTGTGAGCAACTGTCTCCAGGGGGCTGCCTTGTCAGATGCCGTATACTGAGCCACCTCTGAACACTGGGCGTGTGTCCACCTCATCCTGCCCCAGTGGTCTCTATTCAAAGCCATGGCTGTGTCTTTTCCCCTTTAGCCTCTCAGGGAACGTAAGGCAGGAAGGAAGGCAGAGGTGGATGGGAGGCAGTGGAGACAGGAAGGCAGGGAAACAGGCCAGAGGTGGAGGGCTGCCATCTTAAATGTCCTTGCAATAGGGGCAGGCATGACTTCATCCCGGCTAACAGAATTCCAATTTTGTCTTCATCGTCCCCCAGATCCTCATCCCTTGAGGATACTGAGTCCACCCCAAACTCACAGGATTCAACACTGCAAATAAAGACCTCTTTTACTTCTGCCATGGTGCTCTCCTTCTGGCCGGTAAGTGGCTGGGGTTTGGTCACTGGTACCTGAGAACAGTTATAGATACAGATTCTCCTGGAAGTTTTCCTCACTTGACAAATGGTCAAGGATGATGGACATATCCTTTCCTCTTTGGACTTGGGCTCAGGTTGTACTTCTCACAACCTGCAACCATCTTGTCATTATGAGATGACGAAATCCCCAGGTACTTAAAAAGCATGACAGTACATGATGCTTCGTTGAGAACCTCATCAGTCACCCCTGGGTGTCTAATATGTTCAGGTATCTTGCAGGGCAGCTGTATCAGTGGATCACCAGGTCCTTATGACAAGCCACGTTTGGCATCCCATGGTCTCATTCCCCACACCCAGGCAAGGCAATATTTCTGTTTATATAAGGGTGGTTACGAGGCAAAGCCTTGAGATAAATGTTCCCCTTGTCCCAAATTGAGAACACAGGAGTCCTTCGTCTCCACCCCTCTGCCTCCTATCCAAGAAGCATGTTGTACAGAGAGCTCTCCAGCCATGTCTCCCCGCATCACACACCAAATCCCATTCAGGGTGACTGTGGAGAACCACAGGTCTAACTAAATCCACAGAAGCCTGGCTGGCGCCTTGACTGAACCACCTGGAAAGCCATCAAGCCAGCCTTTATTCAGGCCCAACATTCTAGGCCTCCAACCACTCCTCATATGACACCCTTTTCCTATTTCCCATCATCCTTTACTCTGACTATTGCCAAGTGACCACAACAGAGCTCAAAGGTTTACATGGGGTCTAACACACTTGACTTTCTTCACCTCCTCACTGTGCATTGCCTAGGGTTCTATTGGTGCAATCCAACTATATAGTATATAATGTTTATACTAATCTATAATTACCAAGAGCCCAAAGATCTTCACCCTTGCCTTGTTAGTGTGTCTGGACTAATGCTTACTGAAGATGACTTGAGGACTTGTGACTATGTGGCACAACCCCTGGTCATATTGAGAGATAGTGATTCCTAGTCTCACACTGTGCCCGCCATTTGAGGAGTATCAGGTGGTGTGATCCAGTGCAGGAAGATCAGAGCTTCTCCACAGCTTCTCTGAAGTTCCAGCTATAACCAAAACACTAATCCAGACCCATGGGATGCTGCATCCTTTGGTCACCCTTTACCCACCTTAACCACCCCTGACAAACATAAAGAGCATCCAAAAAGGACCCCCTTTCTACCATGCTCCACACAAAAGCCAAAAAATAAGATGATGGTGGACTGCAGTATTTGTGCCCTTTCCCTGATCTAGCTTGGCACCAGTAGTGAAGACAGGTGAACTAGGGTCACATGACATGGTTTCTTCTTACCCTGGGCCAGAAGGCTTTCCCAGCCTCATTGGAAACAAGTGCTCTTAAGTCAGAAAAAAGACAAATAAAAAGCATCTATAAAGCTTCTAGGTTATAAAAGCCACACAACAGATGTCACTGCAGGGCTGGCTGCTACAGTGTAGAGAAAGTGGATATGGACAGTTCCCATTGAGACAGAACACCCTGTTGGATAGAGCACTACAGAAAGAGCGACACTCAGCAGCCACTTTGTGAGCCAGATGCCAGATCTAGAGAGAGACACATCATCCTGCTCCCAAAGCCCCTGCCTGAGCTTGAACTATGTCATCCATCCTCCCACCACAGGACAGAGAGGAGTTTGCTTGGACAGGCAAGTCCCTCTATGACACCATATAAGAGATCAGAAGCAGGTAGAAGGGGCTGCAGTGCAGAAGGGGAGTGAGCTGCCTGTGAGGATTATTTTTATCCTGCCCAGATACCCTGGTCACATGTTATCTTCCCTGGGGTTATTTTTATCTCATGGCTGGACATGAATGCTGCCTCCCTGGATGACTAGAACCCACTGACATGGCTGGATCTTCCTTGCCTGACAGCTTCCAAGGACAGCTCACAAACATCCTTTAATGCCATCTTCTTCCAATCCTGAGGTCACCAGAGCACACAGGGAGTATAGGCCTCAAATCAAAGAAGGGAAGCTGGAGCCTCCATGCATTCTAAAAGCCGTTTTAGCAGTGTTGAACTTGGGCTTGAGGGCTAGAAGTGGGTAAGAGCATTTGCTTTGTAAATGTGAGGACCCGAGTTCAAGTCCCAAACACCTGAATAAAATGCCAAATACATGGCTGCACGTACCTGTAACCATAGCACTGAGGGTAGGTGGCTATAAACAGACAGATACTAAGAGTTCACCAACATCTTAGCCAAAATAGAAAGTGCAAGACCCGTCTCAGGTCGAAAAGGCTGAGCGTGACAGTGGAAGGTACTCGGCGTTCTACTCTGGCCTCTATGCCTATGTATGCATGTGTATGTAACACACACATGCACATACACACTGTATACAATACACATACACACAAAACAAACAGTCTAAGAATAGTATTATTCCAACACTAGAAGGCTAAGGCAGGAGGATTGCTGGAAGTTGGAGGTCAGCCTGGGCTACATAATAAGAAATTATCTTTAAATTTTTCAACATAGAGCAACAAATGATGATGATGACAACTATGATGACAATGACGACGATGACAACGATGATGATAATGACCAACTATGGCTAGCGATACAGTTCAGTTGGTAGAGTGCTTTCCTAGTAGCACGAAGCCGTGAGTTTGATTCCTTGCACTGCATAAGCCATGAATTAGTGCTTGCCTGTATGCCCAGCACTTGGAAAGTGAAGGCAAGAGGATCAGAAGTTCAGGGTCATTCTCTGGTACCCAGGGAGTTTGAAGGCAATCTGAGCTGTAAGCGATCTTATCTCAAACAAATAAACAAAATAAACACAGGCTTAGAAAAGATCCTCTCTTCGGAGCAAAGTGGACTTAGCTGTAAAGGAGTCTGTGGTGGCGTGGCGGGGAACAGCTCACTGCCACTGAGCACACAATAGGACTTTCTTCTGGGCAGGCACCCTGCTCTGTGGTCCTTACCATGGAGAATTTTGACCTTTTCCCTTTGGCTCCCTCGGTCTTCTTGCAGGAAGCCCAAGCAAAGAAAATGCTCCTGACAAGTTAGCATACACTCAATGTCATCTTCTTCACCATCTCATTATCATCACTTGTCATGTCACAGTGATACCAGTAATTGTGTGCACTCTCCCTTCCTCTGCTCTGGGCCTCAGTTTCCCTGTTAGAAACCCGAGTAGTTTGGCCCAGGGAATCTCTATGGGGCCTTCCTTCCCGCTCTGGCTGCCGATTTCTATGTCCCATTCATTCCATCAACAAGTGTTTATTGAGTCCTCCTCACGGCCTGACCCAGTGGGGAAATGAAGGCAGGGCTTTTCCAGAAGGTTCTCTGTTCAGGCGGTTTCAGCCACATACGCAAATTTCCTTGCACTTTCAAAAGGCAAATTATGGGAAACATGTTATTCACCAAAACACATTCTCCTCATCTCTCAGGGAAAAAAATGCCTTCAGCGCCACCAAGGACTAAACTAACAGAGGAGAGAAACCCACCCTTGTTCCTCTGGGCGCTCTTCCAGAGGCTCATGTCCCTATGAAAAAGGGGAAGCTGTCTGCCACCACGGGTCTCTGGGGCTTCCTTGGGCCTATAAACAACCTGTGTTTGTCTCAGCCCTGCTATCCTGAGAGAGCAGTCACGACGAAGAGAAACACAGCCTTGCTCTGTGTGCGCCTGTCCCCAGAGGGAGGAAAGCCATCCGTAAATATTTTTATCTTCCTGGTCACTGAGGGGGCGCAAAGGACTTTGATCCTCCAAACCCTGGGTCACCCCTGTCCTCCAGGGACCTCTGGGTCAAAGCTGCCCTGAGCATCCCATATCCACCTCTAAATGATAGACTCATCCTCTTGCTCCCTGTCGCAGGAGATGGTGGGATTAGAGGGAGGACCGTAACAGACACTACGTTGACCTTGGGCTGGTGCCAGGGCCTCTGCCAGCCAGCTGTCTGCTTGTGGGAGCCTGGTGGTCAAGGCTATAGGGAGGAAGACTAGAGATAATGCTGGGGGTTAGAGGGAAGGGCCAGGCTGAAGTGGATAGACTCCAGGGTCACCATCTGGATCTACTTATCAGGACTGTAAAGGAAATCCTAATAGCAGCACATCACCTAGGAAGTTGCATGCAGCATTTCAGATAGAAAACCAACCACGCCTCACATATTAAAGAAAGAAGCAGTTATGGAGAGGTCTGGGTTTGTGGTTCTAGATTCTTAGTGTCACTGTCCTTCCCTGCTATGTCCTTTATTTGTTTGCTTGTCTTTGATCCTTTGATTTACTTTTATGTGTATGAGCGTTTTGCCTGCTGGTATGTATATGGTGCCCACAGAGGTGAGAACAGGGCATCAGATCACCTGCAACTAGAGTCAACTATGTTTGTGGGACCCAAACCCAGGTCATCTTCAAGAGTATCAAAAGCTCTTAGCCACCTAGATGTCTCTCCAGCCTCACCGGTCGAGCTTTATTTTATTGTTTGTTTGTTTGTTCATTTGTTGAAACAAAGGCTGGACTTAAACTTGCTTTTTGGTGACGACGGCCTTGAACTTCTAATCCTCCTGCCTTCACCCACCAAATGCTAAGATGGCAGGCATAGACCACCATGTAGTGTGGGAATGAGAGTCTTCCATCTGAGCTTTCCTAACCCACTGAGGCCAGTCTTTCTTGTTACGATTGCTGCCCATCTAAAGAAGAACGTGCTATATTTTGGAGATTTCTAGAAGGGAATGCATGCAGCAGGAAGTCGATCAGGCTTGAGCTCCTGTTCTGAGTCCATGGATCCTAGATCATCAAAACCATAAACTTTTATGCTCCAGAGTGCAGCACTCCTCACACCTTTTGATGCCAGAGCCTGAAGGCTCTGAAACTCTTGGAATCCCATCTGGCACTAGCTCTGAGCTTCTATGATTCTATGCCTCGGAGGCAGAGATTTCTATGGTCCTTCAACAAGGAGACATTCATACCCAACAGGGATTTAATGCTGACAGGCCCCATGGGGCTGGCTCCCTGCTCCTCTGTCCATGATGGGCAGTGTTCCATTGCCCCAGGCTTCCAGCCTCTGACCTCTTCCTGGCCATGTCCTCATTTGTCACCCCCCCTTAATTCTTCCCGCCCAGCCCATGTTGCCAGGGGAGGGCAAGAAGCTTCAGCTATTGGCCCCCATGCCCTTGCCCCCACCCCATCCTTATTCCTTTCCCTGGGACAGAGGGAGAGAAAAACTGCAACCATATTTCCTCAGGACAGTGTGTCCCCTGGGGGCTCTGATCTGATGACATGAGAGAGGATGGACTGGTCCCTGGACACACTGCTAACTTGTTTCATTTAAGTAATACAAACCATCACCCAGAGGGCCATATGTAGCTGTCATGGGCGATGCCGTCAACTTGACAGGACCTACAGTCACAGACGCCTCCTGGCATGTCTGTGAGGGGATCTCTGCATTGCCTTAGCGGAGATGGCAAGGCCCCACTTTTACGTGTAAACACCTCCAAGGTCCATGGTTCGAGGTTTCAAACTAGATTAAGAAACGGAAAAGCAAGCTGAGAAGCAAGTGTTTCTTGTTTTCTGATGCCTGGCTGTGGACGCAGTATGGCCATCTGACTCAAGCACACACTGCCACGTCTTCCCTGCCACAAGGCGCTACGCTCTCAGACAAGGCAAAGCAAACCTTTCCACCTTTAGGTTGTGTCTCAGCAACAAGAAAGGCAGCCAGGACAATGCGTGAGTCAGGTGACCCTGTGGATCTCACCTTAGATGTTTTTCCTCTCCCAGCCAAGGCTGGAGAAAGAGACCCCTGGGAGTGAGAGGGAGGTGACTGCTTTCAATGCTAGCTCTCCTCTGTCTCCTCATGAGTTCAACATGTTCACGAGTTAAAAAAAAATAGCTCACTAACTTGTGTATGAAATAAGGTTTTCTGTTGTGTCCTTCCAATAAGCCAAGACCTACTCTGCTACTTTGTTTTTAACTGTTTATTTGATGCAATCTAAAAACAGAACAAAACACCAGGAAGGAGAGTTTTAACGGGGAATTAGATCCAGCAGGTCTATGAGCTTGTGTTGGGCTGGATTGTGCTGATTATTAATTGAGGTGGGGACAAGCACTCTAATAGTGGGTGGAACTATTTCATGGACCGGGGCCTGAACTGTGTGAAGATGAGGAGAGCTAGCTACTTGCAAGTGGGCTGGCAGCATGGATGCATCTGTCCTCTCTGCTCTTGACAGTGCTGTTTTATCAAACATGAAACTGGAATGCCAACCTTATGGGCAGGAGTGGCAGTCTTGGCCACCACTGAGACTCTGCCTCATCACAGCCCCTCCCTTAGTTTTGCAAAGATTCTGGGGTCTTCTGTATTCTGGACTCCTGGGTGGCCCCTGAGGCGTTCAGCTGTCCCTGTGTCCAAAGGCATGGTGAAATGTTTTGGACAGAGGGAGCTTTGCCGAGGCTAGAACTTGGCACATTACATCCCCCAGCCTGGAGATAATGTGGTGTATCCTCATGTATCTAAGTCTCTGCCACTTCCACTTTCTCTTTGCTTTCTATATTTATTCTGCCTCTTCCCTTTCCCTCTGGGATGCCTAGCTCCTCACTGGGCTCACAGAAGGCTTGACCTCATGCAGCTCAAGTCTTCATTTCCTTCAAGGCTTCAGTGGCGAGGTAACTCAAGAGGGCTGACCCCTTTCCTCAATAGGGAACAAGAAATAAGTACATGGGACAGTGTGAGAACACACACACACACACACACACACACACACACACACACACACACACACACACACACGTGCGCTCACATTGGTTTGACCAGATCTTAGAAGATTTCTTAGAGTATCTTCTGGCTTCCTCCCCTGGAGAAGGGAAGTTGAACTGGAATTTGCTCATGGAATCTGCAAGGAGGTGAGATCTGACCCATGTCCTCTGGGAATTCCAGCTACAAAGGACAGTATAGGAGGATCTAGAGCATCTAAGTGTTTGTGAGGGGATGACACACTGTGTCCACAGCCTTCTGAGGAGGTCCTAACAAATGCTAGGGAGAGAGAAGCCACACCTTCAGAGGGCATGCCAGATGTGCAAAAAGGCACATAGTCTAGACCCCATGGGCCTCCATAGGCATGGACAGCACTGGCTGGGGTTGCTGGGATCCAGTCCCTGGCAACATCTGTCTCCACTGGACTCTAGGAGCAACCACTTCTTGACAGCCCAACCGCCAGAATCAATTGTGGAAACAGTGAGTGGCAGGAAGAAGTCTGTGGTATTCAGGGGCTCTCCTAGGAAGCCAGCCGCAAGCTCAGAGGGGCTTCCATAACTCCTGCTCCTCCCATGGAATGGGCCCTGGCCCTGCATACTTGCCTACTCACTTGCAGGTGCCCTATGGGACACAGGCATCATCTCCTCTCCTAGGATGAACCATCAACAGATGGGCCTACCTAACCACTACAGGTGTGGGTGGTGGTGATCCACTACTAGTTAGCCAGATAGGGAAATGGAGGCCCTCAAGATCTTCCAATGGGTTGGCAGCCACATCCTCTGGTGGCTACTGTTTCACTAGCTCCTGTTCTAACCCCCAGGAACTAGGATGAGGGATCGGGCTGCAGAATCTTATTTATCACATTGATTCTAAGCCCAGATCCTTTCATCCTGTTGTCAATAGGAGATGTTACTGCCATGAGAAGCCTAGCAGCTCTCTCAGGCTCACCAGCTTCCAGGCAGGCAAAAGGCACTGAGAAGTGGGGCTCCACCCATAACCAGCAAATACAGGCCCTCTCCCCACAGAAGTATTGCTTGCTGTGGCCTGGGTGCAGGTACTTGCTGGTGCTGGGGGGGGGGGTTGCCCAGGCCCTCGTTCCAAAGCCCGCCCAGGACAGACCTCAAAACCCCTTTCATGGGCTTGTTCCACACCCCACTGGGGAGGCCCAGACAAAACTGCCAGTGTTGAGAGTATTTTTCTAATTCCAGATGGATCTGTTTGCTGGCTCCATCCAGGGCCTCCCATGGCAATGTAGGAGCCGGGGCCCAGTGCCAGGTTAATACTAGGAGGTGCAGGAGGAAGGCAGCCCACTACTGTCCACAGGACTCCATTGGTCCCTACACACCCTCCCAGGAATGGCTGTAAGGCATTTAAGGGGGCCCTGCATCCAGACCAGCCATGGGGCAAGCCCCTGAAAGCCCTTAGGTGTCTCATTACAGGCTTGGGGTCAGAATGGAGACCCCAGGTGATCTGGGGAGCTGAGCTGGCAAAGAGAGTTTGGAATTCTACTACTCAATCAACATTGCTAAACACCTATAATTATCAGGCGACACTATGGATACAGAGATTGTTACTGTGGTGGAGAATATGGTCTCACAGGGGCAAGAGGACTGTGGAGTGACCACACAGTGGGCACTGTGGAAGAGAAGGTTCACGATAGACAGCAGGAGATACTGGCCATACTCTCCCTGTCTTCCTCCTTCCTTTCCTTCCTCTTTCCCTCCCTCCCTCCTTCCTTTCCTTCCTTTAGTGGGTAACCCTAGAACCCTGCACATGTTAGACAGGTGCTCTACCACTAACCTATATTACAACCCCCATTTTAAAACTTTTTAATTTTCATATTCTAGTCTTTATATATATAATTTATTTTGTATTTATTTACTTTACATCCCAATTGTAACCCCCTCCTTCATCTCCTTGAAGTCCCACCCTCCCTACCTCTTACCCCAAACCCCCCTCCCCTAGTCCTCAGAAAGAGGGAGCCATCCTCCCTTACCATCTGACCCCAGCCTATCAAGTCTCATCAGGACTGCCTGTGTCCTCTTCCTCTGTCACCTGGCAAGGCTGCCCCACCAGGGGGTCCCTAATTTAGGGAGCAGGTGGCTGTCTCTGACACAGACTCTGTTGGCTTGTTTATCTTTTTAAAAAATTGAAAGACAGAGGCAGAGACACAGAGAGACAGAGACACAGAGAGAGATATGCAATGGAGACCAGGGGTTTTTTGGAGTCCATTTTCTCCTTCCACCTTGTTGAGCGAGGTGGGGTCTCTCTTGTTCCTGCCATGCTGGCTCATGTCAGTTCTCCTGTGCCGTCTTCCCATCACACCACCGGAATGCTGAGCTCCCAGATACAGAATCACATGCAGCTTTGTATGTGTGTTCTAGGGACAGAGCTCAGGTTGCCAGGCTTGCTCAGCATATGTTTTTTACCTACTGAGCCACTGCCTTGGCCCTCAGTTTACTTTTTTTTTTATTTGAATTACCCAGGCAGGCTTTAAACTTGTGATTCTCCTGCCTCATCCTCCCAAGCATCTGAGACTTTAGATTTGTTCCCAAATCCCAGGAACACCTCATCTTTTTAAAGCTTAAAAAAAAAAATAGGACAGTGACCCTCCCAGAGCTGCCCCCATAACCAACATTGTCTGGACCATGCAGCACAAAGCAGACTGTGCTGGGACTCTGGCCACGTTGACATTGACCTTGGGTGTGTATGAGAAGCTTGGAGCATGGAGAACTTATTATTACAGTGAGCAAAATGTTATGAGCTAATTGTCTCCAAAGACCAAGAAATGTGATTCCAGAAGCCTGAGCCGGTCCCTTGGGTCCAAAAGATACAACACAGACAGAGGGAGGAGGTATCTCCTCTACTCACTAGCCTCTTCCTGGACCCTTATTTGCTGAGGCCCAGGCACAAAGTGGACAGCTATAACAAAGCACCAGAAGTCCACAGGAGAAGTTGGGGTAGCAAAGATGGAAGGGTCCTCCATGGACTAGTGTGATCCTGTTGGGCCTTGGTGACTATCACTGGGCTAACTATGCAAGACTGGCCTGGATGTGGCCTCAGGGGAGATTTCAGCTCTGGTAAGGTGGGTAAGAAGGTTAAAGCACAGGTGTGCTGTGAGCAGAATCCAGTGACTTGGAGAAACTTGCAAGGAAACCTCTGGCCTAGTTAGGAAGCTGGGCCACAATCCAGGGCCAAATGAGGCTTACAGATGTTGTCACACTCATGAGTCTGGCAAGAGGCAGCACACGCTAAGGGAGTCCACCAAAAGATCATTCAACACTCCAGGGGCGAAAACCCAAGGAGCTTGTGAACAATGAGGTTGCCACTATTCCTGCCAGCCATTGAGAATTAGGGAAGGAATTTGTCCATGGGAAATAGCCCAGAGGCACCTATAGGAGAGCAGGCAAGCTTTCTGATAAAGCACCCTGAGACCAGGGCCAATGAAAAGATCTTACCCTGTGGCCTATGGTGACATGGCTAGGGTGGACACAGGATTGGAATATGCAATAAGAGACTTAAAGGAGTTAACCCATCACTACAGCAAAACCTTGATCTCCCCTCCCCTTCTGTTCCTACTATCCAAATAGACAAGAAGTCAGGGGGCAAGGCAGCCAGGACCTCATGCCCAGACAGAAGGCAGGAGATTAGGATGCTGTCTTAATTAGGGTTTCTATTGGTGTGATAAAACACCATGACCAAAAGCAACTTAGGAAGGAAACAGTTTGTTCAGCTTACACTGCCACATCACAGTCCATCATCAAAGAAAGTTGGCAGGAACTCAAGGCAGGAACCTGGAGGCAGGTACCTAAACAGAAGCTGTGAAGGAGTGCTTGCTGACTTGGTCCTCGTGACTTGCTCACCTTTATATATATACCTAAGGACTGTATGCCCAGGAGTATCACCACCCATAGTGTGCCGGACCTTCCAACATCAATCATTAATCAAGAAAATGCCCCACAGATTTAACTACTGGCCAATCTCATGGAGGCATTTTCCCAGTAAGATTCCATCTTACCAATATGTTTAGGTTTGTGTCAAACTTAAACATGATAAAAACCAACCAACACAGATGGCAAAGTACTGGGATAGGGCAGGGATGGGAGAGTTGTTTCAGGGCTGCTTCAGCTGCCTTGTGGGTACCCATTTTAAGTGTATGGGTTGTTCGGTGAAGGACCCTCCAGATGAGACAGGCATTTCAGTCAGAGCCTTCATTGGAGCCTCCCCCATGTGGGTGGGTGCTACCCACTATGTTCAAAGCTGAAGGGGACCAAAGTAGAGCAATAAAGAGCTCCCATCCACTTCGCCTCACTTTATCACACATGTTCCCATGCCCTTGGCCTGGGGTTGACTCCATCCATTATTCTGATTCCCAAGCCTTTGAACTCAGGCTGAGTTCACTGTCATTCATGGTTCCAGATGCCTTATAAACCCCCACCTCTTTTTATGTGTCTGGCTGGCTCCCACCCAGAGTCAGGTATCATTTAATGATACTGATAGAATTTTGAAAACCATGTCACAAGATGATTTCTGTCCAGGCACAGACATCAGAGTGTATATACATAGGCAAACTAAGAGGATAGCAATGGCAGTGGGCAATAGGACCCTTTGGAATTTTGGGGGCATTTGGTCTATCATCAACAGAAATATGCATGGCCAAGCATCTCTCTCTCTCTCTCTCTCTCTCTCTCTCTCTCTCTCTCTCTCTCTCTCTCTCTCTCTCTCTCTCTGTGTGTGTGTGTGTGTGTGTGTGTGTGTGTGGTTTGTGAGTGTGTGTGTAAGAGAGAGAGCGAGGGAGGGAGAGAGAGAGAGGGAGAGGGAGAGAGAGAGAGAGAGAATATCTTATGTTGGCATGCCCTACTGGCTCTGCTTTTATAGAACTTTACTCATCTAGGAAGTTACATAGGGGAAAAGAATAATCAAAATAGATGTCCAAACAAGTCCCCCAGTTAGCCTAGGCCTCCATGCTCCCAACTGTCTTATAGTCCATCGGGTTGCATTTGTGTAGTGTTCCTAGCTGGCCACAAGAACATTCAAGTTGGTGACACGGGAAAAGGTGCCTTTCAAACCATCTGGACACATGACTCTCAGAAGGAAAGGACTGCATGGGGGGAGGAGAACCACTTATTCACTCTATGCTGAGCCTCTGCTGTGTACCAGGCCCTGTCAGCATCCTGGGACTCAAGGGCTGTCAAGTGCAATTTGCGTCACAGCCTGACAGAGACACAAGCTTCCCAACTGAATGAATGTCTGCCAGGCACGCTCAGGATAGAGCAACAGGTGGTGATTCCTGGCTTCGTATTCCACTTGGAGCAGAAAACAAACAAGGAAACCCTTAGATCTATAACAGACATTATCACCCTGTGAAGGAAAACAGAACAGGTAGATGGAGAGCAAGGAGTGTGAGGAGAAAAATATCAGAGTCTTCAGGTGCTGTGTGTAGAAGTCAAGGGTCAGTTAGGCATAGTGGGACAAAGCTGTCATCCTCTGGTCTGGGAGATAGAGGCAAGATGACCAGGCATTCAAGACCATCCCTGGCTATAGAGAGAGTTTGAAGCTTGCTTGAGCTATATGCCACCCTGTACCAGAAAAATCAAAGCCAAACGTGACATGCAAGGTGAGTGGTCCAGCTTCATGGGTGGGGTCATGTTCTTGGCTGGTGTGGGTTTAAGTTAAGGAAAGTCTGAGATGAAGGCCATGTGTCTGCCTTACAGTGCTTGGGACCTGAGCTTCAGACAACGGACTATGGCTGGTCTAAATCCAAGGGCTGGAATTATGCAGAAGTGTGGACACCCTGATGACCCCAACTAGTCATGTCCTCATTCTCTCCCTCAGGAACTATAACTCTGTTATCTTCCGTGGCAGACAGGATTTACTAATAAGACTGGTTAGGGGCTGGATGAGGAGAGATTATTCTGGATATTCTGCATCATGTAGATGGGAGGGAAACAGTGGTAAGCCATTGCAGGGGAGAGAAAAGGCAGGAGAGCCAGGCAGGGAGCCAGGGACAGAAGAAGACACAGAAGTCAGAAGGAAAAAACCAACTGGACACTTTGGCTGCCTGCTTTGGAGATGAAGGGAGGGACCACAGGGTGAAGATGAAGGTGAAGGTCAAGGCCACCTTTGGTGTCTGTAGCAAGAGAGAAGCAAGTGCCCCTGCCCACCCTTCATTTCAGCAGTGAAGCTAATTTTGGACTGCCAATCCTCAGGACCATAGAGAATAATGCACGATGTCTCTCAGAAGCCATGAAGATTGTAGTCAACTGCTTCTAATACATTGTGCCTGCTGTCTTGGTGGGTAACTAAAGACTGGGTTAGGGCAGGACAGCCAGCCAGGGTTCCTGCCTGTGACCTCTGTGGCAGAGCTCAGAGTGGTTGGGCTATCTGTGAAGATGTAGGGCTCCAAGAAGTAGTGTTCTAGCAAAAAACAGGCAGGAAGAGAGGAAATGGGGGCTCCCTGACTGACACCTCCTCAGAAGTCCCATGGTGTCATATCCACTAGATGGTATCAGAATCACAGTCACAAGCCCTTCCAGATTCAGAGATGCACAGAACGGGACAGTTCCCTGCCTCTTGATAGGAGCAGAAAACTTGTTTCCCTGTTTTCTTCTGCTACCTCAGGTTAATTCAGAGAGAGTGCTGAGGGAAGGCAGACCAGTGGCCAGCAACACCAGTCCCTGGAGACCAGGACCAATGGGACTCGGGGCTTCAGGAACCCAGCCTAGGGCTCAATACAGTCTGATAAAATCCCAGGAAGGTGTTTCTGTCAGAGTTACCATTGCTGTGATGAAGCACCATGATCAAAAGTGAGTTGGAGAGGAAAGGGTTTATTTGGCTTATGCTTCCACATTTCTGTTCATTACCGAAGGAAATCAGAAACTCAATCAAGGCAGAAACCCAGAGGCAGGAGCTGATGTAGAGGCCATAGAAGCGTGCTGCTTATCGGCTTGCTCCTCATGGCTTTCTCAGCCTGCTTTCTTGTAGAACCCAGGGCAACCAGGCCAGGGATGGCAACGCTCTAGTTAGAGCCCTAACTAAACAAAAGTCCTACAGGCTTGCCTACAGCCTCATATTATGGAGCCATTTTCTTACCTGAGGTTCCTTCCTCTCAGATGATTCCAGATGAACATAAAACTAGCCAGGACAATTGACCCCTTGTCAACTCAACAGAGAAACACATCACTGTTAAGCTGCATCCTTTCTTGTTCACCCCCAAAGATTACACACTAATATCAACGTCACACTATAAAACGTTTCACGAACTTAAAATGCCTCACAGTCTTTACATATTCAAACACTTTACAATTCAGTCTCTTGAAAAACCCAAAGCTTCTTTTGAAAATCCAAACTCTCTTTTTTAAAATTCAAGGTTCCTCACCTGCAGTTTTCAGTAAAATAAAAAATGAATACATCCTTACTTCAGGAGAGAAGAACTGGGGCACAGTCACAGTCTGAACAAAGCAAAACAGAACAAGCCAATGTGCAATATCTGGCATTCATTCATGATTTTCCGTGCTCCCCCCTCCGGGCTTGGGTCACTTCTCTGGCTCCTTCTGTAACACACATGGTTTGTTTCGGGCAGGCCCCATCCACTGCTGAGGCAGTTCTTAGTGGCCACTCCAAAATGCCAGAGGGTCTCCTACTGCAACTGGGCTGCACTTTCACCGATGGCCTCTCCTGCCCTCTCCCAGTGCCAAGCCTCAGCTTCTCTCCATGACCCCTTCAAGCTTTCAAAACCATCGCTACAGGTGACTCTTACACTACCAAGTTCAATTGCCAGCTGAAGGAACAATCTTGGCCCACTCTGGATCACAGCTTCTGTGCGCTGACCCCAAGGAAACACTTGGCAGGAGAGTTCACCTCAGTGATGCTGGGTTCTTCCTCATCACAGTGAATTCCTCGGCTCCAGCTGACCAGCATTCATTGTCCCAGTAAAGCAAAGGCTTTCTGTCAATGGTGCTGATCTCTTCTTAATCACGGCTGACTCTTCAGACCAGAACCACAAAACTCTTAATTCAAAACAAATAAATAAACAGATAAACAGCAGCCCTGATAGTCTTTAAGTACCTCTCACATTTCCATTTGGAACGTCACATGCTGGACCTTCACTCTCTGTATTTCTCTTAAAATCCTTTTAATCCATTGTTTCAATAGAGCAGATTAATAGCCAGAATATGGAAACAGCTTAAGTAAACCTCAGTAGAAGAATGGATAAAGAAACTGTGGTCCATTTACACTATGGAATACTACTCAATTATTAAAATCAAAGAATTCCCGAAATGTGTGGACAAATGGGTTGAACTAGAAATGATCATAATGAGTGAGTAAACCCAGAAGCAGAGAGACTCAAATGGTATATACTCACTTATAACTGGACACTAGCCCAAGGGGCATGTCCCATGAAAGTCCTCACTTACCAGGAAAGTAGGACAGAGGGGAGGACATCCTACTGGGACTCTAGGTGAGAGAAATATAGGAAGATGGGGAAATAGAAGGATCCAGAGGGTCCTAGAAACCTATAAGAAGAACACTATGATGGACAGATCTGGGCCCAGGGGTTCTGCTCAAACTATGGCACCAATCAAAGACAATATGTGCAGCCAGAATCAAACCCCTACTCAGATCTAGCCAAGGGACAAGACATTCTCCACAGTTAAGTGGAGAGTGGGGACTGATTTTCACACGAACTCTGGTGCCCCATATTTGGCCATGTCCCCTTCATGAGGAGGCCCGATGGCACTCAGAGGAAGGAAAGCAGACTACCAAGAAGAGACTTGATACCCTAGCATCATAGTCAGGAGGAGGAGGTTCCCCTCAGTTACAGTCATAGGGAAGGGGAATGGCGTGAAAGTGGGAGGGAGGGAGGAGTGGGAGGATGCACAGGATGGGATAGCAATTGAGATGTAATATGAATGATTTTATTTTTCAATTAAAAAAATAGAACAGATCACCAAGATTTGAACACTCAAGGGCTTTTCTCATCCAAAGTCCTTCCACCATCCACACACACCCCACCCCACAACAATATGGTCAGGTCTGTCAAAGAAATGTTCCACTCCAAGTACCAATTTCTATCCTAGTCAGGGTTACTATTGTTGTGACGAAACACCATAACCAAAAGCAAGTTGAATAGAAAAGGGTTTATTTGGCTTGTACTTCCATTTTACTGTCTATCACTGGAGGAAATCAGGACAGAAACTCAAACAGGGCAGGAACTTGGAGGCAGAAGCTGAAGCAAAGTCTATAGAAAGATGCTATTTACTGGCTTGCTCCTCATAGCTTTCTCAGCCTGCTTTCTTACAGAAGCCAGGACAGTCAGCCCAGGGATGGCCCTACCCACAATGGGCTAGGCCCTCTCCTATCAATCACTAATTAAGAAAATGGTCTATGAGCTTGCCTATAGAGCCCCATCATATTTTATTAATTGATTAATTTATTCACTTTACATCCTGGTTGTAGTCCCCTCCCTCCTCTCCTTCCAGTCCTACCCTACCTCCTTCTTTCTTCCCCTCTCATCTCCTATTCCTCAGAAAAGGGGAACCCTCCGTACCCACCCATCCCAACTCATCAAGTCGCATCAGGACTGAGCTTACCCTCTTTCCCTGTGGCCTGGCAAGGCAGCCTCACCAGGGGGAAGTGATCAAAAAGCGGGCAGCAGAGTCTGTGTCCGAGAGAACCCCTGCTCCCCTTTCTAGAGGACCTACACGATGCCTGATCTACCCATTGGCTACTGGCCTAGGTCTGGTTCATGCACGGTCCTTGGTTGGTACTTCACTCTCCACAAGCCCCTATGGGCCCTGGTTAGTTGGCTTTGTTGGTCTTCTTGTGGAGCTTCTGTCACCTCTAAGTCCTTTTATTCTCCACCCTCCCCCCCACCTGACAACCTTTCCACAAGACTTTCTACTCTTTGCCCAATGTTTGGCTGTGAGTCTCATCATCTGTTTCAAACCACTGCTAGGTGGAGTCTCTCAGAGGACAACTCTGCTGGGCTCCTGGCTGCAAGCATAACAAAACATTGTTAATTGGGTCAGGGGTTGGCTCTCTTCCATGGGAGTGCACCTTGGGTTGGCCCAGGCACTGGTTGGACATTCCCTCAGTCTCTGCTCTATCTGCTCCATCTTTATCCCTGCACATCTGTAGGCAGGGGAAATGTTGGGTTGAAGTTTTTTGAGTGCGTTGGTGTTCTCCCTCCACCAGGAATCTTGTCTAGTTAGAAGAGGTCCTCTTCAGTCTCTATGACCCCTGCTACTAGGAATCTCAGTTAGGGTCTCCCTCATATCCTCCCAGACACCTGTTCTGACTTGGGTCTCTGGCTTGTCACTGAAATTCCCATGCCTACTATTCCTATTCTCTCTGCAGGCCCTCTGTCCTTCCCCACCATAACCCCTTCCCCACTTTCCCCAGGCCTGATCTCCACTTTTATTTCTCTCTGTGCTCCCTCTCCTACCTTGGTCCTTCTCTTCAACCAACACCTCTGTCTCTTCCATTTCCCCTTCTGAGTGAGATTTAAGCATCCTCCCCTGGGTCCTCCTTGCCACTTATCTTCTTTGGGTCTCATCTTATAGAGCTATTTTCTTAAGTGATGACTTTAGCTTGTGTCAAGTTGACATAAAACTATCTAGCACAGAAAAGAATTATGATCAGGGGCTGGAGACTGGGGAAGGGGCACTGTTTTATCCTAGAAGACGGATGTCTAGTGTCTACTTCTCAATGTAGCCCTAAGTACTGGGACCTTGAGCCCATATTCCCCTGTGAGGTGTCCAAGGCACTCTGGCGGGTAGGTCAGAGGTCAAGCATCTTCTTCTATCCTTCTCTACTCTACTTTTTCTGTTATATTTGTTGATGTGCACTCTCTGCCACTGTATGAGCGTGGAGGTCAGAGAATAATGTGCTACGGGAATCAGTTCTCTCCTGCCATCATGTGAGTCCCGGGATCAAACTCAGATTCTCAGACATGGTGACAAGTGCTTTTACCCCATGAGCCTTCTTGCCAGCCCTCCACCTTAGTCTCTGACACAGCACCTGAAACTCATTGATTTGCCTAGGATGGTTGGCTGGTGAATCCCATGGATCTATCTGCTTCTCTCCACCTTCCCAATGCTAGATGACAGATATACACCATGTAGCTGATTCTACATGGGTGATAGGCATCCGAAAACATGGCATCACGTTTGCATAGCAGGCACTTTACCATACTGGCTATTTCCCCAGCCCTTATTTTATCTTATATTTTCTGTGGCTAACATAGAGTTCACTATACCACCAAGGATGACCTTGACCTCTGAATCCCCCTGCTTCTACCTCCCAAGTGCCAGGATTCAAATGTACACCACTTGATTTATGTGTTGCTGGAGATCGAACCAGAGGCTTCTTCTATACTAGGCACTTTATCAACTGAGCTACAGCCTAAGCCCTATTTACTATCATTTATCTCTACCGACCAACTCTCTACCTAGACAGGTTTCATAACAAGACACTGGTTTGCAGGGACCTGGCTGCCCCAGCAGGCAGAAAATGATTAAACAGGCTCTTTGGAGAAAATGGTCATTTGAGCTCCATCTTCCACAAGTAGAGGCAAAGGCCAAGGCAGAAGTGGGGCTGCAAGGCAAGATAGGGTCTGGGCCGTGTGCTCAGGAGCTAAACAGCCAGAGCTTTTACCCCTGCTTTCTTCTCCTGCCTTCCAGAGCAATGTTCATAGATACCATGAAATCAGATCAGCCTCTAGTGCTGAGACGGGGGGGGGGGGGGGGTGGCACAGGGAGGCAGGCTGGTTGAGGGAGAGTAACACTAGCTCTTTCCATGGCTCTCTCAGGCAACCTCAACCCTGCCTTTGACTTCCCCAGGGTCTCAGAGACACTGGGAGCCTGAGCAGGCTCACACAGCCTATCAGGAGCTGGACTTTCTGAACCTGGCAGTCTCTAATTTTAGAGTTTCTTCTATGACACTATTCCTCAACCAACCTGTCACCCAAGATCACTTCTTGGGTGACAAGGGACAGTACCGAGAGCTCCTTGAGCCTTCACAGTGGTCTTGGCTAGGATCCAGGCTACAGCCTTCCACGTGAGGGTGGCAGAAAGCCTTCAAGCAATAGGATCGGTTCCAGCTCTGCTCTCCTGGGCCTCAGGGAGGCTCAGATGCTCAGAAAAAGGAAAGAGGAGGAGGGAGGAGGGAGAAAGCCTGGGATGCTGAGAAGGGAGGTAAGTCCCCAGGGGAGTCCCAAGCCTCATTCTCCTGCCCATTTCTGCCTCTCTCCACCCTCCCCTCCCGGCTCTACCTCTCTCTCTACTCCCTCTCTTTGGATCTACCTGTTACTCTGTACTGTTCTATAGCCCACAGTCTGCCTTTTTTTTTTTTTTTTTGGTCTATGTCTATTTCCTTTGCCTATATCCCATCTCCTCATCCACACACCACACACAGTCAGCCTCAGAACATCTCTGTGATTGACATCCTTGCTATGGAGAAAAAACATGACTGCTACACCTGATTAGTGAGTCTCAGGACCAATTAGCCCTGCCACCAGCCCAGGCCCTTTTCCCACAATGCAATCTTTTGTTCTCTCCCACACTTGGGGCCTCAACTGGCTGCCTAGGACCCCAGGAGGCTGACAATCTTCTCTCTAGAGGCCTGCCTGGCAAACAAAGGCCAGCCAGGCAGCGTCTCTGCCACAGAAACTATGGGGAAGGGGACTATACTGCTTTTCTGGTTGCCAGGTTCCAGCTCTGCCATTGGCCCATAGGTGACTGTGGCTTCATTAACTCCTCACTCTGCTCATCTTATGTTCTGCCTCAAGAAATCCAGGCCTCAGGCTCTGGAGGGAGATGCCAGTCAGTGGGAGGATATTTGCTGGTACCCTCTGGCCACAGGCTGGCTAAGCAAGGGTTTGGCAGGCCATCTTTGCCTGTTCTGTTTGAGGGTGAGTGTCTCGTTCCAAGAAGGAGACACCCCAAGGGTGGCCAACTCCAGGCCCCAGTGAGTCAGTTGTAGAGTGAGGGGCGGGCAGGAGCTGGCTCTGTGGCTCTTGGCGACAAGCAGAGCCCATGACCCACGGGCCCATACTTGGCGGGAACTCATGTCAACTTCTGGCTCCTGGAAATCCCAGAGGGAGGGCTGGGTCTGTGGGCAGCACAGCCTTCGGAGAGAAAGCACAGCCTGTGTGCTCTGGGGAGGTGACCCTGAGGGACCCAGCTTTTTTGGAAGGCATTAACAAGCACTCCATCTGGTGCCATCTTTTACAGGGAGCTGACACAGCACTTGGGTGGGAGGAGTGGGCAGTCTCCGAGGCTAGTACAGGCTCAGTTTTTCCAATCCAAAAAACTATGTGAGGAAGGAGGGATTGAGGTCAGGAAGTTAGAGTAGCTAGCTTCACAGTTCTCCATCTGTAGTGTGAGTGACTGGGAGACCTCCTACACGAAGAGCTGGGGAGACCCAGGATCAGAGAGGCTCCAAGAAGAGGTCAGCCCAGGATGGAAATGCGACTTCTTCCCAGCTCAAGCTCAGCTACTCCACCCTCTACCTTGTGTGCCTCGGGGGCTTGGAATTCTGACTTGAACTTGAGGTTTTCTCTTCTCTGAATCCATAGGGCAGATATCTGTACTAGTTGGTACCATGAGTCTCTAGAGGAATGGGGGAAACTTCAGGAGATGGGACAGAACTTGAGAGAGAGAGAGAGAGAGAGAGAGAGAGAGAGAGAGAGAGAGAGAGAGAGAGAGAGAGAGGAAGGAAGGAAGGAAGGAAGGAAGGAAGGAAAGCTAAAACAGTATTTAAGTCCTCAGATGTCTTTTACAAATAAGTCATCCTGACATGAAGTCACTTCTCCCACTCCAGCTACATAGCTAGAAATTGAAGCGCTGAGTCTCAGACCCCAGGAAGCCTGGATCTTGAACCTAAACCACAGAAGATCTATGCATGCAGCAAATGTTAGCACTTCCTGGAACAGGAATTGGGGACCCAGGGATATAAAAAAAACCCACTGGGCTCTAACCATAACTTGTCAGTCTAACTAACCACCCACTTAGTTATCCATTCGAGATCTAACCATTCACTCTCTATTATTTGTCTGTTCTTTAACTCACAGGTGCCCACCACGATCATCCTTCCATTCGTCATCTACCCATAGCTCTGCCCACCCATCCATCCATCTATCTATTCATCACCCATCGATCCATCCACTTAACCCACCAACAGTTCGTCCATTAATTTATTCACGTATCATTCTCATAATACACGTATCTGTCCACTCACTTATCATCCATCCATCTGTCCATTTATCCATACGCCACCTTTTCATCATCCATTCACCTAGCCATCAACTTATCCATCCACTCTTCCATCCAGTCATTATTTATCTTTCAGCCTACCATATACCCATCAAGCCACTCATCTGTTTATTCATCTTCTATCAACCCTTCCATCCATCCATTCACCATCATTCTTCCACTTATCATATATCCATGCCTCTGACCATCCATCATCCAGTCACTCATGTATCCATCCATCTTCCATCCATCCACCCACTCATCCATCCACTTACCCATCCATCTTTGTCCATCTGCTCACTTGTTTGTCCATTTATCCATCTAACTACCCATCCATCCATGTATCACCCATTCATCTGCCTACCCATTTTCCCACTCACTTACTCATCCATTCATTCATCACCTGTTTACTCATCCCTCTGTCCATTCACGCATTATGTCATTTAGTTCATCATCCATCTGTCATCTGGGCACTGATCTAGGCACTCACCCATCCATCCACTCGTCATCCGTCCCTCGATCCACCCATTCACCTAGCCATCCTCTCATTCACCATCCAGCCATCTGTGCCTGATTTCTACTCACTATCAAATCCCCCATGTCCAGCATTGTGCTTGGTGCAGAAGCCTTCAACAGTATTTGCTGAAGGAATGAAAACAGATCTGGCACCTGCCCAACAGGTCTAACTTCTCACCTTTTCCCAGTCTCAGCACAAAATGGGGTAGTGGGTGCTGCTTTCCCACCTCAGACGAGCCTCGGGAAACTCACATGACAAGCTGGCACATGTTTTTCTAACTGTCAAGCGCCATCAACTTTTCCCAGCACCAGGCTCCTGAGCTGTGAGGCCCGTGGAGCTGTGCAGAGCTCCCGGCCCTGGCTGGTGAGAACAGTCAGACACTTCCCTTGGACCTGCCAGGAGGCCCAGAAAGGAAAGGAAATTAATGCTTAATGAGTATCTATAATGTGCCAGGGACCTTCACATACGGTAACCTTCTCTTCCCTTGTATAGACTGAAGAAATGAGAAGCCCAGAGAGGCCCATCATTTGCTCAAGGCAACACAGCCCATAACCAGCAGAACCAAATCCTGAGCCCAGGTCTGTAAGGTCCAAATGCTATTCCCCACCCTTCCCCATAACATCTAATGCTTCTAGTGCCTCACTACTCTCAAGTCCCCTCATGTTCGCATGTTCAAAGCTGCTCAGCCAGCTCCTGGCAAAGCCTTTAGCAGAAGGTTTCTATTTGGCTTTTGCATTGATTATTTCCTTTTTCTCTTATTTGCCAAGGAAAGCTAATGCAAATGTTAATGCAGAGCCTGTGCCGCTCTGTGCAGTCGTTTGATGCTGGGAGAGGAGGTAGTGCCCTGCGCCCACGCTCCCTGTAGGCTGTTTTGAAGATCTTCACCAAGACACGTTTGCATGGGGCTGTACTACCCAACACATTTCATGGCTGAACCTCTGGCTTCAAATTTGCCACCTTCCCACAAGCGTGGCCTTGGCCGCCCTTCTAGGGTCCAGGTAGAAACTGTTCCTAAGACCCAAAGCCAGGGAGTCATCTTCCCGGCATCTTCTCCTTTACAGCACAGGCTTGGGACAGAAAAAGAAATGGTCCGGCCACAGTCCCTGGGCCACCCACCAAGTGCCTGGCACAGTGCTGGCCCATCACTAGCATCCTCCCACCGAGTCTTTCCAACAGGAGGACTTGGTCTCCATGGTGAAGAAGGGCAAGTCCCCTGCCCAGGCCACACTGCTGGCCAAAGCCAGTGTTATAGATCATCCCAGTGTGTAGTTTTCTTCGAGTCCAGGCCTAAAATTAAGGCACCATCCTATATGTGACAAGGCACCCAACTCTGTGCATGTGACAAGGTATCTTGACTGTGGCAGACACGTCTCATTCTTGGGTGCTTCTTTCCAGTAAGAAACTTCTAGAAGCCAATGTTAATTCTGCTCCAGGCTGGCTGAGTAGCCCTGAGCTACTGATTCTCCCCCAGGCTGAAGCTTGCCCCATGTGAAATGAACAGTTTAACTGAGTCCCACCTTTCTGTTCTTTCTCACACAGTTTAGGCACTTAAGGCAGCTTGGTGGTGGCTGAAGGAGACTAGCTTCTGGGATCACAGCATGTGGCCTAAGGAAGAAGAGGTCAGTTTCCCTTCCTTTAGCCCATTGACCCCCAAAGTCCCTGAGCTGGGGAGCTATATGCACTAGGCTGGGGCTGAGCAGAAAAACTACCAATCCTTGGCCAGGCACCTGAGGGAGGAAGGGACACCACAAGCACTCACTGGGCACCCAGCCTGCTGTCTCTGAATTTCCCCCACCCTTCCCAGCTCTGTCCCCAGCCTATACCCAAACCCCTGCCCAGTGCCCTGGCCAGCCCAGTTCCTCCCTCATTTGGCTGTGGCTCCAGCACATCGGCCATTTAAGGCTCCACCTCAGCTCTTTAAATTCTATTTTTTTCAAACCACATTCTTGAACTTGGCAGATAACGTGGCCTCCCGACAAGAGCCCTATTTACCCAGCGAGCCGTGAATGGGCCCTTTATAACTAGGTTCATTAATATTTCTACCTATTGGCTGGCTCTCCCATTCTCCCCCTATCCAAACAGATTCTCTACACAGAAAGACTTTTCAAATACTCCTGTTGACTTTCCTGAGCGAGCTAAGCAGGCGTGAGTGCGTGTGAGTGCGTGTGCAGGGGAGGGCATGCGCCTGCCGGGCGCTGCAGGAAGGAAAGAGGCTGCTATTCATAGCTGGGTGGCGGCCTCCCAGCCCAGGTATGTGGCCTCACAAAGGCCCACTGAGCCCAGCCAGCCCCAGTGCCAGAGCTCACAGTGGGGGAGGTGGTCCAACCCTTCCTGGTCCTGTCGCCTGGCCTGGTGACCCTGAGCAAGTCCCTGTTCATCCAGGGCCAGCTAGACTCTTGTCAGCATCTTCCAGCTGTGGAGGATTTGGGAGACAAATAGATCTGTGGCCCAGAGGACTGCCTTTGTATTTGCATCTTACTAAAAGCCTTGGGTGCTAGGACACAGTTCTAGAGTGCAAGTCTGGAGTCTCAGATTTCAGCAGGCTGAGGAAGGAAGATCAAGAGTTCAAGGCTAGGCTGGTGAGACAGCAAGTTCCATGCTAGACCAAGCTATATAGATAGACCCTGTCTCAAACAACAACAATGATGACCCAAGGCTGAGATTGCTCAGTCAGTCAGTACACTCTTGCCTTGTAAACACCAGGACTTGAGTTTAATTCCAAGAACCCATGAGAAATAATAACAACAAAATCTGGGCCTTGTGGCATGCACTGGTAACCCCAACATTGGAAGATACCTGTGTCCTCTTTGCCCATCCAGTCCAACCAATTTGTAAGCCCTGGATTCTGTGAGAGACTCTGCATTAAACAAGCAAACAAACAAGATGAACAATTGAGGAAGACACCCAGTGTTGACTGCCAGACTCCACATGTTGTATCCCTCTTGCCTCCCACACAAATGATGGCAGTTGATTCACATGTACACAAACTCCAAGGAACATTCTCACTCTATACCATGTGCCTCACCCCTTCCAAACACTCCAGACAGGCTGTCCTGTGGCCGAAAGCCCATAACAGATCTTAAATGCCATCAACATGACAGCCACCAGAGCTGTTTTGCTGTCTGCGCAACGAGCGAAGACCAGGCCCATGGTTGGGTTTCAGGCAATAATGAACACACTGAAAAGGATATATAGAAGCTGAGCGGTGGTGGTGCACGCCTTTAATCCCAGCACTTGGGAGGCAGAGGCAAGCGAATGTCCCAGAGTTCGAGGCCAGCCTGGACTATGGATTGAGTTACACACAGAGAAACCCTGTCCCGAAAAACAAAAACAAAAACAAACAAAACAAAACAAAAAGAAAGAAAAAGGACGCAGATCTTGTGTTCATGCTAGGACGTCTTCCACTGAGCATTTGAGAAAATTGTGAAGGATGGTAAGTTCTGTCTTTCCTGCATGTCAAACAGCCTTGTGAAGGATCTTCAACACTGTGATGGCCTCAGGGTAGACCTACGGCACTGGGGGTAGGTCTCCCTGACTTTTGGGGGACATGTTGAGCAGAAGGACTTTGAGGGAAACTGGAGCGATCCCCCTCTTCCCATCCCCCCTCCCATGCTCTCATGCATTGTCACTACTGAGCATGCTCCCTGGTGACAGGTACCTCTAGAGTGCTAATGCTACAATAAAGCTCCTGACAGTTAGGACCTAACATGTACTTCTCTTCTTTTTCTCTATGTGATCATCTCAGAATGTTTATTCTGTGTTAAGTCCTCTCCTGGACCTTGAGAAAGCGATGGTCCCTATAACTAAGACTTTACCTTGCCCTGTTGGCTAGACACAATCAACAAGCAAGTGCGACTATGAAGTCTAAGGCAGAAGGTGAGGAAAGAGATGGAGACAAGATGTGAGTGTGGGACGCAGGGGAGTTTAGAGTGTCATTGCAAAGTGACAAACCTGGTGATAACGAGGCCGTTCTTGTGAGGAGCAGAAGGGAAGCCATTACTCCTGGAAGAGGGAGCGGCATGTGCCGTGGGGCAGGAAGTGCTCAGTGCTTTGAAAGGAAGCAGTTTGCTGCAGAAGGTATGCCTCCACTCAGGGACAGCACAGCAGGGGCAGGAATTTATGTGATAAGGTGCCCAGGAGAAGAAGGCACCCTGAGAGGCTTAGCCTAGGATGCCTTTGTTTCTAGACAATCCCAGCACCCCCCCTATATGTCCGTGAGGGTGCTAGACCCCTGGAAGGGCAGGGGCTGGACTTCCCCATTCAGGCCTATCCAGAAGGGTAAAGAGAAGCAGGTTTTAGCCAGGCATGCATCCTAGACTTCCCAGGAAACTGACTCTTGGGAACTCGACCCCACCAATCATATGCCTGCTATTTTCTGAGCAGCAGTTCAAGTTATTTCTTCCACCCCCAGCCCTTTGCACATGCTATTTATTTCCTTCACCTGAAATGCTTTTCTTTCTTTCTTCTCCTGTCTCAATTTCTCTTCATGTTTTCAGGCCTAACCAAGTGTTGCCCTCCTCTAGGGAGCCTTCCTGGATTCGCTAGCCCTTGTTCTCCCACGGTCTTTGGTATTTAGTTCTAGCTGCTTGAAGATCTTACCCTGCATTCCCAGAGCATTTATTCGGTCTCCTCTAGTCTTGACAAGCCCCACGAAGGCTTTGGAATTCCTTGAAGCAGTTATTCGACCCACCTATAGATGGGTAAGCCCCTGCTGTGCTGTCCCTGAGTGGAGGCATACCTTCTGCAACAAACTGCTCCCTTTCAAAGCACTGAGCACTTCCTGCCCCATGGCACATGCTGCTCCAACTTCCAAGAGTAATGACTTCCCTTCTGCTCCTCACAAGAACGGCCTTTTATCACCAAGTTTGTCACTTTGCAATGGGTTGTCTTCGGCAACCACTCTGTGTGCTCAGAATGGCACAGTGGATCATTATCATAGGTTTGGGGACCGGCACATCATATGCATAGAGTTTTAAATTCAAGTCAGCACAGTAGGTACCTCCCATCACCTGCGCCGAAGAAGCTGAGAGGGAGGACACGTTTAGAAAAAGCTTGCCAGATCTCAAGGGCTCTGGAGGCTGGGCCTGTGCACAGTTCTGCTCAATGCAGCCAGAGATTCACAGTGAGTCCTGCACTTTACAGAAAGGAGGGGAGGGGATCCACCGCCTAGGGAGACAGTTCACGAGGAACAGCAGTCCTGACAGAAGAAACGACACACTGAAAAACAGACACAGGCTGAGGATGTAGTCAGCTGGCAGAGTACTTACCCAGCATGCTTGAAGCCCCAGGTTCAATGTCCAGCATCATTTCAAACCAGGCATGATAGGGCAGGTCTGTCATCCCACCATTTGGGACAAAGGGGCAGGAGAGTTGGGAGTTCAATGTCACTTCCCAATACATAATGAGTTTAAGGTCATTCTGGGGTATGTGAGAAAAGGGGCCAGTGTGACGGTTCAGTGGGTGTTTGCCGCCAAACCAGAAAAGCCAGATTGGATCCCTGAGCCCACAGGGTGGACAGAGAGGACTTGCTCTTGCAAAGGTGTCTATAAGGTAAACTTCGGGTATCCAAGTACAGCCTTGCAATCAGCCTGCTGGGGGAGCAGTGCAGAGAGCAGGGTCAGGACACAAGTTCTGATTCCTGCTCTACCACTTAGATGTTGAACAAAGTTACTTAGTGTCTCGGCCTTAGTTTCCCCATTTGGAAAGCAGGGAAAGTCTAATGAATTCAAGGGAAGTAGAAAAAGCATCCTTAGTCAATAGCTGTGAATTTTCAACAGAGGTTTTCAGACACAGAGGCACATATGGTGAGCAAGGACGGTCCAGCAAACCTACCGTCCAGCATCCTTGTCCAGACGTGGCATCACTCTGAGAGGAAAATTACTGCCAGGGACATTCTTCCTGGCAAGTCTTTGATTTCCCCCACCACCGGGAGAGGCTTATCACTACCAACAAGCCAAAGCCTGGCTTCAGAGTGCCACTATTCCCTTTGCCAGACTTCCATTCCTCTGTCAAGCAGCTGGGACTACCAGGGCTTGTTTAGAGCAGTGCCCCCACCCCAGAGCCTTGCCTGGTGGGATCCCCCAGGGAGGAGAACAACCAGGGTGCCAACCATGACTCCTCACCTCTGTTTGAGGCTGTTGGTGGTTTCCACACTGCCCCCAGCCAGCCCCACAGCACCTCTGTCAGCTTTCAGTTGGAAACCTGTAGCTGCAGCTACTTGATGCCTGCTCCGGAGGGCTTTGTGAGTCCTCCCGCTTACTCCTTTCTATGGGCAATCACAGCAAGTGGGAACATCTCAAAGCAGGCCCTGCGTGGTTCTGGCTTGGGGTGGGGTGTGGGAAGAGCTCTGAAAAGTGAGCAGCATCATGAAGGAGAAATTCCCAGTGTCTGCTTCTTGGCTCCTTCTGTCCAGGATCATGCTGGGCAGCAGAGGGAGCCTTAGATTGTCCCATTTCTTTTTCTTTTTCTTTCTTTTTTCTTTCTTTTTTTGACTCTCCCATTTCTGTTCCTAACGGAAAGGACCAAGCCTCTCCTCATCCCGCATCAGAAGAGTGCTGGGACTAACCACGGCACTGACATGTGGGTGCACCTGGATCAAACAGAGCCTGACTCCCTCCCTCTGGAAATTCTAAATTTGCAAAAGGTGATTGGGTTGAGAGGCCAGCTGTTTCTGACAAAGAGAATGTCACCTGTCTCTGGGGACAGCTGAGAGTATTCTGTAGCAGGAGCTGATGACCTCCAGGATAAATGAGTCCCCAAATGGATGCTTATATTATGAAGCTGAGGGTTTGTGGTTAGTCAGGGAAGAAAGCATGGAGGGGTGATGGGCTCGGGAGGGAAACAGGGCCTCCCTTGCCTCCTTCCAGGACACCCACTGTCCCTGATTCTGGTCCCATGCTAGCTCAGAGGCCATGTCCCTCTCCACCATCAGCCCTCCCCACACCAACCCCATGTGGTTGAGACTGACAGAGAGTAGATCAGGAGACTGGGACTCCAGGGAAGGCCTCTAGCCAAGCCTGATGGGTGCCTGGAGGCTCTCCACAGGAAGGCTTGCAAGGCGTGGCCATCACCAACCAAGTGGGAGGCAGAGGTCCTGGCCAAAGTGGCAACACAGGGACTGGAACACTGGAGGCTGGAACACAGGATGGGAGCAGGGGACAGGAACAGCCAGCAGGCGACATAGCCAAATGACATCATGTTGCAGGCTAGATGGCTTGCAATATACTCAGATCCACAAGGGAATCAGGGTGGGGGCTTTCCAGGGCGAGCAATACCAGAGGTAGAGAGGAGACAGGGATCTGGTAGGAGAGGGCCTGGATTGCTCAAATTTGTTCTGTCACACCCTCAAAGAGCCACCTTGAACCTTGAGCGTACATTCTTCCTCTTCTCCTAACCCAGGCCAACAGCCTTCTCAGTTCATAAGCTGAGGTAAAGGCATCGGAAAAGTGAAGATCCCACCTGACAAAGTACCTTTGTGGCCAGCCCCAAGGCCATGCTGGCATGGTGCTCTGCCGCCCTCTAGTGAGGCCTGGAGCTGTGCCCTGTGAGGACAAGTTTCCTTCTGCCTCTCCCTCCATCAGGGCAATAGAGACTGGCTGGGAGGGAAGGCACAGAGTCAGCCCTAGCTGTAGGATGGGCAGCTAGCAGCATATCAGTACTGAGCCAGAGCCAGCGAGAGGCTTTCATCTTCAACTTTCTAGAATGAGAAAGTACAGGCTGCAAAGGATGGGATGCAGTAACTAAGTGACTATGGGACCACTGGTGATGAAAGTGTTGGAGGTGATGAATTATGAAGACAGTGCTGATGAAGGTATGAGAATGAAGGGAGAGGCAGGGGTGGTGGAAATGATGGCTAATATAAGTCTAAAGCTGCTAGAATGTTCCGGGCCATGCTTTTTGGTGAGTGTATATTTCCCATTTGTGTTGGCACAGGCTGAGTGGAGTGGCTGGACAGTGGAGTATGGATACGTCTAGCATTACTATACATCACCAAGCAGAAACACTAAGCATGATGGTATGGGCAACCTCACCTGAAACATGTGAGCATGCAAGTGTCAATATGCACACGTCTGAAGCATCTTAGTTCACTTTTAACTTAAAAGCCAGGTGTCTCACTCTCCACTTTATTCCTTTGGATCACTGAATCTGGAGCTGGGCTGGCTACCAGCCTGCCTCAGCAATCTCAACCCCCTAGCACTGGGGTTACAGGGCAGTATGGCCATCCTCAGATTTTACCTGTGCTGGGGGTTTGAACTCTTGGCACAGCCAACAATCTTATTGCTGAGCCATCTCTCCAGCACTGCTTCCAATGCATTTTATGTAAGGAATTTGAGTATCCATGAGTATTGGTATGAGAGAGGCCCTGAAAGCAATCTCCGAAGAGACAACTTTACCAATTTATATTGTGTTAATGGAAGAAGGAGTTATTTTAATCATTAAATAGGATGTTAAGCAGATTGGGTATAGATAACTTTATTCAGTTAAGGAGTATCCATCTTATACTTCCTTGTTGCTCAGAATTTTATTTTAAAACCACAAATAACATATTTTATAATTGTTTTAAGTATTTTTTGGGATGGTGTTTGATTTTTTTTCTTGCAGTGTGTTTTAAGCTGCATTGGTTAATTTTCAAGTGTTGTGCATCTCTCTGTGTTTGACTATGACAATTCCTTGCGATTTTAACATTTGTGTTCATTAGAGATAATGACCTGCCATTTTCTTTTCATCTGTCATTGTAAGGACTGGACATCAGGAACTCATCCAATAACAACAACAACAACAACAACAACAATAAAGACTTTGGAAGTGCTCCCTCTGGCTCCAGCACTGAGTTTGTGCAAGACTGATATTGCTGCTTTTTTACGTTTGGATGATTCCCCAGTGAATCTTCCAAAGAGCCAAGAGTCTCCTTTGTTGGGAAGTTTTCCATTGCAAATCCACCTTGTTAAACAGATATGCAATCACACAGATATCTACTCATTTCCCCTAACCATTTTACTAATCGAGTGTCTCAACAGATTTGTCTGCCAATATCTGAATGGGCCCAAGTTCAGATTATTAGCATAAAGACATTTACAGGAGTGTCTTGATCTTTAATGTCTATAATATTCCTAACAAAGTCCCCTTTTTGTTTCTGACACTGGTTGCCTTTGTGTGCCTGCTTCTCTCTCCGCATTAATTAGTTTGGTATTTGTACACGTCTCATCCAAAAGCCAACTCTTGCCTTTTCACCACAACAGCATCTGAAGCAGAGGAGGAAGTGATTCCAGTCTTGTTATCTTCACTTCCACCTTCTGCAGGAACAAGACACATACGCACCTGCTTCCTCATTGTAGCGCTTTGGACGCTGTTAATAAAATTGGGCTCTTCTAAACGGAGTCCAACTGGCAAAGTCTAAAAATCCACTTTTTCCTCATTTTCTATGGGGTGGGTGACCGTGGAGGCCTGAAGAGGGTGTTCAATCCCCCAGAGCTAGAGTTATGGGTAGTTGTGAGCTTCCTGATAGAGGTGCTGAGAACTGAACTTTGGTCCTCTGTGAGAGCAAGGACTCGATTTTAACTGCTCACTCATCTCTCCAGCCCCATCATTATGATTAACTTTTATTTATTCACTTTACATCTCTATTGTAGCCCCCACCCTACTTCTCTCTTCCCCCATCTCTACTCTCCTACTCCTCAGAAAAGGGGAGCCCTCCCCTCCCCACCCACCCCAGCTCATCAGGTCGCATGAGCACTGAGCACATCCTCTTTCCCCATAGCCCATAGAATTGTGCCACCAACAGATAAGGTGGGAAGGCCTTACTGTGGGTAATATATTCCCAGTGGTGGCACAGATACATCCTTTTCTAAGGGAAACGCTTTTGCTTTTTGGCTATTTGCCTTTGAGTCTTTCTGGCAAGCTCATCTACTCTATTAACGAGTGCATCTACCCTGCCACTTATGCTGCTGCTGCTGCTGATGATGATGATGCTGCTGCTGCTGATGATGATGATGATGCTGCTGCTGCTGCTGCTGCTGATGCTATTGTTGACACTATTCTTCCCTGGTATCCAAACCCAACTTCTTCATACTTCCAAAATGGTCTGAAGACTAATGACCAGGCCTACAGTGACAGACTGGGACTGCTGAGGCCTCCTGCCTTGTAGTCAGAACATCTACCAAGTCTCAGCCTTTCCTGTGTGAAGACAGAGATTGCTGGAGTACACAGACTGTGTCTTCTAAGCCAATCTAATAAATCCTTCATAGTGTGTGTGTGTGTGTGTGTGTGTGTGTGTGTGTGTATGTGTGGTATGGTGGTGTTCTTTGCTGTGTTTCGGCTCTGCATTTCATTGGTCCTGCTCTTAGCTGTGCAATTTCTATTTCTTGGCTGACTATACTGTCCTTCCAGCTTCCTTAGAAGAAAACAATGATCTTTAATTAAGTAGGCCTTTAATCCCAGCACCCTGGAGTCAGAGGCAGGCAGATCTCTGTGAGTTTAAGACCAGCCTGATTTACATGGTAACTCGGGCTACATAATGAGACCCTGTCTCCAAAAAAGTCTGAGACTATATCAAATTATATTATTATAATGTTATTTAATATGTATGTTATATTGCTATACATAAAGTATGGTTTAAAAAACTGTAGATAAATTATCTGAGCCATACACATATATACATATTTAGTGTGTATTTCATTTCTGTTCCCTAGAGAACCCTGACACTTGTACCATCTATGACAGTGCACTTGGTTTTAATATCAGCAAAAAATGTTGCATCAGAGGCAGCAACAGGATAGATGAACTTGCCCACAGTGTGAGGGCAAGCAGACGAAAAGCAAAGTTTCCTTCTCCTATGTGCTGCTCTCTTGGCTGCCACCAGAAGGTGTTACTCATATTTAGGGAGTGTCTTGCCACCTCACATAATCCCTCAGACAATTCCAGAACCAGTTAAGTTGACACCAAAATTAACCATTGTACAGGTCCTTGTGGATTCCAGGATAGCCTTGAACTTGCTATGCAGCTAAGGATGGCCTTGAACTTCTGATGCCTGCCTCACCCTCCTGAGCGTGGGACTGCAGGCATGTGCCTAGCTTTTGTAGTATTAGGGGCTGAATTTAGGGGTTCACTCACGCTAGGCACTCTGCCAAGTGAACTACAGCCACCCTTGTTCTTAGTGGAAGGCAAAAGTGACACCTGATTGTCCTCTGTCATGCGTGCTTGCACATGCACAGAGACAGACAGGGACAGAAAGAGACAGATAGAGAGAACACAGGCACTGTACTTTCTCCTCTTACATACTCCATCTACTTGACTCTCTTCAAGGTCTGACTCATCACCTCCACAGTCAACCCAGAGTAGAAATCCAAGACTTAAAAGCACCCATGACAGACACTGCCCATGATGCCTTCTATGTTCTCTTATGTTCCTCTTGCTGACTCAGCAGCAATGGCAACCTGGCTGTCAGTTCCTTGGTTGTGACCCTCAGTGGCTTTCTAGTTCTCTGAGGAGTCCAGACAGTATACCTCTTCACCTGCCCCATCGATGCACCTCATCCCTGCCTTACTGAATTGTGTGTTTCACTTGGAGTTCCTCACCTGCCCTCTCATTTCTTGCACTAACAAGCCTCTGTGCTACCCCTAAAGACTCCATACCCTTGGTTGTTCCAGCCTGTCTTCTCAGCAGCAATGGGCAGGTCTACATACCACTGATCAGGCCTGGGGTCATTCTGGAGACTAGCAAAGAAGAGGAGTGGTCCAGCCTGAGTCCACTCACAGACATCTCTGCTGCTGTTGCTGCTTCGGTAAGCCAGACCAATGGGATTAAACACCACAATGCCTTTGGATTCCCCTTGGCTAGGCAGAGGCAGGTGCATCAAGTTTAACCAGATGCTGGGAGGCTGATGTCAGCTCAGCCCAGAGGCCAGCCAGCCAGCCAGCCAGCCAGCCAGGTTTTCCGTGGTCCTCTACACCCTGAGCTCTTTGCTGAGGAAAGGCTGGGATATTGAGAGAGGGAGGGTGTATACTAGAAGACCCCAGCTCTTTCTCTGGCTCTGTGGCCTTGGCTGAGCCTTTCCCTGAATTGTATCACTGTGACAAAAAAAAGATAGTCTAGGTGGTCCTTTAGATGCCTCCAGAGGAGACTGGCCAAAAGCTAGGGAACCTTAGACACCAGAATCCCCTCCCCCACCCTCCACCTAGAATGCCCTGGCATGGGACTTTCCCCACCTCACAGGTGGCATGGGTAAATCTTTAACTTGCTAGCTCTGGGCAGGCTGGAGTCTTTCTGGATGACTGGCTGTGGGGGGTTGGGGAGGGGTGTGTCTGGACTGTCCGGCTGTGGTGAGAGGGAGGCATACCAGAGAGAGAAAGGAACCCTGTATAGTACAAGACATGGAGGAGCGTGGCTCTCCCGACGGGTAAGCACAATTTATGTCAGTCATGGATCCCTTGAAGTGCACCCGGAGAACAGCGACTGAGGGCAGGGACTCGGGTAACTCTCTTGTGGCCACAGAGACCCAGCGTGGAGCCTGGAGCAGGGACCAGAAGGACCAGAAACTCCTATTCAAGTGATTCTCAGGTAAGTATGGGACAGGAACGGCTAGGAGGCACCTGGGCCGAAAGGGACCAAAAGCACTATCTGGATGGGCCTTCTGTTCTCTCTTGGATGCCAGGGTGCGTCCCATGAGCACTGCAGAGCTGCGTAGAGGGGAGCAGAGTGCACTGCACTGCTCAGGAACCCGGACTCTGCAAGTGAGAAGCCTTCCCAACCTCTGCAAAGGGACCTGTGGATGGGGACCCCTGGAACAACTTTGCCTTAGGACCCCTCTCTCCGCAGATTGCCCCTTCCCCACAGAGTGCCGCTCTCCTTTAGATAGTGTCTGCCTTCCCAAGATGGCTTCTCCTTCCCCAGAATGCCCCACTCCTCCTAGATACTCTGCATATTCCAGAGTGCCCACCTCTCCCAATGCCCCATCCCTACACAATGCTTCCCTCATCCCAGAGGGTTCCTCCCCTCCAAGATGCCAGTCCACTCCATTGACCTTTCCTTCAGCGTGTCCCGCCCTCCTGAAAAGGGCCCTTCCCCGCGGGGTGCTGGATCCTTCACAGTGCACCGCCCCTACGCCATCCCCCTCCCCAGGTGAGCCCCCCGGGTGGAGGACCCGACGTGGCGTTCCGCTTTGGCGCTGTACTGGACGGGGCATGCACACAGGAGGATGTGTTCAGGGCATGCGGCATGAAGCGCCTGGGAGAGCTAGCGCTGCGTGGGTGAGTGAGGCATGGATTGCATGCGGTGTGGGTCTCAGTACTACCTGGATCCCCGCCTCCAGGGCCCAGCCACACCCTTGCTGTCCACAGCTTCTCCTGCACGGTCTTCACTTTTGGCCAGACTGGCTCCGGGAAGACTTACACTCTGACAGGACCTCCTCCTCAGGTGGGCAGCAGGGTTGAGCTCTGGCCCAGGTTCCGGTTGTGGGTGGTACTCCGGAGTGGAAAGGGTGAGACCAACGCTGTTCCACCCTGTTGGTTCAGGACCTAGTATCTGAGAAAAGGAAGGCGGGGACTTGAAGAGTTTGTAGCGCGTTTGTATTCTAATTTGGGCAACGACTTGCTTTCAGTTGGTCTGTGGGGTGATACTGATGAACTACGGAGATATTTCAATGAGATAGTGTCAGGGAGCATGGCACCGCTTCTTAGCACAGTTAGCATTCTGCAGAGAGAGTGGCCCTTACTATCCTGCTGTCGCTGAGCTGCAGCCACAACTGTCTTTGTCCCCAGGGGGAAGGGGTGCCTGTGCCCCCCAGCCTGGCTGGCATCATGCAGAGGACCTTCACCTGGCTCTTAGACCGCGTGCAGCACCTGGGTACACCTGTCACCCTCCAAGCCTCCTACCTGGAGATCTACAATGAGCAGGTAAGCGAATGGCAGTCCATCTGGCAAGAAGGTAAGTTGTTCCAAGGACCAAGGATGCTAAGAAGCAGAAGGAGAGGGGTAACCATTGTCAAAGGGATATGAATGAATGGAGCCTTCTTCTCTTCCCTCCGCTCCCAGGTTCTGGACTTGCTGAGCCTGGGCTCTCCGAGGCCTCTGCCTGTTAGGTGGAGCAAGGCACGAGGCTTCTATGTGGAGCAGCTTCGGGTGGTGGAGTTTGGCACTCTACGGACCCTGATGGAGCTCCTGCAGATGGGTAGGCTGCCTCATGGAAGCTTTGGGAGCCAGGATTCCACTGCTCTCTCTGAGGCTCCCTGGGGACCGGACCGAGGCTTCTGGAATGGGGGCTTCAGAAAGGGACAGCAAAGCAGCAACTCACTCAGTTGCCCACACTCAGGTTGCCTTGCCTTCCAGATTTCCTGCCCACGTCCTCTCGCTCACTCCTCTTGCTTTCTGACCTTCCACCCTTGCAGGCCCGAAGAGCAATGGTCAAACCTCTTAGCCTAACTTATCTATAAGCTCCTACCATTCCAGCCTTAGGTGCCTCATTTGAGCATTTGCTTAGAACCCTCCTCTTGCAGGCACTGGGGATACTGGCTCTGGCCCCAGCATTACACTTCTCTGCTGATCTCTCTTTTCAGCCCAAAGCTGGTGCCCCTCACTCCTTAAGCTGGTCCATTGTGCTTCTGTCCCCATACCTCTCTGACAGTCTTCTTCCTGGGGAATGGTCCTTTCCTCTTAGCGGCTACAGCTCCTCATGTCTCTCCTTCCTCAGGTCTCAGCCGTCGCCGGAGCTCCTCACATACCTTGAACCAGGCATCCAGCAGAAGCCACGCCTTGCTCACACTCTATGTCAGCCGCCCAACTGTGAGTGTTCAGCCTGGGAGAGGGCTGGCTCAGGGATACCCATCAAGGCTCTGTCTTTGCACGTAGAAACCAACTTGGAACTTCTGGGTGTATGGGGGAGGCTTTTGACCTTGAGACATTGTGACTTTGATGGGGGACGGTCCTCTCCAAGTTCTCATCAAGCCCTGGTTCACTCACCTCAGCAGGTACCCTCTGTAGACCCCGGGGAGCCCCCTGTTGGAGGAAAGCTGTGCTTCGTGGACCTGGCAGGCAGTGAAAAGGTGGCAGCCACGGGATCCCGGGGGCAGCTGATGCTTGAGGCCAATAGTATTAACCGCAGCCTACTGTCACTGGGTAAGACCCGGGGGCTTACTGATCTGGCTTCTGGATCCCTTCTCTGCTCTGGATCTATTGCTGTACTAGGGAGACCACAGGACTTGTGGCTACAGATGAGGGCTGAAGTTCTGGCATCAGGTCTGACACTGACTTTCCTCTTCTGCTAGAGGGATGTCAGTCTATACATTCTAATTTCCACCACACTACACATGTCCCCTGTATGCTTGGAAGATAGGCACAGTACCGGGAAAGGAATAGGTCTGTGTACCCAGCTGCGTGTCTGGCCCTAGTTCCCTAGGCTTCAATACTTGCCTATGGTGTGGCAGCTGCTGCATTTCAGTCAGTTATCTGTCGGAGATCTCATGAATTTCTGCTGAGCATTGGGAAGTGGGTAAACAGTACATCTATGCCTTCAGAGAGCCCAGTCGGCTGCGGGACACCAATGCAAAATCGGTGAGATGGGACTAGTGTGTCATCCACCTGTCTGAGCCTCCTGCACTGCGACAGCCCAGCCAGGCCACTTTGATCACACAGCGCAATCTCTTTGGGCCTTGCTCTTCTCACCAGGCCACTGCATCTCCCTGCTGTTGGACCCACAGAGGAAGCACAGCCATATTCCCTTCCGGGACAGCAAGCTCACCAAGTTGTTGGCAGACTCACTTGGGGGTCATGGGGTCACGCTCATGGTATCTGATAGATTGGGGAGCTGGTAGAGGGGTTGGGCTCTAGGGAAGGGTCTTTTCCAGATAAGCACTCAGTGGCTGGCCTTTCTAGGTTGCCTGCGTGTCCCCTTCAGCTCAGTGCCTTCCTGAGACTCTCAGCACTCTGCGATATGCAAGTCGAGCTCAGAGGGTCACCACCCGGCCGCAGGGTCCCAAGGTGAGCAGGTAACAGCCAGAACCCCAGTTATCTTCCTGGGTGAAATTCTAGGACTGGATCAGAGTTGAGATTTGGGTTGGAATGCTGGGAATGATGTCATGGTTGATGTCAGGGTCATAGCCAAGGGTCTATGTCACAGTGAGAGAGTCTGGGCAGGCCTAAGGCTGGAGACTGAGTGGTCTGTAATCAAGATCTACCCAGGACCTCAGCTGGTTAGGCCTAATGTGGGGTTTGATATGTGGTCAATTTGAGGATCCCAATCTAAGCCAAGACTCGGGCAGAACTGAGTTTGGCCTTGGAATCACGTCTAGTTCTGACTGAGTCCCTTCAGGATGATGCAGTGTGGACGAGGTGCAACCTGGACCAGCATGCAAAGCTCCACAGAACCTCACACTGGGAATCCCTTGTGCTGTGCACAGCCTATATAATCCACATGACCCTGGTTTCCTTCCTCCGTAGTCCCCTGGAGCAAAGCCACCCCAGCAGGTAGAGGCTGAGCTTCTGCAGCTTCAAGAGGAGAATCGTCACCTACAGCTTCAGCTGGATCAAGTGCACACCAAGGGTATGAGCTTCCTGGGGGCCGGGAGGAGGCATGGATAGAATCTGGGTCACTTTGAGCCTAGCAATGTCCTCCTTTCCTGCAGCACAAGGTGCCCATGGGGCCCGGGAGGCCTGGGCCCAGCGGAACCTCTATGGGATGCTGCAGGAGTTTATGCTGGAGAATGAGAGGCTCAGGTAGAGCAAGGTGGGGCTAGCACTGGGACTCTGTCCACCCCTCCCCCCTTCCTGCTCATCTACTTTGGCCAAGATGCCACCTACCCATTTTTGGTTCTCTGTGCCCCTTGGTTCCCACCTTCCTCATGGTGCTGGCTCTGCCTCCCATCACCCAGAGCCTACTCCCCACTAGGAAGGAAGTGAGACAGCTACGGAGTAGCAGGGACCTGGCCCAGGCTGAGCAGCATGTCCTGGCCCAGCAGGTCCATAGACTGGAGAGGTGAGTGTAGCCACATGGAAGGCCTGGCATGTGAAAGCTGGCAAAGAGGGCTTTGAGAGTAAGAGTCAGGCCTCTGCAGCTGATCAGTACCTTTGACTTCTGACTCTGCCACCTCCTGGCTGAATGTGTCACCCTGGGGTAGTCATTTGACCACTAACTGTTGGGACCCTCTTCTGGTTCTTGGCTTGGCTGCCTTACAGGGTTGTTCATAGAAGGGATGAGTTTGTAGAGAGATGTCAGGGTTGGGGGCTGAAGGTTTAGACCTCACTCTTCTTCCAGGCACCTCCTTTCTGCATGCTCCCTTCCCCAGCAGGCCTCTGCCCCCATGTGTCCCTGCTCAACGGTTCCGTCTGCCTCCTGCCATGTGAGTCTCAATGCCCACCCTGGGTTGTGGGGGACAAGCTAGAATGCCATAGTCACTGATACGGCCTCTTGCAGGCACTGCCACCCCTCTGCTCCTGCTATCACCTCTGTCCTTTGTGCCGAGTATCCCTGGTCCACTGGGCTTGCCCACGGAGAGAGTGCCATGTGCCACAGGTAAGAAAAGTCAAGGTGAGCCTAGTGACATTAATCTGGAGCTCAGTGGTTCCAGTTGTTTCACGGCTTCTGGACAGGGGCACAGGAGTGAAGGATGGGCACTGGGTTCCTCTCTGTGTCCAGGGTGTGGAATGTCTGCTTGTCTGGCCTCCAGCTCTACCTTCTTTTAGGAGTTTACTCTCTCTCATTCATTTACCATCTCATTTACACATTTCTGCATTTAATTCTTCACCCATTCACCCATTCCTTCTAGAAACTTCCTTAAACCAGCCTAAGCTTTGGGCCCGCCTCTGTTTTACTCTCTTCCTTCAAAGAGCTCCCGATCCCTGGAGAAGACATTACAAGAACCACCTGTCACCCACTGAGGGAAATGGGAGATCCACATCTGTATAGTGGCGTGCTGTCCGTGGCATCCTGTGCAATGGGTGTGGCTAGGGTCAGCACTGAGGAAGGGGTACCCAGATGTGAAAGTCTGAGATGTCACCCAGTATGGCCTTTGGTCTTTTCAGCAGGGGCTAGAGCCCGAGGCACCAGGTCACGTATCTCTGTCTGCACGGCCTCCACCTTGGGCACCTTCACCAATCCCAGGCTCTGCCAAGCCCCCACGAGAGAGGTGGGCCAAGCCTGGGGTCCTGGAGTGGGAGTGGGGAGGCTTAGAGTTACTAGGCTCATTCTTTCTCCATGTCCACCCAGGAGCCATAGTGACTGGACCCAGACTCAAGTCCTGGCAGAGATGCTGACAGGAGAGGAGACAGTACCCTCTGCACCGCCCTTGCCCTCGGGGTCCTCGAACATGTCACCCATGCTAAGAGGTGAAGTTTGAGGATTCGTGTTTTGTAGGCCTTGGGTTTCCATCTTGAAACAGGGAAGGGTGGGGTGGGATTTCTAAGGATTTTTTTCATTCCCAGTCTTCCAGTCTCATGGCAGAATCCTCCTCTTTAGTCCTGACCTCTGCTGGAGCCTGGGAACTTGGGGAGAGGGTACTCGAGGCTTCCATGGAAGATTCTGGGCCTTAGTAGGCCTGGGATGTGGCTTTGAGTCTCATTGCTCCTTAGGAGGATCTGAGATCCCGAACCTGGCCCAGAGGCTGGAGGCTCTGACAAACCAGATGGGCAGCTCCCTGAACCTTGGCCAGAGGCAACCACACCCCAGTGAGGACACAAAGAGCCCTGGCCAAGCCCTCGCTCCTCATTAAAGACTGCCAGAATGGCTCTGCCCACTAGGCCTCCATCTCTGCATCTGTGAATGAAAAAGAAATGTTGCTGGGCAGAGTTAGGGAATCCTGAGGGGTTACAGGGACTCCTGTCCCAGACCTTGAACCTGAGAGTGGGTCCAGGAGATGCTGGTCTTGGGTAGGAAAATCTAAATAAAGTGAGGCATCAGCTCTAATCTAGTGTGCATGTGCTCTGGGTTGCCATGTAGGTGGTGGCATGGTCCATGAGGGGGGATCCATGAGGAGTGGGGGCCTAGGGAAGGTAGTAGGACTAAGAGGCAAAAGCCCAAAGACCTCAGGGTGCTGGAGCCGCATCCAGAGTTTGGGCTGTGACAAAGGCATAAAGGAGCCATGGAAGGCTGTTGAGATCTCAGCCTAGGCTTGTGTCATGGTCATGCTGGCCCTATGGGTGGTAGAAACTGGTAGAGACTGGCAGAGAGAGGAGGAGACACCTTGGCTTGCAGTACTTAAGCCTGGCATCCGGTTGGGCCCCCTCTGAGACTTCAACCCTGAGACTGCCCAGGGCTCGGAGCAGACAAGCCTCGGCCACAGGCTCATGGGAACCTTAATGAGGAGCAGGCCAAGTTAGTTAGGGAGCTCCACGGAGCATCTGGGAGCCCAGGTCTGTGGGAGGGCTGCTGGACTGGCCTGGAGACCTCATGTGTCTGAATGGGGTGACCCAGCTATGGACACCGGGACTGGTTTCCCCGCCATACTCCCTGGAGCAAGACTAAACAAAGAAATGCTCTGTGCTCTCTCCCCCAGCATTCTAGAAAAGAAAGCCCAAATGTCTCCAAAGCATGTTCCTTTCAGGAACTAAGCCCAGAAAGATAAAACCAGGGTGTCTCACAGTCCCTCTGAGTGTGCTGGGTGTCTTAGGCTTTTCTGTGTTTCTCCAGGACTCCTGAGTCTGTGTAGGGAAGGTTCTGGAAGCTAGGGCTAACTACTTCAGCTCAGGCTGCAATGCCAAGGGAACAGATGTTAAGAGGCATGACTTGAGACTTGATGGGGTGTTCAGCGGATGCCAGGGTGTCCCCAGAAGGTTAGGGTCCAAGCAGAGACCAGAGAGACAGGGTGATGTCCAGATACAGGCAGGCAGAGCAGGCTTGGCCACACAGGTTCCGATCACTTGTTTCTTACCCGCAAGTGTTCCTGGGCAGCTAAAATGGACACAAGAGTGATGATGTCCCTTTACATGACCTTTACGGAGATGAAATTCCCAGACATCTGTAAAGAATGTTACAAGAGGGCAGTGCTTCTTCTGCCAAGAGTTTTGTCAAAAGGAACTTACAGTCACATGACAGTTTGACAGAACTAATAGCCCCTACAGCAGAGATGGCTCAGTTGGCAAAGTGCTTGCTTTGCAAACATAAGGACCCAACTTCAATCCATAGCACACACATACAAATCAAGGTGGGAGGCTGGTGAAAGAGTTCAGAAGGTAAAGGCACTGACTGCCAAGCCTGCTGACAGGAGTCCAATCCCCAGTGGAAAGAGAACTGTCTTCAAGTGTCCTCTGACCTTCAATTGAGTGATACAGCACACACACAAACACACACACACACACACACACACACACACACACACACACACTGTAATAATTTCTAAAAATAGAGATGTAGTGGCACATGCTCAGAATCCCAGCGCCGAGGCGGTGGAGACAGGAGAATCCCCAGCGCTGTCTCTCTCTCTCTCTCTCTCTCTCTCTCTCTCTCTCTCTCTCTCTCTCTCTCTCTCTCTCTCTCTCTCTCTTTCTCTCTCTCTCTCTCGTCAGCCATCCTAACCCAATCAGTGAGTTGCAGGCCAGGGAGAAGCTCTGTCTCATAAACAAAAGATAGATGGTGCCTAAGAAATTACTCCCGAATTCCCGAAATTTGTGGATAAATGGATTGAGCTAGAAATGATCATAATGAGTGAGTTAACCCAGAAGCAGAAAGAATCAAATGGTATATACTCACTTATATCTGCATACTAGCCCAAGGGGCATGTCCCACGAAAGCCTTCACTTACCAGGAAACTGGGACAGAGGGGAAGGCATCCTATTGGGACTCTAAATGAGAGACGCATGGGAGAATAGCAAAATAAAAGGATACCGAGGGTCCTAGAAATCTACAAGTAGAACAATATGATAGGCAGATTTGGGCCCAGGGGTCCCGCTCAAACTAAGGCACCAGCCAAGGACAATACAGGAGGTAAACTTTAAACTCCTTCCCAGATCTAGCCAATGGTCAGAATATTCTCCACAGTTGAGTGGAGAGTGTGCTATGACTTTCTCACGTACTCTGGTGCCTCACATTTGACCATGTCCCCTGGAGGGGGAGACCTAGTGGCACTCAGAGGAAGGACAGCAGGTAGCCAAGAAGAGACTTGATACCCTATGAGAATATATAGGGGGAGGTAATCCCCCTCAGGAACAGTCATAGGGGAGGGGAATAATGGGAAAATGGGGGGGGGGGGGGAGGAATGGGAGGATACAAGGGATGGGATAAACATTGAGATGTAACAAGAATAAATTAATAAAAAAATAAAAATAAAAAATTAAAAAAAAAGAAAAAGAAATTACTCCTGAAGTTGACCTCTGGCCTCCTGTGTGCATATATGTGCACATATACACATTCACACAAACCACTCAACAGATACATGTGGGAACCTGCCTGTGGAGTGTGCTGCTCTCACAGAATACAGGCAGTGCCAAGGAGATCTGCCTGGGCAGGTTGCCTGTTCTCAGAGTTCTAGAAAGGCCTCATGGGGGTGATGCTTATGCGAGACCTGAAGGGAGAAGGGATCCCAGTTGACAGCATAAGGACCCCTCTCCTGGCATTTTTCACAGCACCATATCAGTGTGCAGGTTCCTGCTCCTTCTTGGCCCCCTGAACCCTTATCTCACTTACTGGTGCATAGCCCTGCTCATTGGGAGGTCCTTGGCCTCAGGCAGGGAAGGCCCTGGCACTGAGCATGAGAGCCTTTCCCCAGCCACCTTGAGAGGGAGAGGATGGATGGGGACCACCCAGGGGGGGATAGCTGCCTCATTAGCATTTGGAGGATGCTCTTCAGCCAGCCAGGTTCCTAGTTCCAGCTCCTGACCTTAACAAAAGCCTCCTTCCTTTTCCTGAGACACATGGCACTCTGCTGACCTCCGCTGCCACTGATTACCCAGAGCTATGGTCACTGTTCCCTCTGCTCCCCCCTCCAGGATGGCTGCTTCTCTAGGATCTCAAGCTCTGGGGGATCCCACAGAATTATAGTCCCAAGTGAGACTTCACATTCTTGTGGCCCTTACTGAAAACTGCAGACCCAAGGAGCTCTTCTGGAATCCTAAAAACCACCAAAGCCTAACACATCGCTGGAATTTGGGGATAGGACTCTGGCCCCAAGTGTTTACAAAGCTGTCAAAAGAAGGCTGTCAGTATCTCAAAACACTGGAATTGAGGGTGACTCTTGGAAGTCCTAGGCACTAGGAATTTCTCAGAATTCCAATTCCTTAGATCTCTATGGACTCTTAAAATATACTGAAGTTGGAATAGATCCAGTGGAAAGCGGACATGACTAGAGTTCTGATGGCCATCTATGAACTTCTAGAATGCTGGCACCTCTGAGAGACCTGGAGATCTAAAACAATTTCTGGTTGAATTTTCTAGATCCTTGAGGGCCCATCGTTAGCCAGTGCAGAGTAGGGTGTGTGGCAGAAGCCATAGACAGCTGTAGGATGGATGGCCCAAGCTACAGGATGACACTTCAGAGGATACTGCTCAAATGAGGTGTGTACTTGTGCACCCACCCCCTACACACACATGGGCACGCAAATTAAAATTTTAACAGCAATCAATAAAATGCAAGACTGTCAGCCAGGCAGTGGTGGCACATGCCTTTAATCCCAGCACTTGGGAGGCAGAGGCAGGTGGATCTCTGAGTTCAAGGCCAGCTCAGTCTACGAAGAACAGCCAGGGATACACAGAGAAAGCCTGTCTCAAACAAAACAAAACAACAAAAACAAAGGGAAAAAAGACCATGAGAGGTCAAGCATATAGCTCAGCAGATGAGCACTTGCTTAGTGTATATGAAGTTCTAGGTTCAAATCACACCACTCTAGAAATGACAGGGATCTGTTATCAGGGATGAACCCCCAGGCAGACCCAAGAGTTGAAGTCAGGAGACTTGACCCTAGTGTTGGGAGTAACTTGCTGCTTTGATCACCAAAGCCTAAAGCCTAAAGCCCCAGTAGGCTCTTTTCTCTCCAGCTATTTCTTGGTCTAATGACACATTTGCCCAAATTCATATTCGATGGCAGAGCTCTTATACCAGTTTCAACCCCTTAGGGGATACCTTGTCTCCTTGTAAAGTCCAGTTCCATTTCTGTCTTCTCCTTGGGTGTCTGGAGGTACATCTGCCTTAGTTATCCAGACAAATACGGTGGGCAGAGTAGGCAAGCAGTTGTGGTGTTGCTGGGAATTTGGTTGGAACAGTGGCCACTGAAACTCAAGACAGAGGAGGGCCATGACTGGAAACCTACTACATGAGCCTTTCAGGGCCCTAGCTGTCACTGACGTTGGCCCTGGGATGAACTGGGACAGTTCGGTTGGGCTGTGGCCCTGAATTCTCATTCACTGGGCCTGCAGGCCCTCCACTTAGCAGATATGAATAATACTAGCCGGAAGCTGAGCCAATTCCTATTTTCATGGGTCGTCTAGCCAAGTGAGAGGGAAAGAAGAAGCCAACTGACCCTTACTGTGCAGTAGAAATAGTCACAACTAGTGCATCGGTGTGTGCCAAGTACTGCTTGCAGACTTTTATTCCTCAATGGCTCCAAAAAGCAATATGGTTGCAGTTTTCACTTTTCAAGAAGGAGATAGATGAAAGATGTATGTGTGATGTGCATGGCTCCTGAGAAAAATATTCTCAAAAGTCACTTGAGACCAGTCTATCTGGACCCCAGAAGAAGGGACAGTCAGTATGAACTGAGAGAGTCAACCATGTCAGTAAGAAGTTTGTCCCCAAGGAGGAAGTGTTACCACCACCCTGCAGACAGACTGGGTCATTGGTGAGATGGCTCAGTGGGTCATGGCATTTTCCATCAAACCTAATGTTCTGAATTCAGTTCCCGAGATCCATAGGTAAGGGAGAGGACCAACTTCTGACTGCTGTCCCCTGACATCCACATGCGTGCATGGCACATGTATACCTACAGGCGTATACAAGCATGCACACAAAATCAAGAACTGAAATATTATTTTAAAAATAAAACCCTTCCGACTTACTTCTCAGCGAAGAGGACTTGTGCAGCCCCAGGCAGGATTGAGAGAGCTACAAGTGGAGACCAGTGGCCTAACTGCTGTCCAATGGCAGGGCTTTGCGGAGAGACAGATCTGAATGGTCCCCAGGTTCTGGAGTCTCAGGAGGCTTTGTTTTTCTCAGTCTCCATTTGGTCAGTTTACCAGCTGTGGGAGCCTGGGTGAAGTATTAGCCACTTTGATCCTCAATTTCTCCTGTGAAGTAGGCATAAAACTAATTTACTCTAAAGGGAGCCAAGTGCTCATGGGGACGATAGGACTAAGTGTGGTTGCTTACAGCCTGAAGCCTGGCCCTGGAGGATTACATAGACACTAGCTGTTAACACTAGGTCAGCACCAATGGCTGCTCCCAGCACTAGCACCGACCTGCCATGACTGTGCCTGTCCTCAGAGAACTGGGTTAGGTTCTGGCCTTTTGCTATTTCAGATGGTGATGTCATCTCTGCTGGCTTCTTCTTTCACTGGATGCCCTGGACACCGATTCTCCGGGGACGTCGGCAAAAGTGAGAGGAGAGCCAGGGAAAAGTTTCCATTGCCTCCCAAGGTAATAGTTGGGGAATTTTTCACTCATCTTTCTTAAGGAAAGGCCAGTGGCATTTTCTAAGGAGCCCCTCTTGCCTCGTGGATTGTCCTTTCACACATGTTAGGGTATGTTCACATGGTCAGCTGGGATGGAGAGGGCCCTAACATCTCTTGCCAGACAATGAGAGTATGTCCTTCCTGGGCATCTGTGAAGACTTCACAGGTTCCTTCGGGAGGCCTTCCTTCCTGGTGCTAGGTGCCAAGTGACAAGCCCTGTCTCCAGGACAGCTGGATCTCTAGGACGTTCTGAATTCCAGTGTCCCAACTTTATGTGACTCTGTGTGTGTGTGTGTGTGTGTGTGTGTGTGTGTGTGCGCGCATGTGTGTGTGTGTGTGTGTATACATGCTCACATGTGTGCTGGTGAGAGTGTGTGTGTGTGTGTGTACATGCTCACATGTGTGCTGGTGCATGTGTGTGTACATGCTCATATATTTGCAAGTACGTGTGTGAGCGTGCACATGTATGCATGCACGCATGTGTGTGCATACTCCTATGTGCTCAGGGAAGCCAAAGGTCAACCTCAAGTTGAACTCTCAAGTGCCACCCGCCTCTTTTTCTGAGGCAGGGTCTTTCACCTGGCCCAGAACTTGCTGAATCAGCTAGGCTGGTAGCAATGAGCTCTTGGAATCTACCTGTGTCCACCTCTCAGTACTGGCATTGTAAGTAAGCATGAACATGTACACACACACACACACACACACACACACACACACACACACACACGTATGTGCGCGCACCTCCCCCCCCACACACACACTGACCTCTCTATATGGGCTCAGAGGATAGAACTCAAATCCTCATGTTTGCATGGCAAACTCTATACTAACCACCACCTGCCCTGAGCCCCACAATGTCCCACTCTCTAAGCTGTTTCTTTGGGCTAAACCACCAGCCCCACACAGTGCCAACCAGCAGAATCTCAGGACCCATCCATTAAGCCTGGCTCTCTCCAAGAAGTAAGAGTGGGGTGGACTTTTGTCATTCATCTTTATATGTATCATTGAACTCCAACTCACTGCACTTCAATCCAAACAGAAAGCAGAGTTGTATCAGGTGAGACTGACAGGTAGCAGGGCTCACAGGTGTTCCTGGACAATGTGACCAAGAAGTCCTGCTGGTTACCAGGGTCAGCAGAGAGCCTTGGGGAGTCAGGGAGTCAGATCTGGGTTTGAAATGGTTACAAACTTACCTGCAAGTGGCCTCCAACACCTCATCCTCAGCCTTAGTTTCCCTATTTATAAAACAGGGCCACCGCATAGTAAGGCCCTGAACAGAGATTTAAGAGAGACCACCTGCAAGACACTTAGGTCTTCTGGGTACCTGACAGCCTGTGCGCTAAATTCCTGCTCCCTAACAGATTGCTCCCGGGAATTCAGTTTTGTTTTAAGGGCCTCTCTCAACCCTTCAGCTCTCTAGCAGGCATGGGATTGGCAGGTCAAGGTGGAGGCTTGCAAGGAAGTTACAGTAGGCAAGAAAGAAGGTAAGCACTAGCCTTGGTTTTCTTCTTTTTGCAATACATTTATTTTATTTTTAATTTAAATAATGTATTCAGATTACATCTCAACTGCTATCCCCTCACTTGTATCCTCTCATTCCCCCCTCCCTCCCTCTTTCACCCTATTCCCCTCCCCTAGGCCTGTGACAGAAGGGGACCTCCTCCCCTATCATACGATCACAGCCTATCGGGTCTCATCTGGGTAGCCTGCTTCTCTTTCTTCTGAGTGCCTCCAGGCTTCCCCACCAAGGGGAAGTGGCCAAATAGGGGGCACCAGAGTCCATGTCAGAGTCAGTCCCCACTCTCCACACAACTGTGGAGAATGCACTGTCCATTGGCTAGCTCTGAATATAGGGTCTAGGTTTAATGCATGCATTGTCCTTGGTACAGTAGTTTGTGTATGCCCTGCTGGGTCCAGATCCACAACTCTGGGTTTCAGGACCCACTGGATCCTTCTATTTGCCCATTCTCCCATACCTCTCTCACCTGGGGTCCCAATAGCAAGTCCCAGCATCTGTCCCAATCCCCCACTGAGTGGCGACTCTCAGAGGACATCGATGGTGGCCTAGTATCCAATTACAAGTGAGCATATACTATGTGTATCTTTCTGGGTCTGTGTTATCTCACTCAGAATGATCATTTCTAGTCCCACCCACTTGCCTGCAAATTTCAAGATTTCCTTGTCTTTAATAGCTGAGTAGTATTCTATAGTGTAAATGTACCACAGTTTCTTTATCCATTCTTCGGCTGAGGGCTGGTTGTTTCCAGATTCTGGCTATTACGAATAAGGCTGCTATGAACATAGTTGAGAAAATGTCCTTGTTGTGTGGCATAGCATCTTTTGGGTATATTCTAAGGAGTGTAATAGCCGGGTCTTGAAGTAGCCCTATTCCCAATTTTCGGAGAAATGGCCAGATTGATTTTCAAAGTGGTTGTACAAGTTTGCACTCCCACCAGCAATGAAGGAGTGTTCCCCTTTCTCCACACCCTCGCCAGCATGCGCTGTCATTTCAGTTCTTTATCTTAGCCATTCTGATGGGTCAAAACAACTCTGAGATTCCATCTTGGTTTTTTTCACAGGCCTTTCTGCAGGTCTCTTAACCCTTCCTTGTCTTTGCGGTCTGCAAGTTCTCTGCTTCCCCCTGGTGGAAGAAGACATTCATGCAGTCTCAACACAATTGCAAACAGGTATGGAGGCCAAAAGCCAGGCTGGTTCAATGCCCTGTGCCTGTAATAACATGGCTCCTGTCCTCCAGGTCCTTCTGTGACCCCTGCTCTTCCCTAAGTCACCATGCGCTCTGCCCCAAAGTTTAGCTGTGAGTCTAAGCATTGCTTCGATCCCCTGCCGGGTGGAGTATTTCAGAGGACCTCTACGGTAGGCTCCTGTCCTGTTCCCTCTTCAAGAAGTTCCAGTGTCTACTCTAGCTGCCCTTCTAAATGAGCATTAAGCATCTTCCCTCGGGTCCTCCTTGCTATTTAGCTTCTTTAGGTCTGCGGATTGTAATGTGGTTATCCTGTATTATATGGCTGATATCTGCTTATAAGTGAGTGTATAACATGCATGTCTTTCTGGGTTACCTCACTCAGGATGATCTTTTCTAGTTCCATCTATTTGACTGAAAATTTCAATTTTCCATTCTTCGGTTGAGGGACGTCGAGATTGTTTCCAGATTCTGGCTATTGTGAATAAAGCTACTATGAACAAAGTTGAGCAAACGGCCTTGTTGTATGGTGGAACATCTTTTGGGTATAATCTCAGGAATGGTATGGCTGGATCTTGAGGTAGAGCTATTCCCAATTTTCTGAGGAAGTGCCAGATTCATTTCCAAAGTGGTTGTACAAGTTTGCACTCCCACCAGCAATGGAGGAGTGCTCCTCTTTCTCTACATCTTTGCCAGCATGTGTTGTCACTTGAGTTTTTGAGAACAAGAGAGCCAACAAATCTGGGCCCAGGGGACCTACGGAGACTGATGCACTAACCAAGGACCACACATGGAGAGGAACTAGACCCTCTGCTCAGACATAGTTGCTATGCAGCGGCCTCCATGTGAGCCCCATAATAGAGGGAGTAGGGCCGCCTCTGACACTGACCCTGATGCCCACTCATTGATCTCTTCCCCTTGGCGGAGCGGCCATGCCAGCCCACAGAGGAAGAGGATGCAGGCAGTCCTGATGAGACTTGATAGGCTGGGGTCAGATGGTAGGAGAGGAGGGCTCTCCCTTTCTAAGGACAAGGGGAAGGGAGGAGGGGGAAAGAGAGACGGAAGATGGGATGGGGAGGAGATGAGGGAGGAGGCTACAACCAGGATGTAAGGCGGATAAATTAAGAATAAACAAACTTTGGGCTGGAGAGATGGCTCAGAGGTTAAGGGCACCGACTGCTCTTCCAGAGGTCTTGAGTTCAATTCCCAGCAACCACATGGTGCCTCACAACCATCTATAATGTGATCTGATGTCCTTGTCTAGCCTGCAGGCGTACATGCAGGCAGAGCACTGTATACATAATAAATAAATAAATAAATATTTAAAAAGAATAAACAAACTTTTTTAAAAAGTGGCTTCCTCAAGTCCACACATCAGGGATGTTGTCACAAGTACCCACCATGCCTTGGTTCAGTGGTGTCACTTGAGTAAGCCCTGTCCTGTTTGGACATTTAAATGAAACAGCTGAAGCCAAGGTGAGAAAGGATTGCCCTGCCGTCCCCTGCAAGTCACTGGACACTGATACTCAAGTCTCCAGATGGCACTCCCCAACTCCTTTTTTTGACAAGATCACAGGTACCCCCTATGGTCTAGAATTTGATATGTAATTGAGGGTGATCCTTTTCTGTCTACCTCTTAAGTACTGGGATTACAAGTGTGTGCCACCTCGCCCATCTTATGCAGTTGCTGGCATTTAAACCTGGGGCCTCACACCTGCTAGGCAGGCCCTTGACTTACTGAGATAGATCACCAGCCTGGCTGTCCCTTTGGCACAGGGTGGGGAGTGAAAAGCAGAGTGTGGAACTCAGCTGGACAGTGAGGACCTCCCCTTTTGTCACTGTCATAGCATTCACCCCTGCTTCCCTCTGGTGGCTCTGAACAGACAGCCTGTGACAGGGCTTGGCCAGGGCCTCACCCTGCTATGTCCTTCCACACCAGGCTTGGCCACGCCCACTGGCCTCCATTCTGCCCTTTGGCCCTGAGGTCCCTGCTGGTCCAGTAAGAGCTCCTAGTGTCCGGTCCTTCCCTCTTCCTGGAAGCCACCTGAGTACTTACTGTCCCCCAACTCTTTTCCTGTCTCCCCGTTGATCTCCTCTACCCCAGATATTACCTCTACCACCTTCTGAACATAACCAACCCTGTGACCCAGGGCAAAGAGCAAGCCCAGGCCTGTCAATGCTGCCTGTCCCACTGGCTCAGGCATGTCTTTCTGTCCTCCAAGCTTCCTGCCTAAGGATTTAAATTTTTTTAATTAAAAATGTTTTATGTGTATTTATTTTATGTGCATGCACATGTGTGCACATGAGTATAGGGGTCAGAGGACAACTCCCAGGCATCAGTTCTCTCCTTCCACCATGTAGGTTTTGAGGATCAAATTCAAGTCATAGGCGTGCTATTCCTAAACGTACTGAGCCATCTTACTTGCCCTGGGGTGTCTGTCTGTCTGTTTGTCTGTCTGTCTGTCTGTCTATTTGTCTCAAATGCATTTCTCTCTCCATTTTCCTTTTCTGGGACTTTTATGACTGTTCCCGATGCTGAGATGACTTGCCTCCTGGGACCTCATTCATGCACTCATGTCTGGCTGTGTCCATTCTTTGTCTGAGTCCCCCTCCCCCTCCGGTTCCCCATCACTATGCCCTGCCTTAGACCTATCTTAATTTGCCTGCCTCTCCTTAAACCACGCCAAGGTCCCTAGTGACAAGCTTGAGGGAATGCTTGAATAGCCATGAAGTGAGGGTTTGAGCATAGCAACAGGCCTGTTTGGGCTCCACGTGGGCCATAAGCTGAGTGACCTTGAACAAGTCCCACTTCCCATCGAGTTCATCTGGAGACTGAGGCTTCTGATGCCTGCTATGCTGGGTACCTTTTTAGGCTCCTGGGTGGGCAACATCCTCCCCTCCTTCAAGTCATCCCAGAATCCTCATGATACCTATGAACTTTGGGACTCCTTGGGGGGGGCAGTAGGAGCCCCTCAGCTTCCACACTCTTCTCTTAAGAGACAAAGGGGAAGTGAGGATGGAGTCCTAGACACTGCTTGCTTTCATCTCTGTAGCCCCTGTTAATGTTTAAAAGTGGTTCAAAGTCCAAGTGGCCTTGGCTGAGGGCTCCCCCTGTTTGCTCTGGTTAATAATCTCAGGAGTACAAACATCTGGAGCAAGAGGAGAGAGCAGCACCCCTCGCCGTCCTCCCCCACCCCCACCTCACCCCCATGGGCTTGTTGTGTACTGGAGCATCCGCATACCACCCTCCAAGCTTCTCACCCAAGCAGGTTGTCGAACGAGCATAGGGACTTGTCCCAAAGAATCTAAAGTCAGAGCTGGGGGTCCCCTAAATACCATAGGCCTTCCAGCCCTCCATCAAGGTCAGAAAAGTCATGTTGGGGAAGCAGCTAGAGAGATGCTTCAGTGGTTAAAAGCATTGGCTGCTCTTCTATAGGCCCTGGGTTCAATGCCCAGCAACCACATGGCAGCTCACACCTGCCTGTAACTCCAGTTCTAGGGCTTCTGACACCCTCACACAAACATACAGGCAGGCAAAACACCAATGAGCGTGTATACGTGTGCATGTGCACGCGCGCGTGCGCGCACACACACACACACACACACACACACACACACACACACACACACACACACACATATGAAAGGTTATATTGGTGTAATGGCTGCAGCCCAGGTAATGGGTCAGACCCTGGAATGGGCTGGACAGTCTTAGAATGATTCTACAAGTGCATATTTCTCTTGCCCTCCAAGTGAAAATGGCAGCTGCTCTGCCCTCTCCTTTACAGACTAGGGAAGGAGGAAAGCTGTATCCAAGCTCCCCCAGAACAGGGAGTCAAGGTGGCCAGCTTCTGCTTCCCTGTTCTCTCTCTCTGTTCACCTCCTTGTGCCCACCAGTAGGCAACCGTAAAAGACTGAGAAACTGTACTGCCAAGATGGTTCCGTGGGTAAAGCACCTGCTGCTGACCCTGACCACCAAGTCCCATCTGTGGAACCCACATGGTTAAAGGAGAGAACTGATCCTTGCAACTTGTCCTCTGACCTCCACATGCATCTCCACTATAGCACACGCACCATGGCACGTGTATTCCTGCACAGACAGACTACTCCTGCAAACAAATAATTTTTTTTTAAAGTCTGAGAATCAGGAACACAAAAGAAGGTAACTATGTCAGAAAGTTAAGCCAAGATAGTTTCTGTGATGAGATGTGTATGGAGGTTTTGTGCTTTCCAGCAGCCAGAGCAAAAAAAAAAAAAAAAAGAAGAAAAAGAAAACTCAGTCGTTGGCCAAGCTGCCTGTTAACGGCGCATTGCAAACCCTCTCATTTACACACAGACACACATGTGCTCTGGATAATGGCAAAGGGGGACTGTGTCTGTGGGTCTCACAGAAGGGATACAGTGCAGCACTTGTTCAGGCACTGGCTATGGAATAGAACCCCTGGCTCTTCCATGAGCAGGGCTCTGGCTCCCACGTCTCAGATATACGAGGAACTGCTTGCTGCAAGAAGGTCTGTGCCGCGAGAGGAGCAGGGAGGTGGGCAGGATGATGGCTGGAGCCGCTGGAGGAGAGAGAAATGGATGGAGAAGAATCATAATACCGTGGACAGGAGTCTAAGCTCGGGGACAAACAGATGTGGGTTTAAAAACAACTCCAATTAGAATATATAAATCTACACATCTTGGGTGTTAGCCCTTTGTAGGATGTAGAATTGGTGAAGATCTTTTCGCAGTTTGTAGGCTGCTGTTTTGTTTTGTTGACAGTGTCCTTCACCTTACAGAAGCTTTTCAGTTTCATAAGGTCCCATTTATTAATTGTTGATCTTAGAGCGTGAGCTGTTGGTGTTCTATTCAGGAAGTTGTCTCCTGTGCCACTTTTTCTTCTATTAGATTTAGTGTATCCAGTTTTATGTCGAGGTCTTTGATCCACTTGGACTTAAGTTTTGTGCAGGGTAATAAATATGGATCTATTTGCATACTTCTACATGAAGACATCCAGTTTGACCAGCACCATTTAGATATATAAAGAACTCAAGGAACTCAAGCCAAATAATCCAACTGAAAAATGGAATACAGAGCTAAACAGAGAATCTCAACAGAGGAATCTTGAATGGCCGAGATACAACTAAACAAATGCTGAGCATCCTTAGTCATCATAGAAAAAGAAATCAAAATGACTTTGAGATCCCATCGTACATCCCTCAAAATGGCTGAGATCAAAAACTCAAGTGACAACACATGCTGGCAAGGATGTGGAGCAAAGGGAACACTCCTCCATTGCTGATGGGAGTGCTAACTTGCACAAGTACTTAGGAAATCTGGAGATTTCCCAGAAAACTTGGAATAGCTCTACCTCATGATTCAGCTATACCACTCCTGGACATATTCCCAAAAGATGCTCCACCATACAACAAAGATGCCTGCTCATGTATGTTCACAGAAGTTTTATTTATAGTAGCCAGAAACAGGAAACAACCCTAAACTGAAGATGTCCCTCAACCGAAGAATGGATAAAGAAAATATAGTACATTTACACAGTGGAATATTACTCAGCTATTAAAAACAAGGAAATCATTAAATTTGCAGTCAGATAGATAGAACTAGAAAATATTATCCTGAGTGAGGCCACCCACAAGAGCTTTAACCCAAAATTTACCCTGCCTACAACATGTGCAGGAATAAAGATGGAGCGGAGATTGAGGTAAGGGCCAAACAATGACCGGCCCAACTTGAAGCCCACTCCGCAGGAGAGAGCCAACCAGATACTATTAATGATACTCTGCTGTGCTTGCAGACAGGAGGCCAGCGTAAGTGTCCTTTGAAAGGCTCCACCCAGCAGCAGATTGAAACAGATGCAGAGACCCACAGCCAGACATTAGGCAGAGTTCTGGGAGATTTGTGAAAGAGTTGGGGGAAGGATGGAAGATCCGGAGAGGACAAGAACTTCACAAGAAGTCAACTAACCAAGGACCATGGGGCTCACAGAGACTGAACCACCAACCAAACAGCATGCATGGACTGGACCTAGACATATGTAGCTGATAGACGGCTTGGTCTTCGTGTGGTTCCCCTAGGAAGTGGAGGGGTGGCTGTCTCTGATATGGACTCCGTTGCCTGCTTTTGGATCCCTTTCCTCCAGCTGAGCTGTCTTCTCTGGCCTCAGTGTGCTGGGGTGGGTTGGTAGGGGGAGCTCCCCGTTTTCGGAGGAGAAGAAGCGGTGGGGAGGGGAAGAGATGGGAGGGCGAGACCGGGAAGAAAGGAGAGATTGGGGCTATGACTGGGATGTAAAATGAATAAATAAACAAATATTTTAAAAATACGTAAATCTAGAGGCTAATTGGTACACTCTTTCCCAGTGCATGCCTGTAATCCTAGCATTGGTGAGGGGGAGGCAGGAAGACCAGATGTTGAAGGCCAATTAGGCCTAGGAAGAGTTCAAAGGCAGTCTGAGCTATAGAAAACTCTATCTCAAAAAGAAAAATTTTCATTGTCGCTATTTTAAATTGAAAGGCCACTGTGTTACCTTCTTTGGGCCACTGCTGCAAAAGACCCTACATCATTAGGAATGAAACCAAGGACATGTGCCATCCTGTACAAACTCACTTTAACTGATCTCATCTAAAATTAGGGTCCTGTTCTGCGGCTCTGAGCCGGTACACTTTTTAAGGAGGTCAGGGGTCACCCTGCACAGACACTTCCGCCCTTATGCACTCTAGGGACAGTGCTATTGCCTACTGGCATTAGCCCCTTCAACCCTCAGCCCTATACTATAAAACTCAGGTACCACCCCGGTGATGCCAGCACCACTTAGCAGTGAGGAAATGAGCACTGGGGGGCTCAGCATCTTTTCTGAGCTCACAGAGCAGGAAGGACCACAGGAAGCTGCCTGGCTTTGGAGGCTCTGCTTTTGTCCTCCTCCATGCACTCCCTTTCTCATGGTGGGGCTCCTAGTCAGTCCTGCCACTCCTAGGAGAGTCAAGACATAAGTTTGTGAAAGAGGGTTGGCAGGCTGCTGTGGTGGGTGTGGGCTTCATCTAGGTCCTGATAGTTTCACGGCGGGAAACCAGTGCGGCTCAGTGAAGGGATAGCATCTCTCTTTGTTATATTTGTCTTAAAGGATGTGAGAAGCTGGAGACAGAGAAAGAGCCTTGGGAGGAAGGATGTCAGAGCCTGGTCTTGCTCTGTAGCCAACTTCCCTGGGTCTTAGTTTTGTCATGTGAGAAACAGGCCAGACCTGGCTACCTACTGGCATGAGGTCCAGTGGAAGGGCTAGAGGGAAAGGCCAGGCAGTGCCTGACTCCCCAATGCCTTGTGTCCGCTGGGAGAGTTAGACCGATAAGTAAACCTTTCTAGAGCCTACAGCCTCTTGCACTTGGTCAATCTCCTTCAGACTCTAACCATGGCTTCCTGTCTACAGAGTTGGACCTGGGCTGGGCTGCAAGGATCGATTAGAACTGATTGGCCTGGGCTGCGCTGGGCTGAGCAAACACCAAGGTCATCATTTGCTTCTGGCCCCTTCCCCCAGCCAGTTTGCAACTGCCCGTGGCAGGGAAGAGGTCCCTGTTCCTACACCAAGCTGTGAGACATCCAAGTTTGGAAACCCCAGAACCATGCAGGGTCTCGGGACCCTGTGTCTGCTGCTGACCACCTGCCTGGCTGCGAGGGCTGAGGATACGCTAACACTACCAGACATCCAGACTCAGGAGAACTTTGATGAGTCCCGGGTAAGGCTGACCTCTCTGGCTGAGGTGGCCACAGTGGTGGTATCGCCATGGCACTGAGCATTGCTGGCCAAGGCCTGCCTGTCTTGGGTGCTCATCTTCCTATCTTGTACATGACATCTCAATGCCTAGGGGCCCTTCCTGGCCAGACTGTTAGGTATTCTGAGATCCTCTGAAGATGTAGCTTCTTGACCTGCCATTCATTCTGCGGGGTCCTCCATGAGCCTAATATCTTCCCAACCTTCCCAATGTGTCCTGTCCTCATAGGCTCCCAGAGGAATCCACGTAAGGCAGATGGCATAGGGTGGGCATGGGCCTGTGAACTTTGGGGACAGGCAGGTCACAGGTTGATGGGGTGGGGGAATTATGAAGTGTGAGCCTAAGGGCACCCTGGCCTGTGGTAGGCATGACACTATGTGTCTATATGTCTATGGGTTTGTGAATGTGTGTGTGTGTGTGTGTGTGTGTGTGTGTGTGTGTGTGTGTGTGTGTGTTGGAGCCAGCAACCCCAGCTTTGTCCTGAATCATAAAGCTTTCTGTGTAAGGGATCCTGTCCACCTCAATGTTGTTTCTATGGTCTATCTGAGGGGCTCTCAGAATTCTCCAGGTGGGTTTCTATACCTTAGGATGAGGAACAGGTGTGCTGGGAGTCCAGGGTTGGAAAGTCAGCGCTATGTGACTGGTATCAAGAGGTCATTGGCTGGTCCTACAAGGTAGTAGCAGGTTTGCAGTGCATAGCACTTCCACGGCCTTCCTCACAGCGTAGTGCACATTGCTATGGAAGAAATAAAATTCAAGCCTCACACTGCAGGACAGGGGTGGCTGGAGACCTCAGAATATGCAGTCTGGACCCTACTTGCCCACAGGGCACCACAGACACTTTACTTCTGTGGAGCAGGCCTTGTGTAAGGCAGGGGGACTCTGCACATCTCTGCCCTAACTACATTGTACATCGGCTTGAGACACTGTCCCTTAGAGAGCTGGCCCTCAGAGGAGGGAGGGGGAATGTGGGCACATCTTCTCAAAGGCCTGGGTAAACCCAGGTCCCAGCGTGTGGTTCTTCCTCCTAGATGTATGGAAAATGGTTCAACCTGGTAGTGGGCTCCACCTGCCCATGGCTAAGGCGGTATAAGCACAAGCTGAGCGTGAGCACACTGGTGTTGCAAGAGGGGGCGACAGAAGCAGAGCTCAGCATGACCAGCACCCAGTGGCGGTGAGTGGAAGAGGTGCAGGAGCAACCAGCGTTTCCAATGCACCCCATCTTGTCCTGGAAACCACAGCTAGGACCTTGCTTCTGCGCCTCAAGAATCATTGCGACCCTCCCCCAAAAATGTCTAGTGTGCTTCTCAAGGGTCATGTCTCCACACGAGGCTTCTTGTGCAACTTACCCTCCTTGGGTATTCCTCCCTCAGCCGAGAAGGCAACTACTACACCAAGGGACCTAGCTGGAGAGTTTTGGGCCAGCAGGTCCAGGGTGAAGCTCCTAGACTCTACCCATTCCTCCTCGCTGCTGCCGTACAGTCCACCACAAAGACTGCCCCTTCTCCAAGCCTCTCCTACCTATCCTCTCTCCACTGCTGCCACTGTGCTTGAATCTTCCCTCCCTCCCTCCCTCCCTCCTTCCTTCCTTCCCTCCCTCTCCCCCTCCCTCCCTCCCTTCCTCCCTCCCTCTCTCCCTCCCTCCTTTCCTTATCTCCTGCTGAGCAATCCCATCCATAAGGGGCATCAATGTGTCATCCCAGTGTCCTTCATGGGGATATTATGCAATGAGGGAAAGCTGAGCATCAGTCCACCACTGCCGCCAGGGTAATGTACAGCAATGATGACAGCACTTTACTGTTCACTGCCAGGAAGCAGGGTGTTCCTCGTGTACAAAAAGGGGATTTGCAAGGGTTAGGATGACCACGAAACAAGATATTTGGAAATGTACATTTCTAAATAAATTTTTAAAAGGACATTTTGGCTTGGTCACTGCCAGGAGAGGTGTGTGCGAGGAGGTCTCCGGGTCGTATGAGAAGACAGACATGGATGGAAAGTACCTTTACCACAAATCCAGTGAGTGTGGGGGCACACCACAGTCTCTTCCTTCCCCTTTCTCTCCCCCTTCTATCCTTGTAACCTTCCTTCCCATTTAGCTGATAAGGCATCACCACCATCTTGGTAATCCAAAGCTCCTCCCACTTAGCATATGACCAGAGCTGGGAGAGGTGCAGAGTGCCAAAGGTGCTTGGTGCTACATGACAGAGGGACATAGGCCGGATTTACTCAGTGATTTAGCAACTGTCTGCTGACTCTCCTCTGTGTGCCAAGCCAAATCATTGGGCATGAGATGAGCATGTGATTGCTTGAGAGAGGAATGGTGAAATTGAGTGGATGAGCAATAGTAAGTAAGTGGATGACATATGAGTTGACTGGTCATCTGAAAGACAGGTAGATGGAGTAATGGAGAAAAAGGAAAAGGAAAAGACAGAGAGGAGAGAAGGAGGGAGGAAGGGCGGGAAGGAAGAAAGAAAAACTAGACATGGTGGTTTCTGTTTATATTCTCAGCAGTGGGGTAGAAGAAGAAGGATTAGAAGTTCAAAGTCATCCTTAGCTACATAGCAAGCTAAAAGGCCAGCCGCGGGTAAATGAGACTCTGCTTAAAAAGGGGGGAGGTAAAGAGGGAGTAAAGAACAGGAACTGAGGGAGAGGTAATGAGCAAGGGAGGAGGAAGGAAGGAAGGAAGGAAGGAAGGAAGGAAGGAAGGAAGGAAGGAAGGAGGAGGATGAAAAGAGAAAAGCAGGAAAAAGGGAGGGAAGGAACCAGGGAGATGGAAAAGGCCAAAAGAAGGACAGATGGATGGATGGAGTGGAAGTGGGTGAGTTAATGCTGTCTAGCAAGTGGAGAGAGAGGCTAGCATGGATGAACAGACGGTGAGCCTTGGAAGGGCCATGTGGCTGTGGGGATGGGTACAGGTATGCTGTGTAAGGGCAGGTGATGGGCCTCCAGTGTGAAGAGCCTAACCAGTGACTCCTTTGGTCTGCCTGCATCTCCCACACAGAATGGAACATAACTTTGGAATCCTACGTGGTCCACACCAACTATGACGAGTATGCCATTTTCCTTACCAAGAAGTCCAGCCACCGCCATGGACCCACCATCACTGCCAAGCTCTATGGTAAAGACCTTAACAATGAGCCTGTAGAAGCTGGGGTGGGAGAGGCTTGTTAATTTATGGACCATGGAGTGGGAAAGAACAGGAAGCTTGCTTTTTCTGTGTGAGAGAATTTTGGCTAAGGAAGGACAAGAGGCCCTGGCCTTGAGGAGGTAGAGCTTGGCATCCTGGGTGAGCTAGATTCTCATTCTATCTCAAGAAGCAATTCCTGGGGCTGGGAAAACAGTTCAATGGCTAAAATGCTTGCCAGAAAGCGTGGGGCCAAATTGGGTTTCCCAGAACCCACATAAACACCAAGTGTTTGTGGTCACCTGCCTAGTTTCAGCAGACAGGGAATCCCACTCAAGCTGGCAAGTGAGACCAGCTGTGTCTGTGAGTTCTGAGTTTGCCTGAGAGACCCTGCCCCAGTGAGTAAGACAGGAGAGCAATGGAAGTTGTGTCCTTTCTTCAACTTCCAACTGCACAGGTGCTCACACAGACAAACACATGTACATGTGCATGCACCCCTCCCCTCACCATGAAAATGAAAAGGAGCAGGGAAAGAGTGACTCTAGAACCCCCAAGGCCCAGACAGGGCCAATAGGAAGAGCCTTGAGTAAGGACCCAGGACCTGTGATGGGGGCCCAATCTCTCTCTCTCTCTCTCTCTCTCTCTCTCTCTCTCTCTCTCTCTCTCTCTCTCTCTCCCTCCCTCTCTCTCTCTCTCTCTCTCTCTCTCTGTCTCTCTCTCTCAGAGCCATCTTTCAATAGTGTGTCAAGAAAAGTTAATGAGCCAATCCTTTCCACACTTTTCCCTGGACACAGTCACCCTAGCTGTCCAGCCCAGGTACCCGGGGCTCTCAGTATCTCCTCTGCTTTTCATTTTCAGGCCGGACGCCACAGCTGAGGGACAGTCTTCTGCAGGAGTTCAGGGAGGTAGCCCTGAGTGTGGGTATCCCTGAGAACGCCATTGTTGTTCTGGCTGACAGAGGTAAGTGGTATCTTGCCCCACTCTGAATTTTGGTCCTTTCATCCTTCCTGCCCCTAAAAGGACATCCTTAGTCCCATGTCTTTCCTATAACACTATGAGACAAACAAGGTCACATTCCTCTCCTTCTACAGAGAGTGAGAGAGCTCCTGGGTTTGCCCCAAGTCTCGGCATGCATTAGCAGAGCCAGCCTTTGGCCAGTTCCATTCTTATCCCAGGGCCACAAGTCTTGGTGGCTGCTTTGGGGTTGGGGGCACAGACTCCACAGGGAGAGTATCTGCACTCAGGCTTAGTGGTTCAAGCACAGAGGTTTGGCTTCTGGCTAGCCAACCTAAACCCTCACTTTTCCCATCTGTCAAATGGGATAACAATGCTTTCCTCCAAACCTTGCTGTGAGGGGTCTGTGAGATAAAGCCATGAGAGACTGCAGCACAGTGCCTTGGAAATACTCCATAAATGCCCCTGTTGCTGATCTGAGGATACTGATGCAATGATGCTGGTCCCATCAATGGCTTTGAGTGATGTGCTCTACAGCACAAGGCACGATGTCCACCAAGCAGAAATCTGGATCTAGGCTATCTGTCCACCCTCAAGAGCCTGGGCCTCTTGCTCACTCTTCTTTTGTGTCCTCTACCTAGGGGAATGCATCCCTGGAGATCGGGAGGTACAGCCCACTTCACAGCTGGTGAGTATCTCTTCCACTCTTCCTTGGCTGCCCTACTCCAGGAACTCCATACGGTCAAGAGCATCTGCTTGCTAGGGTTCAAAACTGGCCAGAAACATCAGTTCCTTGAACACAAGAGCAGAGACAATGCCAGTGTCTATAGGGGTAGGGATGAGGTACAAAAGCAAGGCCCATGGCAGCCTCTCACCTTGCATGGGGCAGTGTGGAGCTTGCCAGTCTTGTTCTCCAGATGCCTATCCATCCAGAAACAGTGGAAGGCTTGGCCAAGATGTTGGCTTCTTGGATGACAGTGGCTGCATCTTTGGAGCACTTAGCACCCAGACCAACGTATCTATTGTAGTCCTCAATAGTGACAAAAACACTGAATCTGGTTCAGTGGCCAGTGCAAGTCTGCTTCTGCACTGGCATGATCTTTCAAAAGCTCATCCTTAAGGGATGACCCCAAGAAAAAGTCAATACTATGTCTCCTGGATGGGTAGGGAAAACAGGAAGATCTCCTCCAGGGACTTGATCTTCACGGCCCAGCTTCTGACAAAGATGCACTTCTTGTCTTCAGCTTTGTCTCCGTGTGTTACAGGAAGCTCACCAGATATGACAACTCAGACACTGTGTATAGCCAATTGACAGCTTTTATTCCAGCTGGCTGGAACTACACCCAGGTGTCCAGGGACCTGAGCACAGCCACAAGTGCCCAAAGCACAGGGGCGTTAAAAGGCAGACTCAATGTCCTCAAATCTCACTTGGTAGCCACATGCAGGCAGGGTGTCTCTTCTCAGTAGTAAGTTGTTTGCAGGCAAGCAGTTTTAACAGAAGTGAAGTTAGCCAGAACATCCCAAACTTTTTTTTTTTTTTTTTTTTTTGAGAGTAGGGTTGAGTAATTTTCAGCGGGATTCTCCATCAAGGAGGCCATATTCTAGTTAAAGCTGAACTAGCCTCAGAAAGAATACAAGATGGAAGAACTTCCACACTGTCGTGTCCCATCATGCATGAGCCCTGTGCCCCCTGCTGTGGGCACAGCCTCAGCCACAACCATGGCCACGCTGAATCCGCCATGGAAGGTGCCACTTCCAGCCTGGGTTCCCGTTACACTGAAATCATTTACCATTTGGTATTTCCTCAAGGAAGAAGCTGTATTTTTTCATCTTTGTTTTTATTTTATGTGTACAGGTGTTTTGCCTGTATGTCTGTTCATGTACTGTGTGTGTACAGTACCACACAGACCAGTAGAAGTCATCAGATCCCCTAGAATGGGAGTTATAGGCAGTTGTAAGCCACCATATCGGTGTTGGGAACCAAACCTGGGTCCTCTGGAAGAGTGACAGCCTCTCAAGCCCCACCCCCTTTTCACTTCAAAAAAGCTTTTGATATTTACACAAAATTGCATAGCCATTTTATTTATTTATTTATTTATGTATTATTTATTTATTTATGACAGAGTCTCACTGTGTAGCTCTGGCTTTTCTGGAACTCACTACATAAAGCAAGCTGGTCTTGAACCGACAGAACTCTGCCTGCCTCTGCCTCCCAAGTGCTTGTACTAAAGGCATGTACCACCACCTCCAGCTGCCAATTATTTATTTTTAAATGTATGCTTTCGCTGGCTTATATAGTTTCTCCCTCACTTTTCTTTTTTTCCCTCAATTTTCTTAATATGGAAATTTTAGTAAAAAAAAAATTCTAAATCCAACGACATATCCATTTTGGAGCTAACAGGACACAGCTGGAGATAGCCTTTCACAGAGCCAGTTGGCTCAGTCCCCAGGTATTTTCTTTTTACTCGATGCCAGTGGTAAGGCATCTGCATCTGACCTATGTCCCCCTATTACCTAACTGATACAGGTGAAAAATGGGGCAGGACACTTCTGCCATCTAAATTTCCTTTTCTTTGGTAGAAATGTCTCCATAATGAACACTTTTCCTCCCAGGAAAAGCACATGTGGCATATTTCTGGATCCTTGCTGCTTTAGTTAGGATTTCTTTTGCTGTGATGAAACACCATGACCAAAAGCAACCCACATCACTGAAGGAAGTCAGGAAGGAACCCAAACAGGGCAGGAACCTGGATGCGGAAGGCGTTGCAGAGACCATGGAGGGGCGCTGCTTCCTGGTTTGTTGTTTGTAGCTCACTCAGGCTCCTTTCTTGTAGAAGGCAGGGTAGTGCCACCCACAGTGGGATGAGCCCTCCCTTCTCCATCACTAAGGATGAAAATGCTTTACTGGCTTGCCTACAGCCTGATTTTATGGAAGCATTTTCTCAGTTGAGGTTCTCCCCCTCAGATAATTCTAGTTCCTGTTGAGTCGATATAAAAACTAGCCAGCATACTGGCCCAGCTCAGCCTAAGGTCAACAGCTTGGGTGAGGGGGGAACGCCTCAAGTGCAATCTTTTTCATGACCTTCATTTTTTCCTCCTGAGCTTCTGTGTTTCAATCCTGCCATTTACCCCGAGGGCCACAAGACATCTTGTCCTTCTTCTCTGCAATGTCTATAAGGAGGTTTTTGTTTGTTTGGGTTTTTTGTTTGTTTGTTTGTTTTTGCTTTAATTTTGATGATTTTATTTTTCTCTCACTCCCAACTCCTTCTCTAACTCTCTAACTCAGGAAAGTTTTCTTCTGTTATTCTATCTTATTTGTCTTCCCTTCACAAGGCTTAGGATGTGAATTTCCTGCAGTGTCTAAATGGCAGCTTATTATTCTCAACTATGAGGTGAAACCAAACATCTTTTCAGACTCTAATGATTTCCATCGCTGATGGTGGCTGTTTCATTGATAGATGTCGTTGTGAATTGCATTGGTGGCTTGATGTTTGTTTTTCATGTTTCTTACTCTTATCCTCTTCTCCATGTTAGGTGGGAATAATCCCTTAATTTAATCCAATTCCTCTGAGGGTCTGTGTTATCTAACTTGTTCCCTTTTTCTTCATCTCTTCTTTCTTAGCAAGGAAGGCACATATGCCACCAGGTTAAGATAGATCTGAAAATGGCTAAAATCAAACATTCAAGCGACACCACATGCTGGCGAGGATGTGGGGAGAGAGGAACACTCCTTCATTGTTGGTGGGAATGCAAACTAGTACAGCCACTTTGGAAACCTATCTGGTGCTATCTCAGAAAACTGGAAATAGGGCTTCCTCAAGACCAGCTATTCCACTCCTTGGAATATACCCAGAAGATGCTCCAGCACACAACAAGAAAATTTGCTCAACCATGTTCGTAGTAGCCTTATTCATAATAGCCAGAACATGGAAACAGCCTAAGTGTCCCTCAGTAGAAGAATGGATAAAGAAACTGTGGTACATTTACACTATGGAATACTACTCAGATATTAAAAACAAGGAATTCCCGAAATTTGTGGACAAATGGATTGAACAAGAAATGATCATAATGAGTGAGTTAACCCAGAAGCAGAGAGACTCAAATGGTATATACTCACTTATAACTGGACACTAACCCAAGGGACAGGTCCCATGAAAGTCTTCACCTACCAGGAGAGTGGGATAGAGGTGAGGACATCCTATTGAGACTCTAGGGGATAGGGAAGTAAGTGGATCCAGAGGGTCCTAGAAACCTACAAGAGGAACATTATGATGGGTGGATCTGAGCCCAGGGGTTCTGCTTGATCTAAGGCACCAACCAAGGACAAAGCATGCGGTCATCATCAAACCCCTACCCAGATCTAACCAAGGGACAGAACATTCTCCACAGTTAAGTGGAGACTGGGGACTGACTTTCACAGGATCTCTGGTGCCCCATATTTGGCCATGTCCCTTTGTTGGGGAGGCCCAATGGCACTCGGAGGAAGGATAGCCGACTACCAAGAAGAGACTTGATACCCTAGCACCATATTCAGGGGAAGGAGGTCCTGCTCAGTCACAGTCATAGGGAAGGGGGATTGGGGTGAAAGTGGGAGGGAGGGAGGAATGGGAGGATGCATGGGATGGGATAGAAAATGAGATGTAATATGAATTATTTTATTTTTCAATAAAAATGTGTTTTAAAAACTGCATTCAATAAAAAGATAGAAAAATTAAAAAAAAAGAAAGAAAGAAAAAGAAAAAAAAAAGATAGATCTGAAAGAGACCAAGGGCCTTAATAGTTTTCAGTTGCCTTATAAAAGAAGAAACCTAAGTCAGGCGTGGTGGCATATTCCTGTAATCCCAGCACTCAGGTGGTAGAGGCAGGGAGATCTCTGTGAGTTTGGGGCCAGCCTGGTCTATAAAGCAAGTCCAGGACAGCCAAGGCTACACAGAGAAATTTTGTCTCAAAAAGAAGAAGAAGAAGAAGAAGAAGAAGAAGAAGAAGAAGAAGAAGAAGGAGAAGGAGAAGGAGAAGGAGAAGGAGAAGGAGAAGGAGAAGGAGAAGAAGAAGAAGAGAAAAAGAAAAAAGAAAGGAAGGAAAAGGAAAGAAAAACAAAGACAAGAAGACGAAGAAGAAATCTAAGATCACCTTTTCAAGTCTTAGAGCACTCTCGTGAGCAGAAAGGCTACTTAGTGACCAGCAATCTCTTTCCCAGCCTCTTCTTTAATTGGCCTTGATCTCTGCCTCAGGGGGCTCTACAGCCAGACATCCTCTTGAGCCCCTTCTGTGAATTCATATTAGCACTAGGGCTAGGATTTCATTAGACAGTCTAGTCTGTTTCTACAGCTTCAGGGGTTCAGGTGAGCAACAGCAGTGAGATCTCTGCAAAGCTGTTCTCTCCTCTCCACAGAGAGCCCGGCGGGCAGTGTTGCCCCAAGAAAGTGAGGGATCAGGGGTTGAGCCAGTGGTAACTGGGATCCTCAAGAAAGAAGGTAAGGAGACTTATTTGTTCACTCGCTTCAGCCACACAGTGGACAAGAGAGCCTATGGACACCTCAGCACTGTGAGGCCCATCTCTCAGCTACAGAGTTGATGGCTGGGCAAAGATAAGACGGATGCAGCTCTGAACCCTGTGGGGTTGGAGGGGGAGGAGCACCAGATATGGTCCGAAGCTTGAGAGGGCTCAGCTTGCCATGAGGAGTGAGTTTCTATGCTGTCTGTGTGCTCTACAAGCCTTGGTTTTCTCCACTATATAATGGGTCATTTGTCTCCCTAGCTGGCCGTTAGGGCTCTTGTATCAGGAATAGGGGAAGGGTATAAGGATGTTTTGTGCAGATGTCAGTTCAACTTGCTTGTTAAATACCAGGTCTGCCTCACCCTAGGCCTTGTGCCAGACATTGTTTTTGTTTTGTTTTGTTTTGGCTCTTTGAGTTTTTGTGGGGAGACTTCCAAGGGAGTATATATTAGTTGCAAAGGAAAGCATCACCAAAGAACTGGAGATCCTAAGAAGACAGAGGTGAGGTGATGAAAGACACTTGCTGGGCCAAGGGGACTCAGGTTGTGTCCAGGCATCAAGAATGGTTTTATGGATCATGGGAGAGCAAAGGCACCTGGTGAAGGGGCCAATGGGGTCAAGTTGGCTATTGGTGTGGTGGGGAGCCAGCTAGCTTCTCCAGGCGGAAAGTCCTTGGGTCACTGGTAAACCTCCCATTCTGGGTTAGTTATGGGGTAGGATGAACACTGACTTTTGAGTCTTTTGGGTTTGAGTATTCCTTCTGGGATTCATCCATCTTGGGGTGAAGAAGGTAAGAGGCACCTGCTTCTCACCCAAAGGATGAGTTGATAGTCCTCTCTGTGGGTGCGGGTGGTGCATAGCAGGTCACACACTGGTACATAGCAAATGCTGTCAGCATGGGTGGTGTAAATCAAGCCATATACAGGTACATAGTAAGTGCTGTCGGCATGGGTGGTGCATATCACATTATACAGAGGTACATGGTAAGTGCTCAGTGAGTGCTGCTCTTCTGTGCTTTCCCAGATTCCTGCCAGCTCAGCTACTCAGAAGGTCCCTGCCTAGGGATGTATCAGAGGTATTACTACAATGGCACTTCCATGGCCTGTGAGACCTTCCAATACGGGGGCTGCCTAGGCAATGGCAACAACTTTATCACAGAGAAGGAGTGTCTGCAGACATGCCGGACGATAGGTGAGTGCATCTTGTCTTTGCACCCTCAGTGCCCCCGGTTATCACGGTCCCACACATCCACTTGCCCATGGGTAGGAGTTAAGGTTTTCTCAGGGTAGAATCCAGGGCCAAGGTTGCTCATAGGAAGTCCATATCTAGACTCAGGCGGCTTGGGCCAGTCACTTCTCCCTCCCTGGGGACCCATCCGGTTTTGCAGTTTGTGAAAGAAGGACCACACACTTTAGATGTTCAGGCTCCTCTGGCCCTGTCTCAGGTAGTCCTCAGTTCAGGTCCCATCAGCAGCTGCAAGGCTGACTAACATCTCACGTTCCTCTTTCTTCCACAGCGGCTTGCAATCTCCCCATAGTCCAAGGCCCCTGCCGAGGCTATGCAGAGCTCTGGGCATTTGATGCAGAGCAAGGGAAGTGCATCCAATTCATCTACGGGGGTTGCAAAGGCAACGGCAACAAGTTCTACTCTGAGAAGGAGTGCAAGGAATACTGTGGAGTCCCTGGTGATGGTAGGAGGCCCTTGGGAGCCCAGGGAGGCAGGCAGGGGAGTCCCAGTAAGGGGTAGGGGCTGGAGAGTCGAATTATAGGCTCTTTTCCAGGTGAGTGGCCTGGCTCACTCTCTGGACCTCAGCTTCCCACCTGGGAAATGGACCAACCCCAGAAACAAGAAACATGCCCTAGTTGGTCCAGAGAAGATACTAGCTAGGCACCATCAGAAAGCATATAGGACAGCTGAGAAGCTGGATGGAGCTAGTGCTCAGCTGGAGGGGTGACCAGGGCATGGTGGCCACTTAGCATTATCCAGGCCTTACTATTCCCATTGGAAAATGATACCCCTATCAAGTCAGAGAAGGTGGAAGGCCAGGCTATTCCATGCAACGCCCCTGAGAGAGGTCATTTAGCACATGATGTTTCATCCCAGCCCAAGGACCCATCCTGAGTCACTCTGTGTCTGTATCTGTATCTGTAGGAGGAGCTAACACCAGCTGAAGATGCCAGTCTACAAGCCACAGGGTAGCCACTGTCCATCCCAGTGGACAGTGCAGTCTGGTTCAAATGATCTAGACCCAAATAAAACAAGCTGTCAATGCCTGGCATTCTGTGTGTTGGCATCTCATTGTCACTGTAGTTGTAATAAGGGTATTGGAGGGAAAGGGAAGCTTGGGGCCTGAGTAACCCAGCTTCCCAGAAGAGAAAGATGCATGGCTCACAATGTGACAGCTTCTTGTGGAACAAGACCCTGGCTGTGTACCACTTCAAACACAATAGTTCTCAATCCTGCAGTAGTGGAGTGGAGTTTTGTTTTACTTTAACAACAACAACAACAACAAAAAAAAAAAAAAAAAAAAAAAAAGAAGAAGAAGAAGAAGAAAGAAAGAAAGAAAAGAAAAGAAAAAAAAGAAAGAAAAGAAAAGAAAACCAAGTGGGAAGTGGTGGCGCATGCCTTTAATCCCAGCACTTGGGAGACAGAGATAGGCAAATCACTGTGAGTTCGAGGCCAGCCTGGTCTAGAGAGCAAGTTCCAGGATAGCTAGGGCTACACCGAGAAACCCTGTCTTAAAAAACCAAACCCTGTCCCCACAAAGAAACTTAGTTTTTCAAAAAGGCAACACATGGAAACTAAACCACAGGAAAACTTCAAACATATAACATTTACTAGGCACTATACTCAATTTTAAGGTTAGCCCTCCCTCCAAAAAAAGAAAATGAAGGACAGCAAAAACAAACAAACAAACAAACAAACAACAACAACCCAGAAACTTGACACTTTTTTCTAGAAGAGGACAGACTGGAGTCACAAAGACCCAAGGACAAAGAACTAGTGGTGTCCTGAGCGCCCAGGTGCCTGAGGTTGCACCCTATTCTTGCCACACCCAAGTCCTTTCTAGTGTTTTTCTCTAAGCTATCAGCTTGTCCCCATATCCATCCCAAATCACCTGGAGCTGCAGCACTTGCCATTTCTCCCCCTTGGCCTGGAGCGCCGGTTTCCTAGGGTCCTCACCCAGCCTTATGCCCTGGCAGATTGTCTATTGGCCTTCCCAGCACATCTGCAACAACCAGCTTGAACCCTGAACCATAGTCCAAAGCACTGGGCTGGGCTGGATTCTTGCCATGTGGGAAAGAGAGGAGGTGGGCCAGCCAGGGTGGCTTGAAGACAAGCCTGGCCCATGACCATGTCCTGGGGAGTCTCCTGTAACTGTCTGGTACTACTTGTATCAGCCCAGAGCCCTGACGGTGGGCAGATAATGAATGAAGAGGGAAGATTGCCAGCTTGCTATGCTCTCAAATAGAAAGTCATCCCAGTAGCAGAAACCAGGCCAGGGCTCTGGGAAGTGACCATAGTCCCTAGAGTTGATGGCCAACTCAGCAAAGGGGATTGCTTTCCATGGCCTTAGGCCATTTGCTGAAGTGTTCAGTCAGGCAGGCAGGATGAGAGTCTAGAACACTCTACCATCTGAAGACACATATAGACACTCCTTGTTCTTCAAAGTCTGGAACTTGGGATTTCTAGTTTCTATCAGAAAAGATTGTCTGAAGAGACAGCGTTTACGGCCACAGCTCTGGTTTGTAGTAGGCAGGTTAGAAGCCACTAGGCAGATAGGCAACTGTGCAGAAAGAAGTTGTGGGAAGGTCCCCCAGCTGGAGCCAACATCATCACAATGTACATCTATCCTCATATGCCAGAGACAGCTGCCAATGGGAGTTTGGAGGTACCACTCTGAAGCGGGGCATTTCGGAGTGGTCTGGAGGATAAATATATAACACAGGGTACAAGTCCCATATGCTAGTTGGCTCCCACCAATGTGGAGTGGAATGCCAGGTTCATAGGGTATTTTTTCTTTTTTGTACAGTTCTGAATTCCCTATTAAAAACCAAGCATCTGCATAAAAATCTGCTGTTTTTGGTGGCTTTGAGACAAGAGCCTTCTATGTAGCCCAGGTTGGCCTCAAAACCAGGATGGTCCTGCCTCTCTACCTATCCAGTGCTGGAATCAGAGACCTGTACTACCACACCCCAGATGGGCTCAGTTCTTATGGGAAGAGACACCCACCTGGCCCTGGGATGTGTCCTAAGGGTACTTTGCTATGTATCTCAGTTGTCCTGCCTCCAACTGTCTGTCCTGAAGGCACCTGCTTCTTGACCAGTCTGTGCTATCCCTCAGGACAGGGTCTCCATGGTACTTGCTACAGCTTTTAAATAATAAATGATAGTGTATCCTGACAACACAATTATCCCTCTGGTGGGATGGGGTGAGGTCTGCCTGTAACCCAGTCCCAGGAATCCATACACTTCTCCCAAGAGGGACAAGGATTCATTCCCTGGCAGGAGCCCCTAACCAGGAGCATATCCAGTCTTGCTTTTGTTGTTTTTTCTGTGGTTACCCTTCAGATTTACTTGCCACAATATAGATGTGGCTGCTTAATAAAACACCTTCTTAAATGGTCATATATAAGAAAAGCATGAGTGTCCACGTGTCTGTGACATCAGGCTCTAAGCAAGTGGCAGGAGCCAACTCTTCATGTGGTTAGAGTTTCAATGCTATCAGGAATTTGGGCTGATCTTCCCAGGAAATGAATGACACATGTAACAGTTGTAAACCCTGCATGGGAGAGCACAGCCACTACACTGAAGGTACAGGAGCCCAGTGCATGGTTGTAGGGCAAAGGTCCACTTTGATGTGTAGCCTTGTGCACTGAACCAGCAGGACTGATTAAATCCATCCCTTATTCTCTGAGACAGGTCGCTACACGTCATCCCACAGCAGGCCAAGGTCTCCTTGGATACCTTCTCCCATATCTATCAAACACTGGCTCAGCCAGGCCTATGCTGTGACAACCAATGAAGAATGGGCAAGTGTGGCTTCAGAGTGTGACAGGCTCAAGCCACCTTGGTGCCTGACCTCTGTCCTACTAACCCAACCCCTGAAGGTGCTGTGTTGAGTGGACGACATGGCCCAAGCCCAACCCTAAGAAAACAATCACACAACAGAGGTTCCTAAAGGCTGTTTTATTGTAAAACCATAAATACAACACTGACATGAACTCATGAACGCACTTAGGCGACTGATCCTCTGGTCATTGAAGGATGTCTTTTTGCCTTGGCATCAACTGGGAGATGGTTTGGGGGTCCAGGGAGGAACTGAATCTTGGGCTGGGGCTTTTGGCGACTTAAGGAACCCAGTGGAAATGTTCCTCTTCTCTACGGAAATATTCCACTTTTGGACAAGAACAGACAGGTAAAAACAGCAACATGGAAACAGCTCGGTTTAAATTTTTTTTTTTAACTTTGTAAAAAACTCTTTTTAAAATGTTCATTCCTTTCCTCCATTTGACATCCATAAAAATTTTAAACATCATGAAACCAATTTGCTGTAAAATGGAGAAACGGGACCCAAACCAAAGTAAAACAAAACACCCCAAAGGACACACAGAAAACCCTAAATAAACCCTCAAGTTCGGCCTTGGGAGTTTACATATCACAAGAACTGGCAACTCAACCCCCATGCAATGTGGCTCCTTGAAGGATGGTTGGATCCACACCATCAATACAGGAGACCGCCAACGACGTCTTTGTTAATTAACACAGGAAGTGTGACACTAGGTAATTTTTTTTAATACAGTACATGGTACACAGGGTCCTTAAGATAGCCCTGCATAAACCCCCGTGAAGACTTGAGCCAATCCCTGGCTGTTTATAAAAATATTATGTTGCTACAAAAGTATAAATTAATACTACTGGTATTAAGAAATATTAAACACATAAAACTTATAAGGATTAAGAAAAATATTCATTAATACCTGTAGAAAACTCTGGCCTAAAAAAGATATTTTTTTGTGTGTGTGTTTGCTTTTTTGTAATTTTTTTGTTTTTATTTATTTTTTTAAAGATGACTTGAGTTTCTTGCACTTGAAGTGACACACTGATGTGTCTACGGTATTGCCTAGAATGTCTTTACTACTGAGACAGGATGGGACACACACATGTGGTCACTGAGTAGGGGGCAGGAGGAATGGGGCACCAAGGCGTCCTTAAGATTTACCTGATGTGAAGAGATCACCAACGTAAAGTTGTGGGGAAAATAGAGAGAGAGAAAAAAAAGATAGGATCAGAAGACAAGTGAAAATAATTCATGCTTCTTAAAAAATATCTCTGCTTCTGGTTGTTGTACAAAATGGTTTCCTGATGCTTGGGGTCTGGATGGCCCTGCCACATGGCTCTTGCTCTTTCTTGGTTGGCCAGGCCTAGCTCAAGTCAGGCCACAAGCTTGAGCCCTGTTTGGAAAACCACCCACCCTGGCTAGTTGGGAGAAGGGTCCTAAGACAGCCTTCTGGCACCTGGATTGTGGGAGGAGCTCCCCTTCCAGCTGGCCTGCATATTCAGGCTTCTGAGGACAAGGCTCCCCTTTAAGGAACTTTGGTTCAAAGAGTTAAGGTGCCCAATGGGATGCTTGGGTGGGTAGCACCTTGGTGGGTCATAGTGCTAAGGCCAACTCACCAAGCCTAATGAATTTCCCATAAGGGAGTGGAACCTTGGTAGTGCCACCTTCTTCCACGTGAGGCCTATACCTGCTCAGAGACCACAGGTTCCCTTGGTCAAAGCCAGGGCTCTCCAGACTACCATCCTCAGACCCAAATGAGAGAGGAAGAAAAACAACTATAGCCACAAAGTCCCTGTGGAGACCCTGCAACGAGGAGATGGGAGGGAAACATAAGAGGAAACACTGCATCATTGGTTTGCCATAACTGGCCTAGCAAACGTTAGCCACAGTGAAGGGGAGGGGCGACCTCCTCACCAGCTCTCCCACTGCCCTGGGAACAGGAGCGCCCCCCCCCATCCCACCCCCGTGCACTGTCCCCAGGGTTTAGCCTGAGCCTCAGTCTCTTGGTTCTGCCCTCCAGAAGCCTTTTTCTAGATATATGTCAGACACAATAGCGTCACATTGCTGCCAAGGCCAGGAAGCCAGGGGCTTGGCACAGCTTATAGAGTAAGGAGTGCTTTGTGCCCTCCTCTTCACGCATGATATGACAAGGTCTGGGATGGCATCCCACAGGGTTTCCCTTCATCTACATGCTAGCTTTGATCCTTCTTGGTGACGCTGTGTCCTCAGATTATGTATGGCACCAAGACTCCACTCAGGTGTTTCCCTCCTCAGGCAGTTGAGCCTGAGGCCAGGAAATAGGGGACCTTGCTCAAAAATGGGCTCCAAAGGCCAAGATTCAATTTCACAGTGGAGAACATGCCCTACAAAATCCTTCCATTTTCTTCAAAGTGCAGGAGATAAAGTGTGTCAAGCTGAAACGAAGACTCTTGGCCAGCCTCCACAGCCGGTGTCCGGGTCCTCCCTAAAAACCTGGAGATGAGTTCTCATCAGCATCACCAGCTGCCCTTCTCGCCAGGAAACAGGCGCCTTTCCCTCAATCCAGAGCCAGCCCCACATGGCGAACCAACCAAATGAGAAGCCATCCAGTGGATGGTGGTGACATCATTCGTGCTGTGACACCTGGCTTCCTGTGCAGGCAACGGTGCTCAGACAGCACCCATCTTACACCCCAGTTGCTGAAAGCCAGGCAAGGCAGGCTTGGCAGGAGGACTTTGGTGCTGGGAACAGAACCACGGTGAGAACAGGAACTTCCATGTAATCGACCCAGGCCTGAGACCTCATGAGCAACTGAATCCTGGGCAAACAAGCTGCAGGCCCTGGCTTGGGCTTCACTGGTGAAACAAAGTGACCTCAGATTGGGGAAGAGCCTTGCTAGTGGAAGTGCATCTTTTTTACTTGCTTGTTTGCGTCCATGGGTGTTAAGGCAAGGACTGTTTTTGTCCAGAGAATCACACAGCTCAGGAAGCTGTAAGCTAGAATCGAGCCAGCTTCTTGGTCTTCCAGCCCCCAACAGCCTATGGTGGTCACAGAACCAGGAGGCAGATGACAAAATCCTTCTGAGGGCCAAGGTCAGCCCAGGCCACTGGAGATAGACCAGAAGAGCCTGTCTTAGTGCTTTGGATGAACTAGAATCTGGTGGGTATTGCTGTTGATGGGGCCTGTGGTTGGACCTGGGAGATCTTTGCGATTTATTGAGCTGTTTGTTGCAGGATGTGCCCACATGAGAGCAGACACTGGGCAGAGCTTTTTTTTTTTTTTCCTGATTGGCGACACTAGAGAGAAATGACAGCCTGCCACTTTATAATCTTTGAGGCTGAGGGAGCCTGCAGACAGATTTCTGAGGACCAAGTGGGGCTCACGCTGAATCTAGAGAAGCAATCTCAGCCCAGAGGATAAAGTCAAGGTGCAAGATGCCTGGAGTTTCACACTAATTTTCTTTCTGGAGGGAGTATGTGCCATATTCGAAAAAGAATGCTTAAAATGCACATCTGGGCTTGGCTGATGCTTAGTTAGCGGCATGAGCTCTGCCTGAGAATCTGCCCTCACTGACTGTACTAGGCACCCAGCTTCCTGTGTGGCTACAGTGCTGGGCTGTGGCTCCATTGCCAACAGATGAGGGAGACAGGCGGTGTCCTTCATCATCAATCCAGAGCACAACTCCTGGGATGCCCCCAGGCAGTGTGAACACATTCTTACATTCTTCAGGGAGCACGACGTTCCGTTCCTGTCTGGATGGCTCCACTGTGGACAGAGGTTCCTCTGATGGTAAGAGGCAAGTTGAAGACCTTGTGATGGAAATGCCTCCAGCTTCCCCTGGAGGAGGAGAGATTGTGTGGTGGCTTCCTGAGACCATAGTTTGCTGGAGTGGATGTGGACACAGCCTTCTCTGATCTATTTGTATGTGTGAGACTCTACAGGAGAGCTCAGCTAGTCTTGTGAGGCAAAGGATGCAGGCTTAGTCCTCAAGGACAGTGTTCTGGAGCTTTGAACATAACTGGAAGCCTTGAGTCTTTAACCTACCTTCACTCCTCTCCTGTTGGCAAGCCAGGGGAGAGGGCTATGGGTACAGTGCTTTTGAAGTCGAGGTATCTTTCAGTTGAGTAATGCTTTATGACTGGGAAGAGGGGTGCCAGTCCAAGCCCCCATGTGGGAGAGAGGTGCTTTTGCCAAGATCCCCCACAGGGATGGCCATTTGCAGTGGAAGCATTCTCATCCCACAGCTATGGTCACCAGAAGGATCAGGGACACCAAGGTCTTTATTTATGGAGTAGTTTATGCTCATCATCCTGTGAAGAGAACAATGGTGTCCCCTCTTGGCTTCTGGACTGTGTGTAGAAGCATTAGTTCCTGGCCAGGGGGCGGGGTGGGGGGTTAGAAGCAAGGGCTAGCAACCCCCTTTCACAGCATTGAGTCAAGCACATCCACCTGCAGGATGCCAACTGTTCAACCACCAACATACTGTCCTGACTACAGGTCTGAGGTATCTGTGGGGACCTCTGAGGGCTGTAAACTCCTGAGACCCCTGGGCTCTGGGGAAGGGGGAGAGACTGTGGGTTTGGTGGACACAAATATGGACTAAGCCAGGGTCCCCGCAGACCTGAAGGTCAGGACTGGATGAGCAGTAGGAAGCAGTCTGAAGACATGGGGCAGACATTCAAGAGGCAGACATTTACACTACCACAGGCCGGAACCAGGCAGCGGCTCTCTGGTTGACATTCAGGACCCCTAAAGCTGCATGATTCTTACTTTGGCTCCCACCAAGCCCCACAGCAAAGGAACCATGACTCCTCCCAACTCCCTCCACACAGCCAGGACCCTGATCTTGGCTATGTGAGTCCTGAACACCACCACTGAGATGAGCTAGTTTACAGTGTGACTTGAGAACAAAAAAGGGCAGGTAAAACAAACAAAATACAACTCCAGAACATATGTTACAGACATTCAGTGCCTCCCAGGAGAGTCTAAATATGAAAAGAAACTGAATCCCAAGAGTTTAAAAAGAAATTCCTAAAGGATTGGGAAAACAATAATGACAACAGAAATGAATGGAGAGTCAGTTCTATGTCTCTGGAAAAAAAAAATGTCTTGTTGTTTCTCTCTCTCTCTTATATTAAAAAGTAAAACATCAGCTTTATATTTCTAGAGTCTCCTTTCCTGATTTGGGGAGATAGATAGTGTGTATTCTAAGGCAGCTGCCCTGGACATCCAAGGGGGAGGTCACAGGTACAGCAGCTTAATGCCCTGAAGGTGAAATAAGAAATAAAGTCCAGTGCAGAAACTGTCCATCTGATGCAGTCTGGAGAATCTGTCAGAGCAGCGAGGGCAGCGGGTGGGTCGCAGGGGCTGAGGGAATGAAGGAATGGCGAGGAAGGGCTGGGGTTAGGAGTGGGAGGTCAAGCCACTTCAACCCTCAGCTGCCTGAATATTTCACAAGCCCAGCTTCTCCCAGTCTGCACACCTGAAAACGGAGTCCTTAGAGCCCCTGCCCGAGAAAAGTGAAACCATCCCGCTTTCCCAGTCTCTCGGCTTTCCTGACACACCCAGCTCAATGCGCACATGCCCAAGGACAGGCATGCACACACGCACCAGGGGTGTGTGTGTGTATGTGTGTATGTGTGTGTGTGTGTGTGTGTGTGTGTGTGTGTGTGTGTGTGTAGTTTCTGGCTGTGCATTTGAGCATATGCTCCCCACACCCTTTACTCATGCAATGTCACGTGTGGACACGTGTGTGCATGCGCGCGCATGCACACACACATACACACACACACACACACACACAAACACCACTGGAAAAAAAAAAGCACTTAAGTTTCCAAGGGGCATTTACAATGAGGTTCCACAGTGTTTAGAACTTAAATTTCTTTGTTTGTGACAGTGTTGTGTGTATGTTTTCCTAAGTTTCTCTTCTTTTGTCTTGTTTTTGTTTGTTTGTTTTTCCCCAAAGTTGAGTCTTAAAGCATGTTTGATTTCAGAAACATGAGCTTGTTCATGTCTTCTGGACTAAGCAGTCGCCTCCTTTTGATCAGAAGTGCTTGTTCACACATATTTACACACCCGCTTCGAGCCCCCACAGCAGGAACCGCCAGGAGCCAGAAGGCGAGCTTGGCAAGTTTCGTGTGCTTTTGGGTCACGCAGGACCAGTACTGAAAGAGATCGGGAGTGGCCTGAAAGAGGGGTTCCTGAAGGTAATCATATACTTCGCTCTTGCCCAGCCGGTCATCCTCCTGAGCCGTGGGGTGCTCACCTGTGGCTGAGCGGGACTTCTTGGCAGCAGGCTCGAAGTCGGCCTCCTCAGCCCAGGACTCCTTTACCTCATTGATGAGTTCACACACCTTGCTGATGATCTCCTCGTGCTGGTAGGGTGGCACTGGCCGAAGTTTTTGCTGAGGATCCAGTATCATGGCCACCTTGTGGGCTGGATGCACCTTGAAGTTCTCCTTGAGTGCTTCTAGAAAGAGATGGCACAGCTTGCTGACGGTGCCTGCGTCATTGGCCTTGGCTGTGAAAAGCTTCTCTAGCCTGACGTAGGTGGGCAGCACCAGCTGCAGGGTGGGCTGGCTCTCGTTGCTCAGCTCGATGACGGCCTGCTTCACGGGTGTCAAGATGGCAGCCAGGTTGCTGAGCAGGTGTTTGTTGAGGCTCTGGATGAGGTTCATTTTCTTGGCACGGCTGTAGAACTCACAGATCTGCTCGTAGCGCTCGTGCACCAGCAGCAGCGAGTCTGTCACTGAGTTCCAGCAGGGTGGTGGTGATGTCTCCTCCAAAGAGCCGAAGGTCTCCTTGGCCAGGCCCGTAGACCCCGCTAGGTCCTCACACACATTGAGCAGCTCAATGACCTCATGCATGCTGCGGGCCTGCAGCGTCCGCTTGCTCAGCACGCTCTGCACCACTGAGTTCAAGGCACAGGCTGAGCAGCGAAGGCACATGCCCGCCTTGGAGAAGGCAGATGTGCTCACCCGGCAGTCCGTCACGTACACGGTCCGGATCTCGGACATCACAAACTCTGACAGCACGTTCTGCACCCAGTGATGCACCAAGTCGCCACTGTCACGAATGTCTGCTCCCTTCACTCCCAGCACATAGCTCTTGATGTGGTTGCCCTCAGCCTGGTAGGCTGTGAGGATGTAGCAGGAGTCAGGGCCCACACTCTGGGAGTGGCATGTGACACCGATGCCCAGGCAAGCATTGCTACCCAGGGCACATGTCACCTTCACCTTCACCTGGTTGTACATGCGTGGCAGGTGCTTCAGTGCCAGCGTGTTAAAGTTGCCCAGGATCTCGGTGACTGAGAAGGCCCCATAGCGGGCACCACTATCTACCAAGGTTTGGGCCAACTTGAGGAACTCCTTCCCACTGATCACACTCAGTGCACCCAGGTCGGCGCACATGACCCGCAGGAGCCGCTCTGCGATGTTTTGCCGCTCCTTCTCGGGAATTATACTGTTGGGTGTCAAACCACTGGTTGTAGCTGGCAGGGGACAGAGAGAGAGAGAGAGAGAGAGAGAGAGAGAGAGAGAGAGAGAGAGAGAGAGAGAGAGAGAGAGAGAGAGAGAGAGAGAGAGAGAGAGCGCATTACTTTTGACATTCAAAGCTTCTTCACCTGGCAGCAACAATACCCTAAATGGTTATCATGAAGAATAACAGAAAGATTTTTGTCTTGCATACAGATTATAACAAATGATCCCACAGGGATAAAGTTCTATTGTTGATAAATAATGCCTGCGATGGGCATAAGAATTGTATACAGCCAGGAGCAGTGGTGCACACCTGTAATCCCAGCACTCAGGGAGGCAGAGACAGATGGATCTCTGTGAGTTCAAGAGGCTACACAGAGAACCCCTGACTTGAAAAAGCAAATAAATAAACAAACAAGCAAAGAAACAAATAAATAGAATAGAATAGTATACAGTCACATGTATGTAACATACTTGCCTAAACCTTTGAGTACAACCTTTTCCTCAACAGGAATTACATAGGAATTGTTAGTGAGTAGAGTGCTGTAGGGCCAGAGTTACGAGCCTACAAATATTGTAAAAATGTGGATTTCTAGCTGTGACTCCGGCTTTTAAGTAGCGCTTTGTGGGAAAAACATCTCCCCTTCCCAGCCTTCTTTTGCCTATCGCTGAGTTAAGAATTCCTGTACAAGTATGCATCATCTTCAGTTCCACAGGAGGTACAGATGGTAGCACTGGGGGGGGGGGGACAGGATGTAGCTGCAGTGGGGTGGGCTGCAGGACTTCCACGGGCCCTAGGCTCCAGCATGGTGAGACCTACTGTTGTTGGCGCTGTTCCTCTGGGCCTGAGGTTTCCACTTTTCTTCCACTGCAGCAGGGGGAGATCGGGACTGGTTGGAGGTGATGTTGTTTTCATTGTCAGCTGCAGGAACAACGGGGACAATAACAATGGGTCAGAAGAAGTTGAAGAACAAGATAAGGACATGGGGGTGGGGGTAGTGGGGGGGGTGAGGGGTGGGGGGATGGGAGTTGTGGCTAGAGCTACACCAGCCACAAGGGTCGAGTTCATGATTCTCACACAACTGTCTATGGCTTCAAAGCCTCATCTGCACAATCTATGGCTACCACAGAACTCCAGGAACGACTATGGAGACTATAGGGAAGAACCTCAGACACAGAGGACTCTCAGGAAGAACATGAGCCCCCTCAGGCACCCTATACCCACCACAGCCACAAAACCCAGCTTTGAAGTGTGTGTATGTGCACGCCAAGTGCGCCAAAGTGTCTCAAACCTCTTTTTTGGAAGCATACGATTTTGTATTTCCAGTGTATAATTGTATTAGATAAAAAGTGGTATTTAATTGTATTGAATAGAGACTCAATGCCTACCTAACATGGTAAGAAGCATAATCCTGAACCCTTCACTGGACATGAAAACCAAGGCCCGGATTTAAAAGAGGTTTGATGAAGGCACAACACAGAGAGGCAGCAGGGTGCTTAGAAACACATTTCAATGCATGAGGACCCAGGCAGGATCCAGGCCTCTAAAACTAAACCTGCCACAGTCTAAAGGCTATTCTCTCCCTGGTCTCACATCCTAAGAGTGAATTTCAAGAGTATAAAGGTGGGACCAAAGAGAGGGCACAGTGGTTAGAAGCACTTGCTCTTCTAGAGGACCCAAGTTTGGTTACCAGCACTCAGTCAGACAGCTCACAACTGCCTGTAACTCCAGCTCTGGGGGACCTGACACCCTCCTCTCACTTCTGTAAGCACCAGAATGCACATGGTTACACACATGCAGATACATGCATACACATAAATATTAAAAGAGTATAATAAAGGAGAGCCCAGGAAGACAGATTGTAGAAAGTCCAACATATCCAATCAGGCCTCAAAAACAGCAGCTGTACACATCATAAATATATTCAGGATCATGAAAGAGACAAATATATATACTCATTCTATCAGAATTAAGCAACAAACTAACAGAAATGAAATTAATATATTAAAAATGTATATGAGGCCAGCAAGATGGCTCAGTGGGTCAAAGTGCTTACTGTCCAGACTTCCCAGACTGATGGATGATCTGAGTTCAATACCTAGAATCCATATGATGGAGCGAGGGAACTGACTCCTGCAACTTGTCCTCTGACCTCCACATGTACATGCACCTCCCCTCCAAGAATTAACAAATAAATATGAGGGGGAAAGGTCCTGCACCATGCCTGCATAGCACAGTAGAGCTGGCTCTGTTGGTGAGGTGAGGAGGGGGAAATAAGCTAGCCAGCGGGGAAAGCAGGAGAGCTGTCCCTGCCCCTCGACTGCCTTACTTTGGTGTGGGCAAGGCAGAGATTGCCCACCTTGCTCCTTGCTGCCTGCAACAGGGTGAGGCAGGGGAGGGGGGCAGATAGTTATCCCTGTGGTTATAAGAACAGAAGAACTGGCCTGGCTCCTTACTAGCTGCAGGACTTAAGAGAGTGGGCCCTGCACCTCACCTGGGCAGCACAGTAGAGCTAGGCCTGGTGGTGAAGACATGGGAAAGCTGCCCCCAAAGGTCTGATCATGGGATAGCTGGCCATGTCCCTTGCTGGCTGCAGCATTGGGTGAGCTTGCCAGGGCAGTGCTGGAGAGCTTGCCCTGGTAGTGTGGATGCAGAACAGCTGGTGGGCAGACAAACTTAGGCCCAGTTCCAGGGCTTTGAATTGGCCTGTGCCAACAAACATCTATCTAATCTATAAACATCTGTAAGACCCTGTGAAGGAGCCTGTAAACTGCTGGAGCACGGGAAGGGGCCAGTCCAGTCCTATAAATCCAAAGCTGCAGGATTTCCATGACACAGGGCAACAACAAGCTACCTGAGAGGAGGATATCAGGATGAGGATCCCATATTGACAGTGTAACCCAATCCAGAGGCCCCAAACCTGACCAATGACTCACTGCAATGAACATTTGCAAGTACAGAAGTATGAACAAAAGGGTATATTGTGTGACACACTACACTACAGCTTCCATGATAAGATTTTTATTTGTTTACTTAGCTACATATTTTATTTTCTTTGGGGGGCAGGTTATAAGGATGGAGGGTAGATACAAAGGAATGGGGAGATGATAAGATTGGGGTGCATGAAGTAAAATTCACATAGAATCAACAAAAAAGTTTTTTTTTTTTTTAAAAAAGCGAAACCAATGAAAATAAAGGCCCATTCTTTATAAAGATTAATACACTTGATACACCTCTCATCGGTGGATAAAAATCACTAATTTCAAGAATGAAAAGAAATCATCACTACAGAGCCCACAGATGTCAAAAGGATTAAACGTAATTATGAACTTTAGGCCAATGAATTCAACAACTTAGGCAAGACAAACACCTCAAGAATGTAAAGAAACAAAGCTCATCACAGAAGAAATTGATAACGTGAAATCCTATGCTTATTAAAGAAACAACTCATAGTTAAGTAATTTCCGGTAAAGAAACCACCAGACCCTTAAGATTCACTGGTTGATTTTGTAAAAAACCAAAAACAAACTTAAGCAATAATATACATTCTACACAATTCATTTCATGAGACCAGTACTGTTATCTTTTGTATTCTTGATAATAGCCATTTTGACTGGTGAGAATCTTTTTTAGTTAAACATTTAAAAATTTTTATTTTATCTGTACGTGTGGTTTGCTGCATATATGTCTGTGCACCACATGCATGCCTATTACCTGCGGAGACCAGAGATGGTGTCAGATCCCCTGGGATTGGAGTTACAGATGGTTATAATCTGTCCTGTGGGAGCCAGGACTCAAAGTTGGGTCCTCTGCAAGAGTAATCAGTGCTTTATACCACTGAGCCAGCTCCCCAGCCCCATGCGATGAAATCTTAAAGTAGCTTTAATCTGAATTTTCCTCAGTGCTAAGGATGTTTACACTTTTTGAAAGTGTTTATTAGCCATCTGTATTTCTTATTTTGAGAACTCTCTGCTTAATTCCATAATCCTTTTTAATTGAGTTTTTTTCATGTTTTTTTTTTTTTTTTAGTTCTTTCTAGACACCAGTACACAGTACTGTGCCCAGTACACAGATGACATTTTTTCTCTAATTTGTAGGCACCTCTTTATTCTGCTGATAGTTTCCTTTGTTGTACAGAAGCTTTTTAGTTTGAGGAGATTCCACTTGTCTACTGTTGGCCTTATTTCCTGTGCTTCCATGAGTACTATTCAGAATGTAAATATCTGAGTGAATTTCCCTACTTTCTTCTCTGGCAGTTTCAGGGCATTAATTCTTATGTTGATGTTCTTGATCCATTTGGACTTGAGTTTTGTGTAAGGTGAGGGACAGGGATGAAGTTTCATAGTAAACTAGTGAAGACACTTTGGAAATGGAGTTTCTCAAAATAACCCAACTACCAGATGACCCTGCTATACTTCCCTTGGGCATAGACCCAAGAGATCTTATAACATACTCCAGTGATACTTGCATATCCATGCTTGATCCACAATAGCCAGGAAACGAAAGCAACCTAGATGCCCATCGACTGATGAATGGATAGGGAAAATGTGGTACAAATACACAATGGAATTTCATTCAGCTGCAAAGAAGAATTAAATCATGAAGTTCTAAGTTAAATGACTGGAACTGGAAAAATAGACTGAATGAGATAATCTAGCCCAGAAGAAGCACCACGTGGTCTCTCTCCTATGTGAATCTCAGCTTCTACTCTAAACTTAGAGTGCCCTTGCAAGCCTGGAGGCTAGAAAGAAAAACTGGGATAGAGGAGTGCCTTAAAGGAGCGTAAAGGTAAAAGGAAAGTGGAGAGAGGCAACACTACGGTAGAAATGTTTAAGTGGGTGCGGGGATTGGGGTAGCGGTGGGTCAAGGAGAGAGGGTGGGCAAGAGTTAACCAAAACAAAGGATGTACAAGAGAGCCATATGAATATTTGCTGTTTTGTAATTCAATTAAAAATAAAAAAGAGATATTGATGAGCGACACCCATCATAACTTGATAATGCTTCTCCTAAAAGCAGTGGATCACCACACATAATTCCCGGTGCCAGGTGTGAGAGAAGTTTCCCAGAGGCCCCCCAACAACCCAGGCTCTTGTCAGTTTAGAACCCTGTAGCTGAAAACTCTACACACATCAGTTATAAGATAAAGAGAAAGCAAGTTAGAACTCACTGGAAACAGCCTCCCTCCTGCTAACTTTCAAAGAGCCAGAAGTTGGGATGCAGGTGGCTATGAGAGAAAAGGCATCAAAGGACTTACCAGGCTGTGAATCTTACTAACTACAAAATCAACCTTCTAAGCAAGATGTGCACACCTGTGGTACAACTGTTATGTAACCAATTAATCAGCCTCTGATTCAATTTGAGCACCACTCCACAAACTCATGCTTACTGCTGTAAGCCAGGCCAACAACCCGTTCTTGGGGAACCCATAGAACCAAGGGAATAACCTATTACTATTAGGTAAAATGACTAAGTATCTCTTTTCACAGTGAATGGAAGTGAGTGCAGACTCATGGTTGCCCGACAGCCTGAAATAAATGAAATCTGAGTGCCTATCCCTAAAAACAAATTTATACTACTCCTCCTAAGACTAGGGCACACTGAGGATGAGGTATCTGAAAGAGTGGAAGAGCTGAAAGGGCTGCAATTGGGTGGGGTGACGATTGCCCCTAATCCCAGTACTCTGGGAGGCAGATGCAGGTGGATCTCTGTGAGTTCAAGGCCAGCCTAGTCTACAAAGTGAGTTCAGGACAGCCAAGGTTACACAGAAAAACTTCGTCTTGGAAGTGGGGGGGGGCTGCAAAATGTCATCTTCTAGGCATTACACAACCATTATAACTATAAACTTCCAGTAGCTATGGTTACATGCACTGGACCCATATGAGACTGGCCCTGTCAACAATCAGCCGTGGATGTAGGAAGGGTTGTGGAGCCCTATCCCTTACTACTAAACTATGAGCTGTAACAGACTTTGGGAGATGTAGAGTAATCATCTTCAGCTGTGTACCCACTGCTGAGCTCACCATGACCCAATGGATAGTTCTAAACCCAATGCTCACACAGACAAACAGGAATGTGAGGAAACGCTTTTATTTTTTTTTAGGGATGGAGGAAGTGGAGAACAGACAGATGTGAAAGAAGTTGAGAAGAACAGGAAATGAGACTAATAAGAATGTGATATATATATTTTTTTTTTCATTCAAATATCCCAGACTTTCAAATTTGTGAAATCTGAAACATGGCTGCCTCCAAGCATTTCCGAAGATGGATGCTCAATCTGAACTTCCAACAGGTGATGGGGGTAATAGGTACCTGTCAGGTTGGGTCTTAGAAGGTACCATAATCTTTAAATACATCACTTAAATGCAACCCTCATCTTTGGGAGGAAAGGCCTGATAAACTCTCAGAGTAGAAATGAGGAAGTCCAAAGCCATGAGGTGGTTCTAGGGATCAGAAGCCAGGGGTGGCCACCTCCCCAATCCAAAACAGAGTAGCCCTGGTTTACTTTGTTCTCCACAGTCTCCTGGGTACCTCTTAACTGGGTACCTCCACCCCTACTGGTGAGGGCAGGAAGGGCCAAACTCTGAGGGGTCAAGTCCACGGACTCCACCAGGGCACGCCACAGCTTCAGTGTGAATGTTAAAGCCTAGGCAATCTGGGTGGGGTTCATTCCCAGAGTGAGAAGCCTAGTCTATCACTGATTTTATAACCTCAACAATTTAACCAGTTTCAGATTCCTTTTGCTCTCTGTGTAAGTATATGCAGGTGTGTGCTCACACTTGCAGGTGCATGTGTGCGTGTGCCAATATGTATGAAGGCCAGAGGACAACCTTGCTATTTATTTATTTATTTGAGACAGAGTCTATTACTGGCATGTACCTTATGAAATCAGCCAGGCGGGGTGTCCAGGAAGCCCCAAGGATCCATCCACCTGTCTTTGTTTCCCCAGGCTAGGACTGTAAGCGTGCACTGCCATGCCTAGCTATTCTATGTGAACTGTGAGGAACTCAGATCCTCGTTCTTGCGAGACAAACCCGTGCTGACAGCCATTTCCCCAGCTCTTTAGCATCCCTTTCTGTAAAATGGAGTTAATGTGGCGTTTAGAGAGCCACTTCGAGAATTAAACAGTGAACATGTGTAAAGCTCCCAGACCAAGACCTGGCAGCAAATATCAGTCGAAATGATGCTAGACAGTTATGAGCTTTGCCAGGAATTGTGTTTTCTGGGCCTTTATAAAGGGGATGAAAATGTCAACACATACACCCCATGCATGACCAGTACTCAACCCACAGCAAGCACTTACCACCACTTGCTGTAGTTAGCATCAGGACTGCCAGTCTTAATTCCTGAACTGTCACCAGGGCAGACAGGTTCCCTCCAGCATATAAGTTTACTAGCATGAATTAGCCTGTGCCAGTCAGCGGCTCTTAATGAGATTGATGTTACTTAAGGCTGATCCCCCTTATCAGCGGTGCTGTGAACTGCGTAGCTCACAATGCTTAATTTCCTGCCACAAAACCAAGCCTTTAATCCTGATTCAGCCTGGCTGGGATTCGGCCTGGCTTTGCACTGGATTGCAGGGAAGGCATTCTCTGGCTGCGCTGGATCAGCACAAAGCGGTCCTTCAGTGACTCTGAACAAGGCAAGATGCAAGATGCTGGGGGATCGTGAGGGGCCACCTCCTGGCTCAGCCCAGACTTTCATCATCATGGTTCTGTCCTCTAGCTGCCAGAGTGATGGGGAAGCACCCACAGACACACACCCACAGACAGATAGACCTGCAGACACACACACAGAGAAAGACAGACAGACAGAGACACAGACAGCACCAACACACACGCGGAAGGGGTCACAAATGAATGATGAATGAATATGAACTAACTAGGGGAGGGCTTCGATGTGAGGCTCAGGAACCAGGCTTGGTACCCAAAGAGAGGGAGCATGGCTACCACCACTCTAGGGCTGTAAGTTTCAACTGAGGGCACGTCTTAACGCTTTGAACCACCCCTGGACAATCGTGAATTCACTGGGAGACGGGAGACACCTGAAATGTAGAGCAAAGATACCGGGCAACAGGAGTCTGTGTGCCCTTGCTTTAGAGATGGGGACAGTTTCCTGGCTGAGGTCTCACAGCACCTAGGGAGCAGAACTAGAACCCCCAGAGTCCTGGTCACGACTCAACAGCTCAGTTGTGTTTGTAGAGGGGTTTATAGGGGGAAAAGCCCTCCCAAGGCAATACAAGTTAGTGAAGGGCACACACCTTGAAATGAGTGAATGGGGCTGGAGTATCATCACATTACCAAATGAAGACCTGAGTTTATCAATTGTGATGGTTGGAATAAGAATGCCCTCCCCCCCCACCCCAATCCCACGCTGCCCACCCCCTCACCTCCCACCCCAGGCTTATGTATCTGAATGCTTAGTCACCAGGGAGTAACTACTACCTGAGAAGGATTAGGAGGTGGGTCATTGTGGGGTAGCTGTGGCCTTGTGGGAGAAAGTGTGTCACTGGGGGTGGACTGGAGGTTTCAAAAAGCCCAAGTCAGGCTCAGTGACTCTCTTCCTGCTACACATGGGCTTGGATGTAGAACTCTCAGCGACTTCACCAGAACCATGCCGGTCTGTGTGCCACTGTACTCCCTGATATGATGATAATGGACTAAACCTCTGAAACTCTAGGCAAGGCCTCCATTAAATGTGTTCTTGTATAAGAGTTGCCATGGTCATGGTGTTTATAGCAATAGAAAGTGACTAAGGCAGAAGCTGGTATGGGGGCGGGGATTCCTGTGATAGGCCTGACCAGCTGGTGATGGAATGTTGACTTTGGGACTTTAGATTAGGAAATCAGTGAATGCGTTGAGTGGGGCTTAACGGACCACAGTAGTAGAAGCATGGAAGGCAATGCTAAGGATGATTTGAACTGTGGGGCTCAGCTCAAGAGTTTTCAGAGGGAAAGAATATTATAAATAGCCTAGAGACTATTTTTTTAAATGATATTTTGGCAAAGAATGTGGCTGCTTTTTGCCCTTGTCCAAAAAATCTGCTTGTGTCTAAATTGAAGAGTTTGGCGTTAATGTTCTGGCTTTAGAGTCAAGGATATAACAAAGGAATCTTGGTATCTCCTTCCCCTCCCCCCTAAAAAAAACACAACTCACCACCAACAACAACAACAAAACAAACAAACAAACAAACAAACAAAACCTTTCCTGTGTCTAAGGAAAGCTGCCAAGGCCCAGCACGTGTCAGGCTGTCCCTGTATGGAGACCCAGGGAGTCAAATGTATGAAATTGTGAAGGTGAGGCCTGGATTGTTTTGGAGACCCCGTAGTGTTGGAGATGCCAGAGCCATGAGATACCTGCCAAGGAGAACTGTGGACTGGGTGTGGAACCAGCCCAAGAGAGCAGATGTGAAGAGCACTGTGGTATCAGACATGGAGATGAGGAATGTGGCATTTGCCCAGGTGGGTTTTGGTCTTGCTTTGGTTCAGTATTCCCTCACTGTGTTCCCTTTCCCCATTTTGGACTGGTTATGCAGATTCCATGCCACTGTATGTTGCAAACCTGTGGTCTTCTTTTTGATGTTGGCTTTAAAGGGGATTACAATTCAGAGAATGTCATTTGAGTTTTTCCAAGAGACTTTGAGCTTTGGGCTTGCAAACAGTGCAGAGGCTATAGTAGACTATGGAGACTCTGGAGGTTGAATTGGATTAATATATGGCTACAAGCCTCTGGGGGTCAAGGAGTGGACTAGGGTGAGTGGAATAAGAATGGCCCCATAGGCTTACATATTGGGGTGCTTGGTCATCAGCGAACAATAGTACTACTTGAGAAGGATTAGGTGGTGTGGCTTTGTTGGGGCAGGCGTGGCCTTGTGGGAGAAAGTGTGTTACTCAGGGGGTGGTCAAAGCCAGGCCCAGCATCTCTCTCTTCCTGCTACCTGTGGATCTAGATGCCGAACTCTCAGCTGCTTCTCCAGCACCACTTCTGCCTGTGTGCCTCCATGCTCCCTGCCATGATGAGAAGGAACTAAACCTCTGAAATGGTAAGCCAGACCCAGTTGCATGTTTCCTCATGTAAAAATTTCTGTGGCAAAAAAAAAAAAAAAAAAATCTGTGGCCATGGTGTCTCTTCACAGCAATAGTGACTAAGAGACGCTGGGAAGCAGAGCTATTCAGACTCAGTTTGGAGGAGTACCTGGAGGTTTTGGGAACCCAAGGGACACCAATCGTAGCAACTGGCCACGTCATCAGCACCAACTACTAAAGCCTTCATCACGCATCACACACATCTCATCCAACGGTTCTTTTCATCTCTTTGATCTTTTTGAAACACGGTTTTACCGTTGTCACCCAGGATGGCCTTGAATTTGTGATCCTCCTGCCTTGGGTTCCCAGAGGCTGAGATGATGGGTGTATGCCACCACTCCACTTCATATGTCGTTTCTAGTGCTGAGCTATCCAAAGGGACAGGTGCTAGCTGACCCTTTGCCCAGATGCATGGATCCTTTTGCCAAGTGTTGGGCTGTGCCTGGACAGGGGCTCTGGCAAACTTCCACCACAGATCCAGGATGGACATGTGCCTGAATACCCACCAATGGAAACTGAGCATTTAGGACTCATGTCGCTTACATACCCTCTTGCCTCCCCCATACCTACCAATCAGAGAAGAAAGCCTTTGAGTACCCAGGGGTGCACAGGACTGTAAGTGGGAAGGGACCTGGATCCCTGAGTGCCCACACGGGAAGTCCACAGCCAGGATTCTTGCAATGGCTGTGTGGCCACATAGTAACCTGTTTGTAGAAATGCTGGGGACTGGGGACTCTTCCTATTGACACATAGTATTTCTCTGGCTAAGCAGAAGTGAGACTAGAAGCTGATGTCACTGTAATTAATGTCTGCAGGCCCAGGCTGGAAAGCTGAACACCTGTGCTGTGCTATGGCAAGGGTGAGGACAGGCTTGGAAGGTTGACTGCATATGGCTGCCCCTGGGAGGTGAAGCAGTCCTAGCCCTAGCAACCTGTGGATTCCCTCTGCCCTAACATCCTCCTTGCTAAATCCTTCATGGGCTCCAGTTTGAGTACCAGGGCTCTGGAAGGCAGAACGGTCCATGCACAGGACTTCCTAGGGAAGGCCTGAGCGAAGCTATCTAACTGGCTGGCCTCTCTACCACCAGCCTCTACCCATGCTGACCTTGAACCACACTCAATGCCCATTCCCAGCCCCCTTTTCCTGGCCTGGGAAGCTCTTCCTCCACCTCCTTATCCCCGGACCCCACCCCCAAACCACTCTGCGCCTAAGCTGAGGTTCCAGAGCTCACACTAGCCAACAATGAAGGCTGGCTGGGGCTCAGAGGGTAAGCTCCCAGGAAGTGACAGCAGTGTGTGTGTGTGTGTGTGTGTGTGTGTGTGTGTGTGTGTGTGTGTGCGCGCGCGTTTTGGGAAGGGGCGTGTGCTCTGGGTGGGCTCTGCTGGTCTCTTCCATTGGTGTGTTTAGGGGCCCTCAGAGCCTTACCTGCATGGGACTGCATGTGCTCCAGCAGGTTGCTGTAGAACTGAAACTGGATCCCACAGGCACCACACGTGTAGGGTTCTGGAGAGACAGGTGGCATGTGACAGGGGTCCCCATACCCAGGTACCCTGATACTGGGCTGCAGGCAGCTTTGAAGTGGGGACCCAGGTGCATACTCAGGGCCCTGGGCTCAGGCTGTCCATTGGCCTGTCACTAGCCTGGAGAGGGGAAAGGCTGGAGAGAGGCAGGAGCACAGAGAAGGGAAGACACGCAGATCCAGGCTGCTAACTCAACCTCAACGGGCCCCCTGCTTACTGAGTGCTTACTCCGCGTGGCAGGCACTGCTCTGAGCACATGGCAAGGACAACACCCAGGCACCAAGAGCTCCCAGGAAACAGATCATGTCCCTTGGGATTCACAGCTTAACCCTCTGCCGGTGAGACCACACGAGTCACTGATTGTGGTGGAGGGAACGAATGAATGATGCACAAATGAACAAGGAAACTCACAATGGGGGAGGGGGCAAGGAATGAAGGAAAGAGAAAGAGGTGGAGGAAAGTGCAGCAGAGGGCATGGCTGCAGAGGAGCAGGAGGATGGACTTGGGGGAACAGGTTGCACCTGCACCAAAAGCTCAGTGTATCCAGGACTCGCACCGGAACCTGGCAAAGCAAAGGGAGGTGGAAGGAAAGAAAGAAAACACTGTTAGGTAGAAGGAGAGGGAAAGAGAGGGAGGGAGGTGGCTCGCAGGAGAAGTTCTGAGGCTGTCTGGATAGCCAGGAGTAGGTCAATCTGTCCTCCCTCCTGTGCGCTCAGGGTTCTGCCTACCTGTCTACACCTCTCCACCCTCCCGGGCCCTCAGCAGCCTCCCCAGGCTATTGCTGGGTGTTCCCCAGAGGGTGCCCCAAGGCCTGTCTACACCTCAGGGAGGCCAGCAGAGTCCTTCCCTGGCCTGCCTTGCCCTCTTCAGCCCCCCAGCAGGATCATCACTTACTCTGCAGGAGAGGGAAAGGATTGGAAATCAGGGGACTTGCAGTTTCTGCAAAAGAGAAACAGTTTAGCTAAGTTTTTTTTTTCCAGTCCTGGGGCTGTGAGGTTATCACAGCAGGTGAGCCAGGGGGCCCGCTCTCAGTGGAGGGGAGCACCTGTTGGTGGGGGCACAATCTAGATAGAAAGGTGGGGTGATAGAGTACTGGCAGAGAAGCCACACCACCAGAGAAGGCAGGTGTCACGTGGCGCTGATAGGGCTGTTTCTCAACAGTGCTGTGACAGTAAAGGGTCACACACTTGTTGAAAGCTGTTTCCAGGTTCTGACAGTAGGATGGGAGTGCTTGGTACTAAAGTATGTGAGTGGCCCTGGAAGGTTCTGTTTTGGCAACTTCCCATACTGCCTGGCATTGGCAGAGAGTGAGGCTGGCGAGCCTCCAATACAGCAGGCAGCAAAGTGGAGTGCAGGCAAAGTATGGGGGTTCTGGCTCCACCCGCGGTCTAGGGGACCTGGGGGAATAATGCACTTATCCTGAGCCTCAGTTTCCTCATCTGGAAAGTGGGAATAACAGGGACACTCTCCCCACAGGATTGTGGTAAGGGTGAAAACAGATACAACACACAAAGCTCTGAACACATGCCTGCCACATTGTAAGCGCTCAATAAGTAGCGGCTGCCAGCAGCAGCAGCAGCAGCCCGTGACAGTGTCATTCCCAAGCAAATGTTAATCCTGCTGCCAGGGGAGGTGCAAGGGACACAGCATGGCTTGGGTGGGAGCCCAGGGCATGCCAGGAGACCTTGGCTCTAGTTCCAGGCTGCTACTCGATCCTCTATGGCCTTGAGCAGGTTGTCCCATCCCTCCTAGACTAACTAACCCCTTACAGAGGCTCTGAGGAGCATGGCAACAGACGCTCTGAGGAACACGCATCGGACTCGTACCATCTACTTAGTTTACACCAAAGCAAAACAAGGCAATCAAGGTCCAAAGCAATACACGCTCCTCTCTTGCCTGCATTCTCCAGGGCTGTTTGTGTTCCTCAGGCTACTGGTAGCCTAAGAGGAATTAGGGCTCGTCTGGGCCACTCACTGGAGGCTGTGGAGCTGAATTCAAATTTGGGCTCTAGAGAGGTTACTCTGTTATTAGGCAGAAGCCTCCATCTGGTGTCTGTACTCCTAACCATTTGCTGCAGCCCATTGTGGCCAAGGTGCACCTACTACCCATGTACAACAAAGTGCTGGCACAGGGGAGACGTTCTCGCAGGCCTGATACTCAGTGAAGTCAGCTTCACAATGGCAGGAGACCTGTCTCCTCCTGCCCTGGCCATCGCTGCATACACCTTTGCTGTCCCTTTCTCAGACAGAGACTGCTGGTGACCATCCACGTTTCTGCCATGGCTGAAACCTGGAGTCCAAAGCTGTGCCACTAGGATCCAGCGGAGGATGGCCACCAGGTGGCAGCAAACACTCTCAGGAGCTCACAGGCAAAGCCATAGCACTGCAGAGTCTGGAAGAGAATCTGTTCTGTGGTCCCAGGTCTAGTCTGGGTCCAGAACCTGGGACCTCTGGCTCCTGTAAGCATTCTCTCCGCTGCACCCCGTTTGCCTCTCCTGGGAATTAAACCTGCTACTTACAGCATCACTCATAACTTAGCAAAAGCATAACTTAGGGGCTACTCCTCTGGGCTGGCTAAGTTGATGACTGAGTTTGGGATTGAGGAGGTTCCCCTCTCCCCAGGCAAGGGCCAAAGGGCAAAGTGCAGCTACAGAAAGGCATCCATGGACATAAATGTCCCTTCTGCTTGTCGCAGGCGTTGCTGTCTATTTTCCCTCCCAGCACCCTTCCCAACAAGCCCTGCCATGCACCAGAAGACCTCAGTCATAGGCACCTGCCCTTCTGAGGGAGGTGGGGATCAGTACCGTACACGTGATGTCCCATGTTACACCACAGGCACACTCACCGTTGGAATTTTGCGAGCTGCTATTGGTCTCTTCAAAGTGGTTCTGTGCTTTGCTTTCTACTCGCCGACTGAAGGTGCTTTCTGCTGGGAGAGGGCAGAGGGGGGAGATACACCATGCGGAATGGTCAGCTTGTCTGTCAGGGTAGAGTGGGCAGAAGCTCCCAGAGCTCGGAGGATGTGGGTCTGGAAGGTATAGGAGTGGAGAGGAAAGGGGTGACCTGGCCAAGGACACACCGATGAAATGCAGCCAATGAGCAGACAGCAAATGGCTCAGGGCCCCATTTTTTACTTCATGGACATATATGTAAGGCCAAGTCTTTGGAACAAACTTTTGTCTGCTGCCCCCCTGGCAGATTATACTGCGATAGTCCCCCAAATGGGGATAGAGAATGTCATCCCACTCCCTGGAGGCAGCTTTGTCCCAGCAAATAACCCGAGGCATACAGGATGTCCTGGGACAGAATACCAGGAGGGAGGGGCAGTTTCATACTTGCCCTGAGAAGGCCAAGGGCTGCTGTGGGGGGGTCAGAAGAAGGGCCTGGCTTCTTGGGAGCCTTGTCTAGCACCTTCCCAAAAGCTCACCATCTCCCAGGATCTCTCTAGAAATCCCATAATACTGAGATGGGCTCAGCCAAGCAAAACTATACTTTGTTTGTTTGTTTGTTTGTTTTTCGAGACAGGGTTTCTCTGGTTAGCCTTGGCTGTCCTGGGATTGCTTTGTAGACCAGGCTGGCCCTGAACTCACAGTGATCCACCTGCCTCTGCCTCCCAAGTGCTGGGATTAAAGGCGTGCGCCACCACTGCCCAGCTCAAAATTCTATATTTACAGCCCCACCTGTATGAGCAGAAGATAACCCAGCTTTCCCATAATGCTCTGGGTACTATATAGCATGGCTGATCCAGGAGAGGAAGGTCTCAGGAAAAGTCAATTTGAGATTCTCAGCTAGTCCTGCCCCTCTAAACAGTTCGGATGAGGCTACCAAAGGCTCAGAGAAACTGACCAGAAGGAGAGCCACTCAGTTTTAGCTCGATGCCCTCCAAAATATAAGGATTTTATAGATTAGATTCTGTAATATCCTTCCAAGCGGTGTGTCTGGGAAATCACTTGGAGAAACACCACTCACCAGGTCCACCCTACCCAACAAAGTGCTGGATGTTGGTGCCCTGGGGGTCATGGATGACATGGGTGATGGATGAGAAAGGCAGCCAGAGGCAGTTCCTATAGGCCCGCTCAGTTCTTTTGCCTTCATCTCAAAGTCTCCCATAGCCTGTCAAGGCTTCTGGCATTATAATGACTATGCTACCTCTCTGTCCATAGCAGCCTGGGTCAAATGCCTCCAGAGAGCATGTAAACTGGAGGAGGCCTATTCACTCTCTATCTACAGAGGGCGAGGGGCTGTCACTCTTGAGCTACTGTATACCAGATTCTGGGTCAGAGTTTTACCATCATGGTCTCCCAACACCACGAGGCTGTGTAGTATTGCCAATTTAACAGGCAGAGAAACAAAATAAAGCTCTCAGACTCCTGGACCCACTAGGATAGCATGTGAGGCTTTACCTGCAGGAAGGAGCCTTCCCTGTAACTACCTTACCCTGTGTTCACAGGGGGGCAGGCAAGTAGGCATATGGGTAAGACTTAGCACAAGCCCTGTCACCAGCTCCCACATTAAGTCTTCCACTGCTCGCCCTTCCTGGTGCAAGGGCCTCTGGTTGGAAGCTGGTGTGTGGTGTTTCAGGTGAAGTGTGCATTTGTGTGCTCACGTCCATATGCACACAAACAGCCATACTCTCCAGGATAATGACAGTGACAGCCTCTACCTCTCACATGCACCATTTCTGTTCCCAACCTGGGGCCCTTGGATTTGACCAGATGGTTAGCCTAGGGCCTCCACCACAGGACTTCCAAATCTCCCAGAGGCAGCCGCTGGTGTGCCCCATGGCTTGCTAGACACTTGCCTGCAGATAGTGACATTCAGCGACTAAGCTGCAGACCTTTACAAACTCAGCTAACAAAGCTCAAGAAGAGAGATAAGTCAAGAAAGCCATGATCCTATTATTTGGTGAGTTAACGTCTACCACCTGGGAGACGATGATATATATATAGTCTTCCTATTTTTTTTTTTTTTTAAGGTGCTGAGGACAGAATCGTAAGCAAGGTTGGCTGACTCCCCTCCTCTTGGGAGTTATAAGCACAGTAAACACAAAACCCCAGCCTGGCCCAGATTAGCTTCTTAAACCAGAGTAAAGGCAAGCACAAGTAATTACCTAGCCAGGTTACCAGTTACCAAATGACTCCAGCGGCTTATTCATATGGCCTCTCAATGCAATCACTGTGTGTTTAGTGGATAGCTTTAGCCTTGAAGGCAACTGAAAGACCCACAGCCTCAGAAAGTATAACACCGTCATCTGGGTAGGTGGTTCAGGGCTTTTCTCATGCAAGTCTGAGTTCCAGGATTCCTGGCTGTTGGTAACTAACACATAATAGGTCTCATATTTTGGAAGAAATGACCCCTGGGGACTTAGATACCCAGTCACCTTCTGGAGTCAGAGCCTCTTTTTGCATGGGCCTGGAAACACCTGGAGCTGGCATCCTCTGGTTTCCTGCGGGGCCTCTACCTCCTAGAAGGTTTCACGGGTGAACTCTAAGGAGTAGGAGGCCATGGAGGCAGAGCTCCAGTCAGCCACCCCTCTTGGTGGAGAACATCTCTATGCTGAAACAGCTTGAGATAGTTTTCTGAAAGGTGAAAATGTAAGCTCATGCTGAGGGGTCCACACAGATGAACTGAGTTGGACGGGCACAGACAACAGTGTGATCATAATGAAAAATGATCCCTGAAATGGGGGCCACTGTGGCAGGGATGTTACAGGGAGTGGTGGGGACAATGAAACAGGGGAGGTGCACAGACACCAAGTGTGAAGGAGGCACCAAGCAGTGCCTTGCAGGAACATGGCCCAGGAGCCAGATCTGATGACCCAACATGGCCAGAAACCCAAAGTTATATATAAATTCTTCTCATGTTCAAACATGTCCAATTAATCTTTAATTAAAAAGCCTTTCAACTTCATAAAGGCCAAATGAAACAGAACCCCCTAGGCCATGATTTGGGGGAAAATGTATCAAATTACTTTTAAAATGTTTATAAATTTTGTTGTATGACCCTCCAGGTGAGAGTTACAACTCAGTTGGCCAGAGTCATAGAGATGGCCAAAGGCCATGGCTCCCAATCTGTACCAAAGCACGTAGGGAACACTAGTCTTATACTTGCAGGGAAACAGCTACGGCAGGTGGTGGGTGGGGAGCCAGGGAGGCAGATGTAGTAAAAAGCCATCAGTACCTGCAGTTGCCTTGCTTGCTGGAGATCCCGAGTTCGGAGTTCGGAACGTCTGAGTTTGGGTAGCTGGAGGGGTGCGGTGTAAGAGGGTGGCACATCGGACCACGGAGGCAGGAGCTTTTTTCCCCGACTGGTTCGACTGGGTCTTCGCTGCCACGAAGCGTGGAGATGGGGTGACCTCTGGATGGGAACACTCAGAGCCCGTGTCTGGATCTTCCGGTGGCTCCCACCCGGGGGCGGTACCTTGAGAGGGTCATGCTCTCAGTCCTTGAGGGCCCTCGGAGCCTGCCTGCCTCCCTGGCCCCCCACCCACCACCCACCATAGCTGTTTCCCTCTAAGTGGCCTCTTCAGGCATGGGTCCCTGAATGCCTGCTCTGACACATCTCTGCCCAGCCTGCCCTCCTTTTATGAAGAACAAGGGCTCAAGCTCCCACTAGGAGTCTGAGAACATTTGAAAGTTGAGAATCTTCCCTGCCTGACCTCTCACCTCAAGGAAGCCTGACCTCTTGTTCATGCTCAGAGCTACGTGTTAGCCCCCATCACCTCTGTTCGTGTGTCTTTGTTCTTAGAGTTGGGGCATCTGGACTAGTTACCCCAGGCCCAAGTACATATTCTAGCATGTCGGCTTCTGGGCCCTTTTCCTTCACAGGGAGCCTGGCTCTTAAGTGATGAAGAAAAGCAGCACACAGCAGGGGGGATGAGTCATGGAGTAGAGTGAGGAAGGGAGAGAGGGGCTCCACAAAACCCTGTGGTCAGGGTTTGGCAACTGCTATTCTTAGGAGACTTGGGGCCTGCCATTGTCACAGAGGTATGCCTGTCCCCTGTGAGGATTGGGAAACCTTTCTTACCAACATCCTGAGGTAGGCCCTGAGAATGAATATTCTCAGGCAGTTCCCACCTCTGGTGGTCTTGGGTAGGCAGAGTGGGCCTAAACCAGCCCACTCCGAAGATAAGCAGACAAGGCCTGTTTCCTGAGATCATGGAAGGTCTATAGCTATGTCCCCCAGAGGAAGCAATGGGTCCAGGCAAAGATGGGAGGGGAATCCCAGAACCCCCAGGGGTGAGCACCATCCTGAGAGTCCCACCTGTGCACAGGGCCTGGGTCACTGCACTGAGCCAATTTGGCTTTCTGGTTCTGTGAGGTGGGGCCTTGTTAGAATCCTGCTCTCAGAGGATATGACTACCATGTCAGAGGCTGAGATACAAGTCTTTCCGTCCTCAACTTCCAGTCATTCTTAGTTGCAAAAGCTGAGGCCCAAGGAATCCAGGCCCTGTGCAAATCATAGCTCTCTTCTATGAGGAGCATGGCTAGGGCCTGAGTGGCAGGGGGAAGGGGTGTCAGCCCAGCTGAGGGAAGCCTGGGGAGCTCCCAGTGACAAACGATACCTCCCATGTTTTCCTTCTCTCCCTTCCACTCTTTCTGATCTGAGTCAAACAGATAGTTTTTCCTCTTCACTGTTACCACAGAATAACTGACACATTCAACACGTCAACTGCTGCCCCTGGGCCACCTCTCACAGCTCCACTGTCTCCTTGTGGGAGGAACAGTTTAGGGCTGGAGGCTCACTCTCAGGCCTATACTGAAGCTAACGAGGCCAGCTCCTCATGGAAGCCACCTCCATGGCTTCTGGCCTCAGCAGTCCTGGGCTCTGCAATCTACGGGGCACATAGTTTCCCGTGCGTACCTCCACTGATGAAGCAAGATACCCTCAGAGAAAAGTAAGAGGTTCAAGAGGCATGGGTTCACTCTAGATGCTATAAAGAGGTACAGCCAAGGACTCACATGCTCTAAGGCTGAAGGTGTGAACAGGTGGAAAACCTTCACTGCATTTGGCCCTAGAAAGAGGACTTCTAGCCACCATGCAGTGACGGGGACAGGACTGGAGTTCCCGCAGAACTAGACAAATAAACCATAGCTTGCAGACCTCACCAATAGGTAGGATGATTCATGGGGCAGACTTGGTGAGTCCCAGCTCATTTCCTAAATCTCACTGAAAATAATAAGCCCCATGGGCCTGCCCACTCACTGAACCTGAACCAAAAAGACAGTGATGAAGGTCAGGAGTGCTGATGAGGCTGGGCACTGCAGGGCAGAATAACAAAGGAGAGATAACCAAGCCAAGAAAGAATTCCAGAAATGTGCAGCGAGGCCTCCTTAAAGGCTCTAGCTGAACTCTGAATCATTCCTGTACAGTGAGTCTCTACAAAAAGCAAACAGCCAGGGAGAGAGAGAGGGAGGGAGAGAGAGGAAGGAGGAGGAGGAGGAAGAGGAAGAGGAGGTCTTCAATGAAGTTGTCCAAGATTAGGAGATCTCCTGCCAGAGAGGAGAAGGCCTGATGACTTTAGCAGAGTTGCAGAAAGGCCATACCTTGGAAGGACTCCTGGCTTGCTCTAATCCAGTTTAAAAACAAGACTCTGAAGCATCAAGTTGATCTGTAAGAAAATTCACTACCTGCCAGAACAAAGGCAATGCTTTTCAAAGGAAGAAAAACGCAACTCAGTCAAGTCCACAACATACCATCTATAATGTGCAGCACAGACCAATTGCCTTTGAGGAGAACCAGGAAAATGTAGTTTAAAAACCAAAAGGAAAACCAATCAGAAGAAACACAGAAATAAAATGATGATAAAATTTTGAGACAAAACCCTAAAGCAGGTATTATAAATGTAATGAAAAAGAACTAATAGCAGAATATTACTAGAATAAATGAAAAAATACTTGATTGGTACTGCAGCACGTAAGAAAACAAGAGTGCAAATGAACAATATGAACAAATAGAAAACTATGTAGTGGCAAATGGAATCCAATCATATCAATAAGGTATATTAAATGTAAATGTATCAAATGTTCAATTAAAAGGGAACAGTTCTATTTGGTGTTTACTTTCACATTTATTGTACCATGACTATATGCTTCCGTGTGTCTGTGTGTGTGTGTGTGTGTGTGTGTGTGTGTGTGTGTGAGAGAGAGAGAGAGAGAGAGAGAGAGAGAGAGAGAGAGAGAGAGAGAGAGAGAAAGAGAGAGAGAGAGAGAGAGACAGGTTTTCTCTGTCACTAGGCAGACCAGGGTAGCCTTGAATTCACAGAGAGCCTTGTGCCATTGCTTCCTGAGTTCTGTGAATAGAGGCGTGTAACACCATGCCTGGCTTATATGTTATATTTAAACATATAAATAAAATAAATATTTTAAATATTCCAGAAGGGGATGGGCACAGATTACCACAGTGGATAAAGGAGTAAGAACCAACTAAATCCTTTACTTAAAATGTCACAAACAGACTAAAACAAAAGTCTGAGGAGAGACACCAGTAGAAAAGCTTTCTACATGACATCTGCGATAAAAGACTGGGAAGATTTCAGAAGAGCTGATATTACAGATAAAGAACACCGCACCATTTACAATGATACTTCAGCTCTTCAAGACACAATGACACAGTATGTGCATCTAACAGCCGTGTTCCAAACAAACTAGTCAAAAATGGATGCATCTTAAAGAGGACTAGAAAACCCTAGAACGGCAGGCGTGGATTCTGAGGCTTTTGGCTTAGTACCTGATAAGGCAAACCAATTTCTCTTTGAAGTCAAGAAAGGGCACAGAAATGTGACCATCACCAACTAATTTAACCTAACTGACACTACAAAACAATCAGAAACTTATTCATAATCAATTGATTATATATTAATTAATAATTATGCACTAATAGTATTAATTAATTATGGCCAAATGAACATGGAACATGTAGCAAAGAGAGACCATGTATATGACAGATCATAAAACAAAACTCTAAATTCCAAAGATTAGAAATCACAACATACATCTGACCACAACAGAATTAAACTAAAAGTCAATGACATTTTAAAAATAATTAATTCACTGCGGGAATAAATTTTCTAAATGATGTTTCTTATGAAGAAAATTCCAGGTTTGACAATGTATGTGTTCAGCTTCTATAAAAATATTTATAGAAAGCCATTCCAACTCTATAAATTCTCAGACAATGAAAGAGAAGGGACTTTTCTTTGAAATTGCTTCTATGAAACAGCATTGTTCTGACACATAATAAATATAAGGACCTTACAGGAAGAGCATGCTTGGGACTGGTTGGAGTTAAAGTGGCTCAACTACCTTGGAAAACCATGGCTAATCTGTGGATATGTATGTGTCTGTGCACATGTGTGATGTGAGTGTGCTACTCACCTGTGTGTGCATGTACAGATGCCACAGGGCAGCCTCAGGTGTCTTTACTAGTTCTCTGCATTGCTACGGTGGCTAATGGTAGCGGTAGTATGTTTGAGATAGGGTCTGTCACTGAATCCAGAAATTGTTGCTCTGGCAATACTGGCTGGCCAGCAAGCCCTTAGTCTTCGCCTCTCTCTGTTCCTACCCCAGTACTGGGATCACAGGCATACACTTCCACATTCACCTTTTAAGTGCGTGCTGAGGAAACCAAAATCAGGTCCTCATGATTGCACATCAGGCACTTAACCCAACGAGCTATCTGCCAGTCTCAACAATGAGCTATTCCTTAACATATACCTACCACAGGATCTAGCCATTCCACAAAGACTTGTACATATATATAGTCATAGCAGCTCCATTCCCATGAAGTCCAAGGTGCAGACTATCCAAATACTCACCCAAGAGTAAGCAGATAAATGCTGGATAATATCTACCCAGACTTTGGAATATTGCTTGCCATTTGCTCCAGTCAATGACAGACCACAGTGTACGGTGGTGATTCCATAATGTCATACCACTTAATAAAGTCACAGTTGTCTTAGTTTGTGTAAATTATACTCTCTGGCACTTGCATAACAAAACGCCCTGATGATGCACTTCTCAGGATGTGCTTGTCCTTAAGTGATACATAGCTGTGTTCATTCTCTGAAAAGAATGATCTACTGAAGGGCAGGCTACCTCTCAATGATGAAGCACATTCTGTTGCATTCCACGGATGTTGAAAATGCAAATTCAACAATAACATAAGCAGACTGGTGACTGCTGAGATATGGGAACATGGTAAGTAAAGGGCACAAGGTGATTGTGGCTTGACATTCATTATCTGAATTTTGGGGGACACAGACCAAAGCTTGCTACTTTTACACTATAAATGGTGGGAATTTTGTAATGGGATTAATGACATTTCATTGGTGGTATTTTGTGTTTTAAAGACTCATTAGAAATATTTACTTTCTTGATTAAGGAAGGACCCTTAGTAACACCCCATCAGTTGATCATGGGGTGCGTTCCTAATAAAAGATTGTAGGTTCCGGCCCTTGGGAGAGTTTGGTTAAATGTCAGGGAAAATCCTGAGAAATTTTATATAGAAGTGAGTAGAAAACATGCCCTTGAAAGCAACGTTACTGATCAAACTGACCTTCTGTGCTTTAGGATTCCTGTGCAAAAACCTCACTGCAATGGCATCTTCAGTGTGTGCTTCTACATAGGCACATGCATATATGTATATGTGTACATATAATCACAGATGTATACATTAAATATATACTTTCTTGAGATTTAAATTCTGGCAAAGAAAAGACATCCCAGTATTGTGACTTTCGTTAGTCATACTCTAATTTTCTAATAGTCTTAACCTATTTTAATAAAACACAGGCACAATGACTTATTAAAAAAAAACTATGGCATCTACTACACTTACAAAAAACAAAAACAAAAAAGATAAGAATCCACACAATCATCTTAACAGAAGGAAAAAGTCACATAACGCTAATTTACAGGCCCAACTTCCAGCAAACTGAGTGAACAGCAGCCCGAGCAGGCCGGGCTGTGAGAACCTGCTGCAGCTAATACAATAGATGATGATGAAAATGTGAAAATGATGACACTTAGCAGTGAGAAGCTGACCCTGTGACTGACGGGAGAGCAGGAAGGTGCAGTCGCTCATTTCTCCCATTCAGCACCGTGCAACACACCCTAAGCCAGGACTGTGAAGAGGACACCCCCTCACATATCAAAGGGAATGTAGACCAGGGAGAAGAAAGTTGTTTTTATTAGCATATCACGTCATCACGAGCACTCAATCTACAGAAGAAGGAACCTACGAGAACTGACAAGCAAATCTAGCAAGCCTGCAGGATACAAATCCAGGAGGCCAAATTCTACTGCTCTAATACAACAGCAGGAACAATTGGGAGATTCAAGTTTAAGAAATTACAGTAGCGTCACAAGACACATGATACCTAATGAAACAGGTATTAAGACTGAGGAGTACACACTCGCTGAGAGAAACTAAGAAAGCCCCAGATCCGTGGGGGACCCAACACCACAGGCATGGATGGGCCCCAAGTCTCAACACCACTGCAGTGCCAGTGAGCTTCAAATTCATCTTCAGATTCAATGTAATCTGCCTGCCCCCGCCCCAATTCAACTGATTTTTTTCTTTCTGCTCCCATTCCTCATCCCTCTTTTTCCTCCTCTTCCTTCCTCCTTTTCTTCTATCCTCCCGTTTCTCCTGCTCCCCTCCAGCTTCTCATCATTATTATTTTGGTAGGAACTGGCAAGCCTCAAACATTTATGTAAAAACAAAAATAAAGTTACTAGATGAGCCATATAATTTTTTAAATGGAGGAATAAAATCGAAAATCTAAGCAGTGCTGTTTTAATATTTCCTAAAGAGCTGCAACAAATAAGACCAATGATAGATGTATAGAGATAGAGAAATGGATTAATAGGAAAGAAAGGCATTTACCCTTAGGCATTCAGCTGGCCACAGCAAGCGTACCGGGGCACTGAACAAGCAAAGGTAACTTCGACAAATGGTGTCAGACAACTGGGTGTCTACACAGAGTAAGACCAATCTCACACCTCACCTCAGTCACAGGTTATGTAACTCAATTGCAGACCTAAGTGAGGGAGTTAAAATGATCAAAAGCACACCTAAAAGGTAAGGAAGAGAGTCTCACTGTTATGAGATAGGCAAGGATACCTGAGGAAAGACCCCCAAAAGCACCCACTGTAGGAAGGAATGATAAACCATGCTTCACGAATAAAAAGCATCCGCTCATCAGTGTGTGCTGCACAGAGACTACCAGGTCTGCCAGAGGCATGTGCCATGCGATGAAGGGCGGACAGAGAACTTCTACAGCCAATGAAAGGACAACCGAACTTTTAAAAATGGAGGGAAATCATCTACAAAAATATTTTTCCACGCTAGAATAAGGAAATGGACAGTAAGTCAATGAAAAGATGCTGAACATTACCAAGGAAACAGAAATTAAACCCACAAGATGCCACTGTCCACACACTAGAACGAGAAGCAGAGAGCCCGATGCACCCCAGAACCCTGACCAGCAGAGTTCCTGGGGAGGCTAATATGCTATGGGCATTTAAAAAACAATGGTTTGTCAGTTCTAAGAAAAAAAGAAACAAATCTATTCCCTAGTGGCCCTTTCCCCTTCCCCCTGCACCCCCTACAACCGTCCCTCATCCCCCCCTCCCCCTGTATTCATCGTGGAGTGGCCCACAAGCGCACAGGAGGCATCACACAAGCACTTCACAGTAGCGCTCTTGATGTCAGCCTAAAGCTGGAATTGCCCCAAGTGAACAGGTACGTGATCAAACAGACTCAGATTGTTCACAGTGGGGGATCCGTCAGCGGTAACAGAGGAACTGATATTATTATGACACACGTGAGTCTTAAATATGTTTTGGGAATGAAATCAAAAGCAGACGTAAGTGCACACATGGGACTCAGGAAAACTTCTGCAGTTAAGTCTTTGCGGGGTCTCACCAGACCCAGGGACACATGCCCAGACATGGCCACCACCCAATCACACCTTCACACTCAGCTCCTAACTATCCCAAAGCCAGCCCTACATCCAATCCTGAGGCCATGGTCTCCAGCCCAGCCTTGTCAAAGCCATCCTTTGATGAAACTAGCCCTCTCCTATCATGAAGACTGGGCCTTGAACAACTAGGAGGAAAGCTACAACCCATTACACATACTATGGGGGTGCAGATGTTGGGAGAAGGGCCCACCGCAGCTATTAGACAAATAACATCCACTTTCCTGATGCCCAATCTATGAGTGCACATCTCCTGAGCTACCGTGAGAAAGCTTTTCCTGGCTGGTTTCTGAGGATGCTTTGTAGGCTACTCTACCCCACAGTTTACTTCATGGCCAAGACAGACCCAGATACCAGATAGCCCAGACCCAAGCTTACCTTACTGGCACCTTTCCCGGCAAGGCTCCAGGCGCCTAGCCAGTAGCTAACCACTGGCCCTCCCCAAGTCTCCCCATCCCTGACAGGAGAAGGGACTCACTGATGGGGGCGTGTAAGGCCACATGCTCCTGGTAGGGCGTATAGTATTTGTACTGCTTCCCACAGAATTCACAGGTATAATTGCCGGTTTCTGTAGAAGGAGAAAGAGGTATAAGCATAGGCTCCTGCCTCACCAAAACATCAGCACCTCTTAATCCCCAGACTCCTCATCACTGTGGGATCACCAACCAGACTGAACTTGGACTATGGAGTGGTACTGTCTAGTTCAAATCCCGGTGTGGCCTCTCTTGTAACCTCAGAGAGTGAGTGCTGTGTATGGTGGGGATGTGGGGACAGTCACATACATACATGTGGGCATGGCTTAAGGTCAATGTTGATGCTTTCATCCACAGCTGTTTATCTTTTGAGGCAAGGCCTGTTGCTGAGCCCAAGGCTCACTGATTTTCGAGGACTGGCTGGCCTGCATACTCCAGGAATCCACCTTTCTCTGCTTTCCCCATGGCTGGTGCTATGGCTTTTTCCATGGGTCCCAGGAATCTGAACTCAGGCCCTCATGTTTCCATGCAGACACTTTATGAACGGAGTCAAATCTCTCCCCCTAAACACGTTGACCCTCCCCTTTTCTCCCTGTAAAAGGGAAGTGACAGGAGGCCCATCTTACAGGGCTGCTGTGAGCGTTGGCTCTGAGTGTGAAATGCCTGGAACAGTGCCTGCTGCATCCCGGTCTCTAAAGCTCCAACCCTGGAGCTCGGGAGACCCAGCAGACCCCCAAAGTCAACCTTTGCATCAGCCTTTCTGCAAGCCCTGTCCAGAGCTGGGGTCCCACTTCTTAGTCCTTATTAGGCTTAAATATTATTTACTTATTTGTCATTGCATGTGTCTGATGTATATGTGGGTGCATGTGTGCCACAGAGAACATGTAGAGGTGGAAGAACAGATTTATGGGGTCGGTTCTCTCCTTCCATCTTTTGGGTTTTGGGGATCAAGCTCAGGTATTAGGCATATGAGGTTCTGAAGTAAGCACTTTACCCCCTGGGCCCTCTAGCTGGCCCATCATCAGACCTTTATCTTTATATCTCCTTAGGCTCTGCCTAAATTCTCCTTTAAAGATATCTGGTATAAAATGGTTCATTTGGGGACAGTTATAAAACACTGATAAACACAAGTGCAAAGTTCTTAAAAGGAGCAAGTGCTATCTTTTGTGATCCGGATCCCAAGAAGAATATCATTCCCCAGGGCATTTCCAGCTGCCCTGCCCTGCCCCACGGCCCCTTCACCGTCCTCTAGGGCATTTCTCTGCTGCCACCATTTGTCTGGCTCCTATGGCCTTGAATTAGCCAGCCCTGATCGATATCCTCTTTGTAACCTGGTGTATTCAATCGACAATACTTTGTGGACATCTTGCCCAATCAATAAATATTGATCTCCAGGACCGCCTTTATTGGCTCCACGGCTCCCATGGGACTTGGGAATTTGCTGAGCCAGTTGCCCTCCACCAAGGGACATTCAGATTGTTTCAAGTCCCTCCCCTCCCTTATGAAAAGATGCTGTAATCCACGCCCTTGCAGGGGCTTTTGCACATTTGCTCATTAGTTTGGCACATGATCGAAAAATAAAGCTCCCTGCTCAGGAGCCTGCCTGTGACTTCCTGGGGACAGAGGTGGGGAAGGGGCATGCCTTTTGGAGGCTTCCATAACCACAGCACCATCACCCACACACTGCACTCTCACTCCCTCTCTATTTTGCATATCTGACCTGGGAGGGAAGGCCCAATTACGCTGTGGGTTTTATTTTCCATTTCTTTGATTTCTACGGACATTGATTCTTTTTCTCGTATAATTAACTATAGTTTTTCTTTTGTGAATTTCCTCTTTTAAAAAATCGCTACTTATTTGTGGATTTGTGATATCAACATTTTGGCACATATGTTGCAGGCTGCTTTGTCTTTACTGGCTTCTTAGCCCCCCTCTGCTTTCCTCTCCCAAGATGGAAGCTTTAGGATTTTGAGTAGTTACACAGTCTTTGGAGCTGACTCATAAATATTGAAAAGATATGCATCTTAGTTCCTGTCAAGGCTGTTAGATCAACTGTATTAATTATATTATTTCAATCTTATATAACCTTACCCGCTTGCCCCAGCAAAGACTAAAGCCTATGGCAAACCTTCCCATTCCATTGCTTTTCTGGATTTACTCTTTTATTTAGGTACATTATTGTTTGGTGTATGAAACCTTGTGACTAGCAATGGAACTATCAGTCAAACTTGCCTACCATGCAGGACACCCTATGCTGTCTCCCCAGTTCTCCAAAAGCTGCACGTGGTAGTGAACGCTTATAATCCCAGAAATATGGAGGAGGATCAGAGGTCCAAAGTGATCCTTATCTACATATGGAATTCTAAGTCATCCTAGGCTATGTGACCTGAGATCCAGTCCCAACACACTGCTCCTAAGTAGTTCCTAGACCCCAGGAGCCTGATACAAACCCAGGATCTCTGGAATTGCCCAAGATCTGCTGAAAGAAAATCTCTATAGGTGTGGCCCATACATTTATGTCTTAACAAGAACATTCTAATGCATGGGAAAGTTTAAGAATCATTGCTCAAACATTTAATTAAACCATTTTATTAGTTCGTCTGGCATTAATGTTATTAAGTTCCCAGTGATCTGTCAGGTCGCGATTTCTACTTGTTTGCATGTGTCTAATGACATGTTCCCACACGTCCCTATACTTTCATTCATTAAGCAGGGATGACACTAAAGCAGAGGCTGAGCAGAAACTGTCATGTCTCTGTCCTCAAGGAGCTGTGTGGAAAAGGAGACAGAACGATCAAATCATCACACGACTTTCAAACTGCACCCTTGGTACGTATGCTCAAGAAAACAGACAGCGCCACAAAAAGCCATGACGAGGCCTTTAATCTCTTTTAAGGGAATAGGGGGGAGTCCCCGAGAAAGACACACTGAAGCAAAGAGAAAAGATAAGGAAAGAGCTAGGTGCAGTGCTAGTAAACCATTAGTGATTGGGATTATTCCAAATGAACTTGACAGCTTCTGTTTTCTCACTGGGGAGATTATGCCACTTGCTTTTATTGTGACGATCGATTTGGGTTTTACATGGTGAACATCCTTAATCCCCAAACCTGAAATGGTCCAACAAGATGCCACAAGTAGGAGACTCCAAGCTTTGGATCTTTGTGTCACACATAATGGCATTACAGATATTTAATGGAATTACTTAGATCCCATCCTAGAATATTTCATTATGATATGCAAAACCCTAAAATTTAAAAATATTATTGGTCTTAGGCATTTTAGCTACATGAGTCAATTGCACTTGTCTGTGTTTTTCACGCTTTATGCTCTCTAGTTTGTCCTCCTGGGCTCTGGCTTGGGATATGAGCCCTTTGCTTTTCTATTTTCACCTGTGCTCCACTATTTTTCAATATTCCTTATCATTTTAGACAGCATATAAGATATTTTTCTTTAATTGTTAACAGTGGGGTAGAAAGAACATTTTAAAGTCTTTTACTGCTGAAAAAAGGGTGCATAACCTGATGCTTATTAAACTGAAAAAGTGTATATTTGTATTTCCGTGTGTCTGTGCATCATCTGTGTATGCCGCGCGTGTGGACAACCAATGGAGGCCAGAAGAGGGCATCAGATCTGCTGGGGTTGTATGTGTAAGCTATGAATTACTGGATGTCGGTGCGGGGATTTAACTTAGGTCCTCTGGGAGAGAAGCCTTTAGCCACTGAGCCCTCCTTCCAGACCTGTTCTGAGACTGTAGCACTTGTAAGGAAGTCTCACAGCAAAGATCAACCACTGGCTCCTACCCTGGAGATTCTGATGCCACAGGTTTGGGCAAGAGCCAAGAAATTCACATTTTGGCTAAGCTTCAAGGAGCTGATCCTGCTGGTCTGGGACCACGGTCTGAGCAGGACCGAGCAGCCCTTCACTATGCACAGCACTGTGACACTTTACTGTCTTGCCAATTCATGCCTCTCTCTCTACATGTGGAGAATAGGCTATAGTTCCTGTCCCCAGCTTCCAGTGCATCACAGCAGTAAGCAGGGGTAAACACCTGCCTGTACGTCTACATGGTCTCATTCTAAGTTTGGAAGTTAGAGATTCCATTGTTTTCTCAGTCCACAATATTATTTCCATGCTCCCACATATCCAGTGTTCACTATGTATGTGACAGGCACCATGTGATTCCCTCTGTGGACACTGTGTCCTCTACAGGCTCATGAATGACTCTGAAAGAATCCGAAAGAAAGCTAAAAGTGCTATCCCTGAGCATGTTGAGACAGCAGGAAGAAAAGGCTCCATGGGCAGCATCTGGAACCTTCCATACCCCTGTTTTGTGTATCTCTTGTCCCCTCATTCTGTTTTGCTGTGTGTTTTTGTGAACGGCCTTGGATCCTTATCACAACAAAGAGTCCAAGTCAGTGAAGGTCTGTTCTTGCAAGACAGTGAGATTCAGGAACAAGTGAGAGGAACATGCTGGAACTTCTTGAATGGCTGGAGGGAAAAGTCTCCTTGGCTTCCCTACTGTACCTGCCTACACTGACCTTGGCGGGCAGGGTGTCTCTCTCTATCTAGTCTAGCTGTGGGCTGGATACTTTCACTACCCTGACCCTGACTTTGACCACATAGTGTCTGGAGTTCCTTGAGGGCATTAGTCCTAAGACTGCCCAGCCCAACTGGCAGGTGAACATATCTACCACAGTCTTCCTAGCAGTTAGCTCAGCCCACCACCTTTGCCCGGCCCCACCAGCCCTAGGCCCCAGAATCCCGCATACTTGGTCCGATTTTCTGGAAAGGCTCTGGAGGCTCCTCCTTCACCTCATCAGTGGCCACGACACCTTGGTCAAAGGGGTCTGTGGGAGAACACACAACCTTAGCATGCTGGTCACTGAAAACACAGGAAGTCAGCCAGAGACAGAGAAAATGGCCGGCCACAAAGACTTACCTGCCCGATTCTCGGGAGCCCCTTCCACACTGAACACTGTACCCAGACGGGAGGCGACAGCCGCAGGAGAGAAAAAGCAAACAGAAACCCAGTTACTCCTTAGCCATTGTTGCCTCTGCCAACTATGCCTAGGTTCATGGGGCCACCAAGAGGCCTGACCTGGCCCTTGAGGAAGACAGGGCCACAGTAAGGCACATGCCATCATGGCCCACTCTTCTTCCTCACTAGGGGCAGGAGCCCTCCCCAGACTTCTGCTGCCCAGAACCCCTTAGCAGGCACAGCAGGGAAGGAAGAAGACTAAAGTGGCTCAAAGAGGATGAGAGGAGAGGGAAGTGAGGCCAGAATTTGGCAGAGGCAGCAGCAGCATGCCCTGTATTACATTGCTGCTCAGTGGTTGAGGTATAGGGCTAGATGGGGGAACTTCAAGTCCTTTCTAGATATAAAACCTTCTTTCCAGGAGTCTTAAGACTCTATAGATGAATGACTTGAATTTATTGTTCTAACATCCTCTTCTATCACCTGAGATGCTCAAAGGACGTCATTCACTTCAACAAATTGGTTTTATTTCACTATAGAATGCATACACTCAACATAAAACTTAAAATGACCTGACACAAAGTTTCAATACTCGACTCATTTTTCACCTATAAAAAGTCCGGCAGTTTCATTTGGATCAGCCATTGAAGGGAAAATGGATACAAAGGGAGGTTTCCTTCCCAGAATCCTGCATGGTAGCTCCTTCTCCTCAGGCCTCTGGCACTATGTGGGGTCAGTGTCCTTGAGGAAGGGCATTTCTCTGGTCCCAAGAGTGAGGGGCCTGACTCACCATCCACAGCGTGCAGATCTCGGTGCTCCTGGAAGCAGCTGTAGTACTTGTATTTCTTCCCACAGATGTCACACGTGTACCTGAAATTGTCTGGGGCAAGGTACAAAAAGGACACTGAGATTTTTAGCCCCTAGCTCTGTCCTCTTCCTTCTGTCACTGATCACCAGGAATGAGGTTGCTGTTCATTGCACCAGACCCTGGAACCAAGCCAGTCTGTCCTCCTCTGGACAGATGACGGTGTGGACTTGCTCACTCCCTGGACCTCTGAGCTGCTCCTTCTTCAAGCTTAACAGGGTTCCCCTCCATAACTCCCTCGATCTCCATTCTAGGACAGCCTTAGATTGCATTCTGGGACTAGAGGCTTGGATTGTGACAACAGGTGTCCTTTGTGGACTTCCAGAACCATAAAATATCGGGAGCCCAGATGCCCAAACAACACTCAACCCCTCCCCATGACGGCTGAATTTTCCAGGACCTGGTTCTGGCGGGTTTCATCCCCAGTCACAAAAGAGAAACAATTACTTCAGGTCCCATGGTGAAGGGACAGATGTAAGTGATGTGCTCCAAATCCTCCAGTAAGGTGGATTGACTGCAAAGATGCCCCTTGCAGCTAGTGTACATCCACACCCTGTGTAATTCCTTCTCTTGAGGTACTTCTAATTATGAGACTATGGTCAAAGTGACGGGATGCCACTCTGGAAGTTAGGTGACAGGCACCCAGGATGCTGGCCTTGTACATGCCACCTATCCCCTGCTCACTCTATGGTTGGCTGCTAAGTTCTCACGGGAGATAGATGCAGGTGGCAAGGAGATGAGTTTGGCCATCTGTGACTGGCTAGTGGGGACTGAGGACCTCAGATCAACAGTTTAGAAAGGACAGAGTCCTGCAACCCCAGCTCCTCACTCAAGCAAACCTAGAAGAAACCCCTTCCAGCTGAGCCCTCAGATGAGACCATAACTCTGGCCAAAACCTGCCCTGTAGTCCTGTGGGCTGAGCCAGGGCCTAAAACGCCACTGGGAGAAAACCAGGAACAGTTGCTTTTTAAGTTTTAAAGACATGTGCTGCATAGTAAGACAGCTAACACTGCCCCAAGTTTGCCTGTTCTCTAAGCCTCCCATAGTGAGGCTAGCAGTAACCAGACCTATACCTTTCCCTCCAGAGCACACCTTGCATTTGAACTGGCTCAGACTCAGTGTATGTGTTCATCTGGTTGACCTATGGAGGACCCATCAATCCTATCTCCCTAGGGTCCCTAGGCAGTATGCAGAGGTAAAGCAGCTTGCTCGAGGCTGTACAGAGGGAAGAGGAGAGAGCTAGGGACCAAATATTCTGAGTCAGGGGTACACAACCTTTCTCTGTCAAGATTAAACCGTGCTGGGATGCTTTCCTCTGGACCCAATCCCTGCTCCTCAGCATCCAGTACAGGAGCCAGTGAAAGACTCCATGCCAAGGCTGCAGCACCCTGCAGTCGAGTGGGAAGGTTGCTGCCCCCTCTCTCAGCTAAACTCAAGAACATGAAGGGTATCGGCCATCTTTCTTTCCACCTGTGTCATCATCTCATCCCTGGAATGGTGGTCTCTCAAGGTGTCTAAACAGATGTTAAGACTACAAAGATGAACTGTCACTACCTGAGGAGCCATGGCTTAGGCATTTGTAAATATTCACAGGACGTGAGTACCAGCATCTTCTAAGGGAGAGCTGGGGAAATGAGAGAGAGGAGGCATGGTCCCCACCCCCTTCATCTTCCCTATTTAATTTTTGGAGTGGGGGGCACAGGTCAGGTGACCCTGGGTCCTCACTAAGGTCGTTATTTCAGCATCACCTCCTTCTTCATGGCAAGAAAGATAGCTCAGGAAAAAAAAAACCTTTCCTCCCATTTTGTCCTATATCGCCCAGCTTCTTCCAGAGTCCCATCTTCTTCTCTGGGTACCAACAGGGAAGGATACCTGGGGGGCTAACTCCAGGTGAGGTCTTGTCCTGACATTCCTCTCTGATTGCCCAGAGTTGCCTGCCCTCTGAAGCTGCTCACTCTTGCTTGCTTCTATCTTGGCGTCTATCTCTTCCCACAGCCTTTCCTGTCAACAGGCCTGCTCCTCTCCCCACAGGCCACATTTCCCAGCTCAAAAAAAAAAAAAAAAAAAAAAAAAAAAAGACACTCCCCCCTCAGCTTCCTATCACTGGAAACCATCCCCATCTTCCCTACTGAATCTACATTGTCTCCTCAGATTCCAGAATGCTAATGGAGGATGTGAATAGGGAGAGAGAGTTATTCCCAAAGGAGTCTGCCACTGAGACGTATTCTCACAAGAGTGCTCAGCATCTCAGAAAGGGCACCATGAACCTGTTATAGGAGGCAGATTCTGGGATGAGACACGTAAGCCCCAGCCCCATTCTGCCATTGACAAAAGTATGATTGACTTTGGACACAGTCCCTAATGCCTCTGTGACATGGGAATAACAGCAGCTCCGCGTAATGAGGAAAGGAACAAGATCCAGCTGTAGGGCATTTTCTTAATTAGTGATTGATGGCAGAAGACCCAGCCCATTGAGAGTGGCATTATCCCTAAGCTAGTGGTTCTGGTTTCTATAAGAAAGCAGGCTGAGCAAGCCATGGGGAGCAAGCCACTGAGTGGTACCCATCCGTGGCCTCTGCATTAGCTCCTGACTCCAGGTTCCTGCTGTGTTTGAGTTGCTGTTCTGACTTCCTTCAGTGATGAAGAGTAGTGTGCAACTGTAAGCCAAATAAACAAGCCTCTTTTCTCCCGAGCTTGCTTTTGGTCATGGTGTTTCATCACAGCATGACCCCAAATAAGCAACCCCAAGTAAGACAGAACGCAATGGCTACTATCTAACTAATATGGTAAATGTTACCTGACAGGACTTTCCAAAATAGGACCTAGAAGGTGAATATGGCATCTATAGAAGTATATGGCTAGGGGGACTGGTCTTTGATCCTCTCATATTGAAAGATGGGTGAGTGGGTGGGTGTCTCCATGTCTGTGTAGGGGTGGACTATCTCCCTGCTAACCAGGGCCTGCTCTGCTAACAAGCTGCATGACTTCCACTCCCTGAGTCTCAGATCTCCATGTGCAGAGCAGCAGGCTGGGGTTGATATTCCCCACAGGAGCCTTTTGGCTCCAACGCCTTCCAGCCCTGTGCCAAGGCCAGCCCAAAAGCTCACTAGACAGAGCGCTGCTGCTGGTCTGACCTGTTGATCTGAGGTTGAGACACAGGACAGAGAAGACAGCACTCCGGCCATGGGGAAAATGGCCCGCACAGAGGAAGGGGAAAATGAGGGAAGGTCTAAAAATACTCCTACCCCAGCACCAACACCACTGAGCCCATACAGTGGAGACCAGACAGACACAGCACAACAGCTCAATTGACCAGCTTCCAGGGAGACCAGGGGCCCAGAATAGACACGGAAGGAAAGATAAAGAAGGTCTTTAAATGTGTGGCTGACCACAGGCAGACCACAGGGGCCAGAAAAGAAGGGAGAAGCTATTGAAGCAGACAGAGGCAGGGCTGGGCTGTGGGAGAAACAGCTGCCGCACACGTGCGCCTCTGAGAGCCATAGTCTAGCAGGTGTCTGGCCAAGCTGAACTCAGAGGACACGTATCAGCTTTGCTTACCTCTCCAGACTGGGTGGCTCAGAAATAACGTTCTCAGGGCTTTGCTTCAGGTAGGGCCCTTCTTCAGCTCAAGCTAGCTTACACCCTAGCCTACACTGTTTTGGCTAAGTTATTATTATCTTTAAGAATTTTACAATGATGTACATAACAAACACAATGAACAGGGTGACATACTGATTCCCTGGGCTTGAAGCTCTTGCTGTGCACAGGGTGGGAGGGAGGGAGAGACTGGGGAGTGGAAGTGTAGAGGTTTCACCTCAGAGTGTACCCTATGGGCTATCTGTTTATCACTGCATGGGGTTAGAGTTGGAGGGAGGGCAAGCAGGACCAGTGAGCATCTATCACAGGGGCCCAGCATCTGGAACCCTAGGAAAAAGCACCAAGGAGCAACTATGTCCGAGGCTGAGAGTCCCCTGAGAGAATTGTTCTTCAGCATGGGCTACAGAACCCCAGGGCCATAAGCCAGGGCCCAAAGTACCTGATGGTCCCTCTGGAGATGCCCATGGTGGCACGGGACACTCATAGAAAGGTGTAGTTATGCCCATATGGGTACAACACAAGGGTTCCCAAGGTTGTTAGCCAGAGAACCCTTCTCTGAGAGAACCTTCCTCAGGATGTGCATGCTATGCATCACACTTTGAGAAGGTCTGCTCTGCTTTCCGCAATGTGTTTCTCAAAGGCTGTCCTGGGGAGGAAGGAACAGCTACTTCCCATGCCCAGTGCTTGGTCCTCACCAGCCCAGGAGGTAGGAATATACTCACTGCTCTGGGAGGCTCCCTCTCCTGAGGTGGCTTCAGTATCTGTGAGAGAAAGAGAGAGGGGAGGAGAGGTAGCCGATTGGCAAGGATGATGGCAGGGCCAGGGCTGTGCCAAGGGTGATTGAGTGGAGCCAGTGAGAGGAGAGTCCAGACGTGCTGCCCACCATGGATGCTATGAGGGATGAAGGCTCACTTCTGCCCTGAGAGGGACCTGCACCTGGCTCTCTCTTTCCTGCCACCTGACTCAGGAGGGGCAAGTACCAGTCCATTTGTCCCCTGAACTGCCGAATGGGACATAGCTGCTGGCCCCTCTTTTGAGTTGTCAGGAAGTACATGAGCCGATGTGAGCACATGGCCTTTTGGGGGGAGAGGGAAAGTGATAACAGAGCAAGGCTGAGCATCCCTAAAGTCCTCAAGGCCTAAACCAGGGGCCTGACCCCGCCAACCCACCCTCACCCCCAAATCATCCTTCTCACATCTAGAAGGCTCCTTCCTTCCTTCATGACCCTCTCTGCTATGGTTGAAGGCGGATGAGCTCGCAGGGCCTCTAGGGATAGCTGGCAGAGCCCAGCACAGCCGGGCACCACTCACCTCGGTGCGCACGCACGTGGGTCTGGAAGCAGTTGTAGTACTTGTACTTCTTGCCGCAGATTCCGCATTCATAGGACCCTGGAAAACAGCAGGCGGAAAGGGCCCATCAGCCACCTTGCCACCACAAGGCCCAGGATCTACATGTGTCACTGGACAGGGGTGGTGCCTTGGCAGACATAGGGCATCGAGGACCGGCAGAGACAGCAGTAAGCAGGAGGTCACAAAGCCTGGGCTTTCCATTCACCTGCAGCCATGTCTGCGCCTCAGCTTCCAAATCTGTAGGATAAAGGTAACGGCTGTGACTGAGTCCTGCACTCATTGACTGAGAGGAAGAAGAAGAGGGACCCCGTGTGCTCTGTGATGAGCCACCGCACCCTAAGGCTGTCACTCCTTAATTTCAGGATGACCTGCTTCCAGCATGGGACAGAGAGGAGGACCACAGGCTTCAAATCGGGTCACGGGGGTTCCAGTCCCCATTCTGTGCCTGCCAGCAGACTGACCCTGGTAAACTTTCCAGACACCACAGGCTCTGCTCTGCTCACCTCCCTCTTGCTAACTCTTCTCTCCTTCTAGAAAGTGTCCAATCCCAACACAGACAAGGTCGCCAAGAACAGCAGTCCACACCTGCTAAGGAACCATGATGTTCTCAGACACAGCGAATAGCCCCACACATGCACACCACACACACACACACACACACACACACACACACACACACACCACACAACTACTGCCTCTTGGAGCTTTTCCCCAGGTGCAGAGAATTAAAACGGCTGACCCTCGAGAGGACCCCAAAATGACCCACTTTGTAGAGCCTAGGACAAAGTCCATGGCAAAAAGGCTGGGCACAGACAACAGGACCTAACCTGGCAGGGACCCCAGGTAAAGAGCCTGCCCATCTCCACTGGCCAGAGCCCTCTTGCAGGCTTGAGGCTCCTTGGGTCCAGCTCCCACCTCTAGAAAGACCAGGAAACATCTTGGTGCCAGGACAGGTCATACGCAAGCTGCTGGGTCTGGGGGCCTAAGCATGTACCTTTTCAGGAAACGTCTGGCACCCAGCAGTCAAGGTGGGGAACATCGCTTCTTTAGCGTAGGTCCAGAGAAGGTGCTCGGCTCTGCCATTCACAGGCCGTGCCTAAGTTTCTTCTCTGGAGAAGGCAAGGGTGCTAATGAGAAGGCTGAGAACACATGGACGGCATTCCGTGCTGACCCACGGGGAGGGACAATGATCACTAACTGCCATTTTGGTTCTGTGCTGAAAAGAAGAGACTCTCCTGTGAGGCAGCCTTGAAGAGTGTACGCTACCCCCGCTCCCGCACTTGAACTTGCTCTGACTGTCTGAGTCTTGGGTTCCTCACCTGCCAACCTCTCACACTGATTTGCAAGGCACAGGCAGAGCACATGAGCCACTGGCTCAGAGGAAGTACTAAGGGACAGTGCCTGGTGCCTAGGTTACGGTGAGTCACTCCAGGGCCACTGCCATCCTAAAGCCACAGAGCACTCAGCACTTTCCCTTTTAGGGCTTTGTGCATGCGTCGCCATGGCACATTAGGAAAGACGCAAACTGGAAGCAGCAGAGCACGTATCTCTCTCTGCATTAAGCCTTGGAGCTGGCACACAGTGAGAACTCGGTATTTCATGGTGGCTTGCTGCTATACTCATCAATCACCAAATGATAACTTCCTGACTTTCTTCTTGGCAGCTCCACCCACTCTAACAGTCTCTGCCGGTTTCTTTCCACCAAGGAAGGATTTATTGAGCACTTGCGATGGCCAGGCACCGAGGCTCAGCAGCGAGATAGATGTGATCCCTGCCCTCCATCTAATGGGGGGCAGACGGGTCAATGGGCCCGAGGATAACTTGGTGATGGTGTTATGACAGCCAGACTAGGACCTGGAGGCTCGAGGTGGACCCCTGGCCCAGCTGTAGCGAGGAGCGCAGTCTATAGAGTCAACATTGTTTAGAATAAATGGCTTTATAAGGCAGTCCACATCCTCTGCTTATGGAGAGCTGAGGGTGCAAGCTGCCTTGTGTGAGGCCTCTGACCACCTCCCTACCCCTGACAGAAGGAGGATGAGCACCATATGTTGGCAGGAGGAGTTCTCAAGCCCATCGTCCAATCACTCTCAGTCTCTGTGTATGGACGGTGTTAAATTGGCAGAGAAACGGGAAGCTCATCAGAGTCGGGGCCTCACTAAGCAGTAAGGGCAACAACACTGGGTCCAAATCTTAGCTCACTGACAACCAGTCAGGAAAGCCCCAGTAAGTTCCAGGATTCTCCTCTGTGGAAAAATGGCCATGAGGGGTGGGGAGTGGTAATCACCGTGAGCATAAAGCCTGGTATTCAGTAGGCACTCAGCAAGGAGCCCTGATTACCACCAGCATTTCAAAGGTGCTTTCTTCAGAAGCAAATGTCCAGAACACACAGGAGGAGTAGGGTCATGGCCAACAGTGACAGAGAGCATACTTAAGGCATGGCCCTGTGCTGGGGAGACACAAGGCACAATGCTGCTTTGTCTGGGAAGTCCCGTAGGGAAGGACTGAGGTCCCAAACACTGGCTTTGGGGACCCCCTTCTCCCATGGCTGTCTGTGATCCATAGGAAGTCTTGCTGAAATAGCCCAGTCTAGACCACCCAATTTCCACTTGTCCTGTCATCCCTGAGGGAAGACTCAAGATCTGCTCACAATGGCTGGATGGGGTATGGGTGAGGGTGGCGGCCTCTCAGGCCCTGAGATATTAGCAGCGTCTGCTCACTCAGGGTATACAGCTGGCAGCCGTGGCCAGCTGTGCCCACCCTCCATGCTGACCCGGATCAGGCTACATCCCTCTCAGCCATCACGTACCAGATGTATATCTCAAAGCTTGGTCAAAAATCCAGGTCCCTGAATACCGACTGCGAGGAGCAGATCCGCCGTGGGGGCTGCCTTCCGGAGCTTTTCCATCTGAATTACGTAAGAAATCAGAAAGAGCCCTTAACATTGGAGGATGCCTTATGATTTAGCTTAGGGTCAAGGCCACCTGGGGAAGGGGGTGGCCGGGCACCTGGGCTATCAGGGCCTCGGTCTCCCTAGTTCACACCAGGAAGAGTAGGTAGGGTCATGTGGCACCCTCCTCACTTGATAACTTGTGCTGGCAGCTGGAGGAGGCGGCACATGCTTATAACCCCACAACTCTGGAGGCTGAGGTGGAAGGATGGCAGGTTCAAGGTTAGCCTGCTACACTACACAGTGAGTTTTAGGCCAGATTAGCTACAGAGTCTCAAAGCTAATAAACAGGGCTGGGGAGACAGCTCAACTGGTATAGCACCAGCCTTGCAAGCATGAGGGTCTGAATTTGATCCCCAGAAACCTGTAAAAGACACTGGTCATGTGGTTACACACTTATAATCCGAGCAGTGCAGAGGTCAGGACAGAGCCCTGGTGCTGGCTGGCTAGCCAGCCTATCATACTTGGTGAGTTTGGGGCCAACAGGAGACCCTGCCTGAATCCAGAAAAAGGAGGGAGGTGGTGGGACATGAGGAATGATACCTGAGTACCTGAGGTTGCCATGTGGCCTTTACACACACACACACACACACACACACACACACACACACCTGTGTACACATGCGTGGGACTAATAGCGCTATAAATGAACATTGTCCTCTGGTTTTTGTCATACACCTTGAAAGGAGCTCCAAGGATCAGTGACATGGTGAAGCAACCCCCCCCCCCTCGCCTCCGCTCTCCAGCTCCCTGTTCACACGCTCCAGCCCTCCAAGCCCTTTCCTTATACACACTGAAAAACTGAAAATCGGCATGAAATGAAGGCCAAGTCCTGTCTCATTCTACTAGTAAAAATATTAATTCACAGACGCACGAGGCGATTGAAAAAGAAATAAAGCCGTTTCTGTTTCATCGAGAAGTGTGTTTTTGATAAATTCTTTTTATTTTTACACTTACTATTTATCTAAATTTGTTCTTGACAAATTGCATGCTAATCAGAACTGAATCTGGGGGAGAAATTAAAAGGTTTTAAAATGTAGAGCTTTATGATCCCAGGAAATTTTTCCCCCAGAAATTTCTATTTCAATTTATGTACCTCTTGTTGTGGCAGATGAGTGTGAAACAGTGATCAATAAAAGACTTTCAAGCATAAAAAATATATTACATTAGGATAAAAACCCTGTGGGGGAAGTGGACTAGAAATAGTTCAAGGAGAAAAAAGGAAGATATAAAATTTCTGTCGGCTGAAGATGAGGCTCGTTCGCATGATTTTTAAAGTGACAATGGCAGGTCCTAAATAGCAGGGGAAATTGTGATTATTTCAAAAATGCCACCTTTAGAAAACAATATTCTAGGAATTATAACCTTTACAATTGGTGAAAAATGAAAGACATTCTTTTAGGAGGCCTAAACTAAGGGTGTTTGATGCACTGGCCTGTGGGGTTCCTCTTATCACTGCAGCCATCCTGGAGGTGTCACTGCCCCCGAGCTGAGCTGACGCCAGAACCTCATGTGTTTTAGTTCACTTTTAAAGGCATTCTCACAACTATTGCTTCTTTCCTATCCTAACGATCCTGCAGATTTAAAACCACTGAGCAGGCCAGACACAGTGGGGCTAGACTCCAGGTCTCCTAACATACAGCCAAGATCGCTTTCCAACAGGAATTCTCCAGCCAGACCCTTCCCAGTTTACCCCAGATGGAGAGTCAACAGCAGAGAAAACAGGGCCTGGAGGGCAGCCAGGACTCCTCCCTCCCTCGTGCCTGTAGCAAAAAGCTAAGTGTTGGTTCTGGCAGGCTCAGGCACCAAAACCTGCCAACAGCCCATTGAAATAGGAAACTCACTATCAGCTGGCACTACCAAGTAGGACCTGGCACCTTTGCCTGCTGGATTTGTCAAGGACCGAAGCCCACGTGGCTGTTTCTGAGTAGCTATGGAACCATCACTCCATCCAGAGCCACAGTCCTGTGGCGTTGGTTTCTTACTGACTGGATTCCCTCTTCCTCCTTCCCTCTCCATCGCAGGAGGGTTTTGTGTGGGCAGGGCACCTATTCACCACCCAGGACACCTCTCTGCAGAATCTAATTTCCATCTGACCCTCGAGTCTCCTCTTGTGGCTTGGCTAGCTGCCATCCTCCCTCTGTTTGCCCATCTCCAGGACCAGAAACTCATTCCCTTACAGGTTATGTTTGGTTATCATGAACGACTTCCTGGTGGCCACTTCCTACTGCAATGTGTTATCTTTAGTACCCCAAAATGCTGTAGGTTGTAGGTATCTCGCCTCTGTCACCCCGTTCCCTGTCCCCCACAGGCTCTGTTGCTTCTCCAGAAAACAACAGTCCTTGCCTTGCCCACATGCCCCGCCCGCGCCCCCCCCCCCACTGCATTAACTCCTGGAAATTACCTGATTGGTTTAGAAATCACAAGAAGCAGAGTCCAGTGGAGGAAAGACTATTCACTTACTCTGTCTCCATGAACATGGGACACCCAGGCCCTGGTTGGTTCTCTAGCATAGAGAAGAGTACTCACTGCTTAACGGTACATTTTGAAAACCAGGATGAGTGCCTGCCATCCTTATCCCTTGAGACCAGACAGTGGTCTCCAGTGATGTCCTGAATGTGCTAAGCCCAGCTGGCCTTCCTTACCTCCACCCAGCACAATGGCACAATGATTAGCAAAGAGCTTCCCACTTCCAATGTTGTGATTCCAGCTGACTGGTAGGACACATGTTGAGGATTCTGAGGAACACTGACAGAACAGTGTGCAGCAGTCAGCTAATGATGCCTACCACAATGCATTGGGAGTGGCCACAGTGGTGCCTGCTTGCATCATTCTTCATAAGGGCACTAAAACCTCATGTGTTCCAGCCCCTCCCCAGGCTGTAGAGCAGAGCTATGGCCATAACTTGTCAGATGGGCAAGGTATCTGTTAACTCATCCATTCACTTCTGGTTTTGTCTAACAATGCTGTCAAGCTCGGCATCATCTCTGCTCTTGCTAAAAAAAAAAAAAAAAAAAAAAAAAAAAAAACCCTGGGTCTAGCCCATAAATCCCATGCCAACTGTAGCTGCACTGACATGCTAGGAGCAAAATATGCCCTTCTCAGCACAGGTCCTCTCAAGGCATCCACCAACCTTCTGACACCAATATCCACAGCAGAATCCTCTGAGCCAATGTCATCCATGTGGCCATGACCCTGATTCCTCCAAGGCAGATGCCTTGGATAATGTTTGTGTCACTGGAAAAACTGTCTGATGGCTTAGGTCTAGTGAGGACTTGGGAAGGCTCCCATTGCCCAGAGCTGTGTGACTGGACAAGGCCACCAATTCTATTCAGAGCATGTTTCTGGCCTCAGAGTATGCTGGGTGAGCGAAGCACATGCTTGTCTGAGAGTGTCTCAGGAGCATGAGCTCGGCACATGTAGACACCAGGGCAGAGGGGCTGGAGAGATGGATCAGTGGTTAAGAGCACTTATGCCTCTTCCAGAGGATCTGGGTTCAATTCCCAGCACCCATGTGGCAGCTCACAACTCTCTGTAACTCCAAGATCTGACACCTTCATACAGACATACATTCAGGCAAAAACATGAATGTACATAAGGTTAAAATAAATAAATACTTTAAAAAAAAAAAAAAAGGAAAGAAACCAGGGAGTAGAGAAGGCACACACACCAGTACCCTTTATGCCCAAAAGCAGGAGTAACGTACATGCTATCAGGAGTAATACGCCACCAGCGTGCTGTGTGGCTGAGAACTCTCCTGCTTCCCACAAGATCTGCCTCCCTATAAAATGACAGGGTCTGGTCCATCAACAGCATGCATTAGCCCCGCTGTCTACACCTACATCCAGCACAGACTCTACCAGTCAACCATTCACTCTTTAAGATTCTCACACTGAACTCCCTGCAGCCATAGATGAGAGCAGGACTGGAGCTTCAGATAAAACCCACCGGCCAGCAGGAGTTGAGCATGTTTCTCTTCCTATACAGACAGACCCTGGGTTCGTTCCATGGCTTCCTTGGTTGGTAACAAGGTCAGGGCAGCTTCCTCTGAGCCTGACCACAAACTACACAGCAAGAATGACATGCCTTGGGTACAGGAGAGGAACCACAGGGTGATTTTCCTTGGGGTCATCTCTTGGGTGTCTACAGCCTCTTCTACCAGAGTGTGCTATGAGAAGGTTATGGGGAAATTACTGAAGATACTCAAGACTTGAGTTCTAGGGAGGCCAACTTGGAAGGGAACAGAAAGTCACCTGATGCTGACTTTCTTTCTCATCCCCACCCCCAGTCCAGATCACACTGGCTGAATTCTTTGATTAGGAAGAAAAACAGGTACTGAAGAGGTACTTCACATTACCAACACTCAGATTGCACTCTGGCAAGCTTGTCCACCAGGCACAGCACCGGGCACTCAGCACAACCCGTGTCTCCTCACATAAAGCATGGATCTGTACGGTGGGGACTGCGGCACACAGACGCCTCAGACTATGCCTCAGAGAACCTAGATACTCTCTCCAGCACAGGCACCACAGAGATGAGCTCCTCAGTCAACACTGTTTTGTCTACTACCGGATCGACTCCCACATCCATGAGGACAGATGAGGACACGAAAGGACAGTGTGGCTAGAGACCTGGATGTCAAGCAGCAGCAGAGTGAAAAATGGGCACCTGTGGCTGGCAAGAGGAGTGAGGGGCCAGGGCCTCCACCGTGTAGGCCACTGGCTCAGGGAAGGCCCTCCAGAGTTCCCTGGCCTGCCTGCTGGAAGCCTCTCTGACCAGATCTGCACTTCGCTACCCTTCACAGGACAGCTGGGGAAAGGCAGCAATGGCTTCTGGGATTAAAGAGTATTAACATCCCCTCATCAATGAGATTAAAGGCATGCCTCTTCTCCATTCAGAGATTCTGGAGAAAGCTTGGTCTTTGGTTTGGGGAGTGGGTGGGGGGGTGACTGCTGAGAGGCAGAAGTCAGGCAAGGTTCCCCACCAAACATCTTCGTGTGTCCAACTGCCCTTTGTGCTGCCTGCGGGACATGGGCATTTTCCAGGCCCCTCGGATAAGGTGGGGCCATGTCTGACAGCTGTAACTGGAAGCTACACCCCCTCTTTCTGGCTGTGTCAGCCAATGGCCTGCTTGAGTTCATCTAGGGCTTGCTCTCTTCTGCCATCTGTCCATCTGTGAAAATGGCTACCTTCTGCTACAGTCTAGAGATAAGCAGAGGCCCGTGTGAGGCCCAGTGGACAGTTTCAAGAAGAGATACATTTTGGGGGTTCTCAGTTACCACAACTTTTGAGACCTTTCATTACTGTGACGTCACCTAGCCCCATCCTGACAGTCACAGTACCACAACCAACATAGCTTCCCACCAGCCAGCGCCTTGCTAGGTACTGTGGAGTAGGAGTAGGGAGCAAAACTCAGGCAGGTCCCAGAGATCCAACCTCTAGGGGCTCCTAAATTCAGCAGGGAACAGACACAGTTCATGTCGATCCCTCTGACCAGAGGAGATCAGGGAAGGAAGGAGGAGGTGGCCCTGAAACTGGTCTTGAGGGACAAACTGGACTTGGGGAATGGGTGGAGGTACTCCTCCCAGAAGTGGGGCAAGAAGAGCAGACAGGAAGGGACAACGGAAGACCTCGGTGTCGCGGCCATACTTCTGGAGATGGCAGGAGTCAGTCTCAAAGTTTGTAAAGAGAGACAATAGGCTGTGTCTTTTGTATTTGCTATGGCTCCCTTGCAGCCAGCTGAACAGGGCGTGTCAGGTAGAGAGACACAAAAGTGAGGCTGGCCATGGGATGCTGTGCTGACCCATGTGGGGCCACAGAATAAGAGCTGAGAAGGGAGCAGGAGGCTGAGGCCAGCAGCTAAGGAGAACAGGCATCAGAACTTGAGGGCGCATCGTGGAAACAAAGGGCATATCCCCTATGAGGCCTGGGAGGCCACAAACAGTATGCAAGCCAGGGAGACAGAAGCGCCTAGAAGACAGCAGGGTCAGGCCAGTGTTGGGTAGATGACCATGGAGGAGAGAAGGCCATGCCCAAGAACACTTTGGCCATGGTACCCTTGGAGAAAGAGGAAGATGGACATGGACACATAGGGACAGGCTAGGTAGCACCTCTGTAGCAGGGCATCTCTCTGGGATTCAAAGCCGTGGCTCACTGAACAATGCTGAGCCACAGATACGTTTTGTTTGGCAGCTTTCAAAAGCCAACCTGAGAGCCAATGTTGAAAGCCAAAAGAAATCACACCAAAATGTTCACATGGCGGGCACAGGATCTGTGCAGACATCTGGCAGGGCCAAGCCACTTGAGATGACTCTGAAGAGGTTGTCAAGCATTGTGCTGTAGGGCAGTTAGACAGAGTCCCCACCTCCTGTACTTCAGGCACTGTCTACAAATGCTAAGTCAGTCTACCAGGGCCTTGTGGTCATCTGAGTCCTTAAATCTGGCAGTAGTGGGGAGTCCCCTTAGAAGGCTAAAGGGGGAATCACTGCCTCAGAGCAGGTTACTATGAGACTCTTTCAGATACAGAGAGGCATGTATCTGTCTGCCCAGGACAGGCCCGCACTGGGAACTTCCCCAAATGTCCCCAGTCAAGTCAGAGACAAAGCAGACAGGACATGCATTTGGGACACCAAACAAGCAGTAAGGACCTGTGCTGGTTCTCCATCAGGAGCTTGGGGGCCTCAAGGCGTGATTCATTGGGCCAGTAGACATTCTAAATATCTGACCTCAACAGGAACTTGACAGTGTATGGAGGTCTTGTTGCACCAGGCAGAAAGTGAACCCTCCAGGCTAGAACTCACCATGCACAGGCAACACTCAGGAGCTCTACTCTCTCCCTGGGGCCTACTCTCTCCCAAGCCACAGAAGGTTAACTCTCAGATACACCAGCCTTTCTGGTCACTCATTTCTACCCTCACTCAGGTCCTAGTCCTCACTCAGGCACTCACCCAGGGTCTGCTGGTTGCGGACGCCACCGATCACCACGCAGATCTCAGCAGGCACATCGCCAGTCCCATCCTTGCTGACTTCCTTCTTCTCCTCCTTGGCCTCACCCTGCCAGATGACTTCCTGTATGTAGTCATCCGGGAGTTCTGTTTTCACCTTCACCTCCGTCATCGTCCCCTGCTCAGCACTCAGCGAGGCCTCAGTGGGCACTGGCTCTGGGCCCTCCACCTTGGTGCTCTTTTGACTGCGCTTTAAGCGCTCCCTGGGAAAGAAGAGAGGCTGTTCAGAGGGGACCCAGAACTGACTACCAACACACAGGGGGGAACCCAACAGCCCTTAGCACCATACAGACTTACAACAAGGCTGTGTATTAATAAAAAAGGAGGGCTCCTTGGCCTCTCACACAGCACCATTTTACATCTGGGTAAATGGAGGTCTTTAGAGCACCCAGCTGACCTCCTGATGTTTGTTTGTACTTTTCACAACTTGAGTTACAAGTGACCTCAAAGGGCACCCCTGGCTGCTGGGAATGTATTCCTGTCCAACTTTAAGCTGGGGGGCCTTGAAAGATGCAAGGTCTGGTTCAGGCAGCCTGGGCTAGTGCCGGAGACTCCATTTCTAACAAGCCCAGGCCAAGCTGGGGTCTGCCAACAGCACTCTGAGCAGCACAATGGTAGCATGCCAAGTATCTTGCGCTGTTTCTGTTCCTTGGCAGCGGGGCCAAGATCACATCCAAGCTCCTCTCTATTCCCACTTCAGATGGGAAAACTCCAGCCCCAAGAGGCTTGCTCTTGTGGTGAGGGTGTCATGGAGCCAACAGTTTAGCATAGGGCTGCTCTCCAAACATTTATGACCATCCTCAGGGAAACTGAGGTCACACAGAGCCAGACAGGAAGCTGAGTGCATTCGGTAGTTTGGAACAGAGCCATGACTTACCTGCCGAGGTCAGAAAAGCAGGCGCAGGCGAACACACACAGCCAGGGCTCTGGCCCCCACACTCATGTCACTCTTTCAACATGATCCTCCCTAGGCTCCCACACCCTTTCAGTAGGCGGACTATCCTCACGACTTCTGTTCAAGAGGTGATGAAGGCAAGGCAGACACAGGATAAAAATCGAATCTCATTCCAGGCCCAGGGATGCTGCGTGGTTAGGCCTGGCCCTTTCGTCTACTCAGAGAAGCCTACACTCAAAGCTTGTTCAGGCCTGGTCACATGACAAGCAAAGTGGAGCACTGTGAAGACATGGACAGCTGAGAGGCAGGACCTGGAACTTGGTCCTGAATCTACCTGGACCTGCTGTGGGGACCTGTATAAGCCACAGCCTCCGGGTCTTGGCAGCTCCAATAGCTGAGGGGGCAATGGTTTTACTGCATGAGCTGATCCCCCAGCTCCAGCTGCTCTCAGAGAGGGGCAATAGTTTTATTGCATGAACTGATCCCCCAGCTCCAGCTGCTCCCAGAGAAGGAAAAGGCTGATGCTGAGCAAAGAGAGAATCCTTGAGGGCCTGCCTACAAGAGAAAGGCCCCTGGGGAGGTTCTTTGAAGCAAACTGTGCCCATCCCCCGCCCCCCATATTCACACGTTAATATCCAAACCGCTGTTTGTGGCTGTTTCTGGGGCTGGAATGATTGGGAGGTAATTAGGGTTAAATGAGATCAGCATGGTGGAGCCTTCGTGATGAGATTAGTGACTTATAAGAGGCATTTTTGGACCAGCAAGAAGGCTTTGCCAGGAAAGGCATTTGCCAGCAAGCCTGATGACCTGAGTTTCATCCCCGTGACCCACATGGTGGAAGGAGAAAAACGATTCCCACAGGTGGCTCTCTGACCTCGACACACTTTATAACACACCCTCAGTCCAAGATAAATAAATAAGTGTACAAAAGTTATTCTCTCCGATGGAGGACACAGTGGTTGTCTGTAAGCTGCTTGGTAGTGGCCCCTCCCCAGAGGCCAAGCCATAGGACCCCTGAGTTGACTTCAAGCCTCCAGCTGGGTGAAACACTATCCCTGGTGCCCCATTAACCACCTGGGCGGGCTGCTACCAGTATCCGAGGAAAACAGCATAGCGATTGGCTATTACTTCCCTAATGTGAAGCTTGGACCCATGACCTCACCTTGAAGCTGGGGTCTCCTCATCTGCAACACACAGCTAACAGGTTGTCACATGAGAGTTAATCAGTGAACACACAGAAAACACTTAGCAGAGTACTTGGCCCCTTAGGCTGTTAGGTCATTATGGAGCCATCTGCCAGGTGGCCTCACCAAAGCTGAACTCATGCTGGCTCTTGAACTTCCACAAGTGTAAACTGAATAAACCTCTTCTCTTTATAAACACTCAGCCTTGAGTATTTTATCACATCCACAGAAAACAGACTAACACAGAGAGTATGGAAGAGTCAAGGGAAGTCCCTTAAATAGCATATATGCTAGTACATGGACTGCAGTGCATTCAACTCATGGGTCTCCAAACCCTAGCTCCACCACTGCTGGGAGCTACAAGTGAGAACCTCAGCTGCTCCTGAGATGGACATGAACATACTGATTGAGCAAAGGTGGCCACGAAGCACATTTTCAGACCCAAACAGAGCTGCCGGAGGTCTGGCTGAATCTTGATCTCTCTAAGGTGTGAAAGCTCAGAAACAGGACAGGAAGAAATATCGCTCCACCATGTTCTCAATTTCAGCTCCACTAACCATGCCAAAGAGACCACACGTCTCTTGATTACAAAGTCTTCATTGGTTCCAGGCCACTCTGTGGGGCAGCAAGAGGCCCTGTGGGTCAGATAGACTGTGGAACTCTAAGCTGCTTGCTCATATACCCTGAAATGTTGGTCAGAAAACTCTCCCTGAGCCTTCATTTCCATGTCTGTTATGTGAATGAGGATCCTTGCTGGAGACTAGGAGGGGTGGGGACATCTTTGAGCCCAACTGGGACACTGGCCTGAAGTGGATATCCATACACACGTCACACCATTATCCTGAGAATGACATTGGTTCATGATGTCCCTCTGGCCACCTTGCAGCCTGCCCAGCATAGTCCCTCTGTGGAAGCAGCTATCCAGCATGCTTATGAATTCTCTTTGGCACACCTGCCCCCTTTTCGACTTCACTGGCCAGCCTCTCAGTCATCACCTTGTTCTGTTTTCTTCACAGCCCTGGAAATGTCTGAAACTGTCTAGTCCACAGTGCCTCACCAAATTGTCCACTCCCTCAGAGCATCCTGCGCAGCACTGTATCTCTAGCATACCGGAGATACTCCATAAATGCTGTGCTTGCTTAATGGCCAAGAGAAGACTTGCCTCCTGGTAAACGGGCATTGGGACTTTTGCCAGCTGAGACTCACAAGGACTCACTGGGACAGTAGCCAGATCTATGCTGACGGTAGTCACATCCACCTGTAATAAGCCTGGGTGGAAATATACCATAGGGAATCTCAGGGCATGGAGCCAGCTCAGGATGGGAGGCCACATCTCCCGACTCCTGGAACCTGCAGCCAAGTCATCGGGGTTCTAAAGTGAAGAAGAGCGAATGACTTCCTCCTAAGGGCAGGTAGACTCCTTATACTCCCTCCCCCACTTCTGCCACATTCTAAATAAGTAAGATCTTGCTCTCTGGAAATCCAGCTGCACTGTGTGACCAGCCTGAGCCCCCCTGACTCAGCTCAGGGAAGTGGGATCACGAGAACCACTCTCTCACCACAGGTGTGCGCGATGGCCCGGCAAAGAGCCACAGGCTCCCCTTCTGTAAATGCTCGTGGTGCCAAGGACACAGGCACCTTCCATCTCTTCCCCAACTCCTGCATGGAGATTTACAAGCCCAGACCTCTCTTTTCCTTAGCTGCTCCGTATTTAATTAGGTGTCCTAATAACAACGGCATCACACAAGTACTTAGATCACTTTGAATTAGTGGTGCAGCTCCTTCCAACTTCTTAAAAAATTTTTTTTCATATATCATTTTTTAAAATAGAGCTCATTATTTTAATTATATCCATTTAAATGTACAGTGGAGCCCTTGAATATTCTCAGCACGAATCATTAGGTATATTAGTGGAAAAGCACTCGGAATCTATCTACATGCTGACACTCCATAATCTATTCTATTTGTGTCGCTGTAAAATAGATTTATATATAGATAACTACAAAATAGTTGCTCAAGATACGCTGTGAATTTTATATTTAACCCGAGTCACACTTCAACATAAAATCCAAAGATGGGCACTAAAAGGGTATTTCTCAGTAAGTACCCGCTGTCCCTGGCCTCTGGTTACTGTGTGTGTCGACTGCCTGGAGAGAGATCAGACTGACTAGCCCCCCACCCAAGGAGGTGCTAAAAGCTCCTTCCTACCTCGTGGGTAATGCTTCTCCAGGTGTGTTCCTCGAGGGTTTAGGTGTTCTGTAGCAAAGGCTCCCAAGCGCCAGGCAGCTGGGAAGGAGGGGATGGTCCTGAGGAGGACTCTAAGACGCCATTTCCTCCATTTTCAATAGATACTACTGTGTTTTATTTCCTGACTTATAGATATTTGTGCTTCTTCCTTGTAGTGGGGTGATTAGAGGTTCCCCAAAAGGGCGAATCTACATCCTAATCACAGAATCTATGTATATTTTTAGTTTTTCTTTTGTGTGTGTGTGGGGGGGGGGGCGGTTATGGGAAAGACCCTTAAACTGAATCTTTGATCACTCTCTGCTTTGCTTTACTAAGGCAGGGTCTCTTCCTGAACGCAGAGCTCATGGCTAGCCAGCTTGCTCTGAGGAGTCTCTCTCCCTGCCTCTCCAGTGAGTGCTGGGATTACAGGCATGCCACCACACTGACCTGACTTTTGTATAAGAACTCAAGATCTGAACCCTGGTCCTCCTGGTATATGGCCAACACTTTTTCCACTGAACCAGCTCCCCTACTCTGAATGTGAGCTTATTTGAAAAAAACAAAAACAAAAAATGACAACAACCAGACATTTGCAGATGTGAAGATGTTGGAAGTGAACTCATCCTATACAAATTAGCAAGTGTTGCTGAGAGCACAGATACTTGAGACAGAAGAGGTCCCAGAGAAAATGAAGGAAGCTTATTTGACATCCAGGTAGATGTGGCCATAACTCAAGGAACAGTGACAGCTGCCAGTAGCAGGAGGAAGCATTTTTTAGAGTGAGAATTAACCTGATGGCCCACTGATTTCTGAATTCTGGCTCGAGATTTTGTAGGAATAAACTTTTTGTTGCTCTCAGCCACCCACTCTGAGGGGCAGCAGGCCCTTCTTCTCTGTGAGGGATGTATTCAAGATTCCCTACTGTGTATGCTTGGAGCTTGGGAGGGGCTGACATTCCACGTGCCCCATTGCTCTGGCACACCGCACCAGCGGCATCCTGTCCTTCCGCTGCACCTGTGATCAGGCCTCCTTTACATTATGACTTCTGTACCCTGAAAACACTATCAAGTGACATTCAGGTTACTCACACACAAGCTGAGAACTAAGATAGCCACTAGCGAGAAGGGGAAGGTGGCACACAGTGTGGATACACAGACTGGCATCCTGAGCATAGTAGGGCTGCACAGGATTTGACAACACCCTGAAGAATAGTTAAGTTACTCAAAAAACGTACAAGCTGTATGTTTCTGGAATTTGTTTAATATTTGTGGGTATGGTTCCGAAACCACAGAAAGTGAAACTGTGGGGTGGGGGGGGGCTAATGTAGCGTGTTGGGTAGGCCACAGGAAACAAACACACTATAGAGAAATAACTCTGAAGCAATGGCTCCAAGCAGCGGAATCACCCACTTCCCATTCATCTTGTTCCTGGCTCATTGTCCTAGGCATATGGGCAGTCTGCTGCACCCAAACACTCTGCGTGAGGCTCCAGAAACAATCTTCCTCCTCTGCGTCTTACCCACCCACTCCACCTGAGCTTCCACGTCCAGCTGCCAGATGGGGAACCCAAAGCACAGAGGACAGAGGACGGCCCAGCTCCAGCACAAGGCCTAGCACACAGTAGCATCAGTGCACACAGGTAAATGAAGGGCATGCCCTTGGCCATAAAACTCCCGATGATGGCCAACTTAGTGTAAAAACAATGCTGGCTTCTATTGTTGTTGTCCAGTTATCACAAAGCCTACAGCCTAAGACAACATTATCATGTGGCTCCAAGGCCAAAGGCATGCGATTTCTGAGAGTGGTGGAAGACAAGTCCCAGGTGACCCTAGGTACCTGAGACAGACAATGTTGTTCTTAGGTACAGTTTTCTCTACTGTTCCACAAAAAAAAACAAAAAACAAAAAAACAACAACAACAACAACAACAAAAAAAAAACCCCACCTAATATTGAAATTCTACCAAGTACCACTAAATGGAGACATAAAGCCCTGGACTTGACCCCAGCTTTTTCTGATGACTCCCTGGGACTAATTTTACAAACTTTTTTGTCCTTAGAGATTGGGTCTCCCTATGCTGGCTAGGCCAGTCTCACACTCCTGAGCCTGAACCTTCTGAGCGGCTGGGACCATCAAGCACAATGACACCATGGAAGGTTTCTGGGATTCAGTTTCTCTATCTGAGATGTCGAAAGCCCACAGGTGAACGCTGTATGCATAGGCATGTCTCTTGCTGTAAGACAGAAAGCAGGGTGTTCACCCGTGCCCCTAGTCTCAGCCAGAGGATCACCCTACTCCTTCCAGGGGTGCCATTTACCCCAGTGCTCATATGTTTAAAACAGCGTTGACGGTGAGGGGGGGCGGGAAGCCCTCCCTTGCAGCACGCAAACAGGGCCTTGCTTAAGTTCATCCAGAATAAAACTTTACTATGACTCAAACCGTATTTATTCTCTCCAGACGCACAGGTGCAGGGATGTGAAAAGCACTGAAACACACATTACATGCCTTCGGGGTCTGTGACCCTGCTGCAGAGGCTCCACTCCACCATTCCCCACCAAGTTGGTCTCCTACTGATGACTTGAGTCGGATCATTTCTTCCTGCCAGTGGGTTATCACAGACCCTGCCCCTGGCAACACTTCTTCAGTCTACAGGACCTCTGGTGTCCGTGGCGTGCCCAGAGCTGCTTTTTCTGAGGTCCTGTGACCTCTGTCATTAAATGCAACTGTCTCGGTTTCTACCCAACATGTTTCCTATTTTCAGCCACTGATGGTGCACTCTCTTCTACCCATCTCTTCCTCCCTTTTTGCACTAAACTCACCTGAGGGCCTCCCACCTTCCGGCCACGCCTGTGTATTTTGTGGAATTCTCATCTCTTCACACCTCCGTATGCTAGCATGTCCCAAGAAGCAGCTGCAGAACCCCTCTACGCTTGCCCACATGCCTCCCCCATTTAGTGAGCAAATACTACACACTTGTGTTTTCTTGCCTATCTCAGACAAGATCCTACTACTTAGCCCAGGCTAGCCTTGAACTCCTGAACCTGTCTCAGTTGCCACCTGTAAGAGTATGCCAGGTATACATGGTCATATCTGCCTCTGACATTCATAATTTTAAATATTAAGTATATGATGATAAAGCTCAGAATGACTCCTCTGGCTTGAGACTGCCCTTCACTGTTTGACTTATGTAAACATAAATCTATTGTCTCAAATGTAACATACGGTAAGTTTAGCAGTTGCTCAGGATAGTCCTGCCTCACAAACCAGGGCTCTCCTCCATGACACTGGGTGTGAGACTGTAACTGCAGTCCTCCCAACTCTGACTAATAGACAGAGATGCCACCCTCTATAACATCTTGCCTGGACTCCAGACTCATCTCTCTTTGCTCTCATCCCAACCAACATGCCCACCAACAAATCCCATCAAGGCCACCTCCAAAGTGTGCCCTGAAACTCCCCTTATAAGCTCAGCCACGCCTCCACCTGGAAGCCACACCCTCTCCTCTTGTCTGGCTATAACTTCTTTCCTTTCCACTGTTCTGAGATGTATGTCTGATGACCAGACAGAGTGATACTGCCACTTCACTCCAGGTCATGTCACTTCTGAGATCAAAACTCATTTATTGCTTCTAGGTACTTTCCCAGCTAAGATTTCCTATAATCCCTTTGTCTACTTTATCATCTGTTTCTCCAACTAGAATATGAGCTACAAGAAGCCAGGACTTGATCCCATTGATTCACTGTCCCAAGAACAGCACTGGCGCACAGTAGATGCTAGCCAAGACCCTGTTCACTGGGGAGGTCAATGGTAGTAGCTACAGCTTCCGACAAGGCCAAGCCCTTTTTATGGATTGTAATGGAAGTTTGGTTTCTTTGTTAACTCAATTATGTTATGTAAATATGTTTTTGTTTTAATCTCAAGTATGGGATGTTAGCTTGGGCTATATATGGCCACAGCTGATGACTGCCTCCTACAGGGCATGGTCTTTGCCAGCTGGTAATGGCCTGCCTTGTGGGGCACAGAGAGGGACATGGTTTAGGAATCTGAGAGAGATAAATAGAAGAGCCTGGAGAGAGAAAGTATGATGTGTGGCATTGAGGCAAGTGGCATGTAGCAGTTTGGAGAGGCCAGAGATGGACGGTACGGTGGCTTGGAGATATGGAGTGAAACATTTCAATGCAGCATCTCAGAGGATATGGCCTGCTGCATTTGCTGTTGACAGAGATTGGTATTTCCCCAAAAGAACTCAAATGACCCTTAACAGCCGAGAGAAGTAAAGAGGTCTGTGTCTCCTGTCTCCACAAATGTCCCCTCTCTCTTACACAGGGGTAAGGGGTAAGGGAGGGAGGTAGGAGGCTTCAATACCCCAAATAAGATACCTTTTTTTTTTTTTTAAAGAGCATTAACAGTTGATAGTCATCCCCATCACTCTGAACTATTTAGTACAGCATGGAGGGGTGTCTCTTGCATGCTGCCCTCTTTGTGTTGTGGGATGGAGATTGGTCCAAGGAGACCAATTTTGTGAATGAATGAACCTTGTTCCTATACTGTGAGCTTATCTTTATTCTCCCTAGGGTCTCAAATGTAACACTTGATGCCCGTAATAGACTGACATTCTCTCTTCAGACTGTGGCGTTACCATGGCAAACACCACTAAATGCTGGTTAGGGTCCCTCTAACGGGGCAGGAGCCTGCAGGCTTAACCCACTCTTGCCTTGCTCCAAGCCCCCATCTGCACTTTTGACTTCCACATAACTCTGAAAGATCTCCAGAGGCTACAGCTCCACTTGCTGTGCTTACTTTCTGGGCCTGGGGCCTGGGGAGTAGCCAAGGTCTTCTGAGAGAATGATACAACTAGAAAATGACTTCAGCATCTCAGTGCATGTGGCAGAGGTGAAGCTGGTGGTGATGCTGTGATGACGAGAATGGTACACACAGTGTGGGGAGTGGTGATGGAGTAGACCTCTATGGCGTGATAGCCAAGTGTGGCACCTTATGGTGTGCTGTATGGCACCTTACAAGGCTGGCACTTGCCATACTACAGGTAAGAAGGCAGGGGTGGGGATGGCAGCATGACTTTTACAGGGTCCCTGAGCCTCTTAATGGCAGAAAGAAGATGCTGCCTGGGTCTGCCTGACTCCAAAGATGAGTCTTTTTAACTATTTGGACAGGTTTAGTTTTCACTTCTGAAAATAAGAGAGAATGGTAAAACACCTGTTGGCTCAAATAAACAAATGTTGAACTATTATCAGGAACGCCAAGAAACAGAGATAGGATCTCATCTTCTGCTGCTTTGTTAAGAGTCCTGGAGAACCCACTAGACACAGGGGCTACGCAGGATTGACAGTGAGCAGTGGAGGGGTCCTCTCCGCCACAGAGAAAACTACCTGGCTTTGTGCCCACTGTCAACCTCTAATTCTCCCTGACAATGCTCAAGTGGCTGCTTGCTACAATGTGTCCTCTGGATATGCAGCCAAGAGACTAACTTCTGAGAGAGAGACTGGGAGGGCACCAAAGGACTCTGCAGTGAGACCTCAGGCTGGAGAGACAGAGGACCATCCTGGGGCCTGTACTTGCTATTCTGGCCAAGTTTCCATTCCTTGCTCCATTGCCTGCCCCTCAATAACCCCCCAAATTGTCTATACTTCTATTCCTGTCATGTATCGCTGCTGTATTTTAATAAATAGTCAAGAAGAAAAGATTAAATTAATAGATTAAAACTATTAACCTATTAAACAACTCTTAACATTCTAGAAACTCAAAATAACCTACAATGCATAAATACATCATTACTTTGAGATAATTCTTAGGCACTTAATTTTCTTCAATGCACGGTGTCAGTCAGCCACAACACTGAGTAATATTGCCGCTCAGAGAGACAGCATTAAGATTTAAATATTGAGAGAAAATTCCCTGATTAATTGAAAACTAAAGCAGGGAAAAAGCAAGAGTTTCATGCAACCCCATCAAGTCACAAATGCCAAGATTCAGCAAATGGGGTGTTCTGCTTAAAGCTGAGAACTTACTTCATGGGAACACGGGAAGCTGGCCCAGACCTGGCCATTACAAGGGACCAGGGCTAGTAGCATTCTAAATAAAAATGTGGCCTTCGTTTGCCAATGGGCCTGGCAACACCATAACTCTGAACTGTCCCAAATGTGCCCTGTTCCTTGCTCTCACATCCAATGAAATTGCAGCCATATCCACTACTGTCCATGTCACAGCAAGCTTTGAACAGGCAGATGGGGAGTAGAAGCCATGGACGGGTCTGTGCTAAGGTCCTACACAGACCCACTTCAGGACACATGGGTGCATCTAGTGCCCAGAGGGCAGTTCTTCATCCAAAGGACACAGAACTAGACTTAACACTCTCTTTCTGACCACTGACCTTATTTCCTGAGGAGGCTAAGACTCAATAACTCTCCATTCCCTCCTTTGCTGACACCAACGTCTTCCTTGGACTGACAGGGAGACGTTCCTCACAGGACGGCTGTTCCTCTACCTTTTGGCTCCACGTTAGCAGATGCTCTGTAGTCCTCCCCCCTGCTGGGTTTCCTCTTCAATCCCCGGTCAGACTTTAAGATCTGTTGTACCTAGCCACCTCTTGAGTACAGCACTCTCTAGGGAGCACCTAGCTCAAGCACACAGCCCTCAGACCTACAGTAGACTCTGCCCTGCTGCTGGCCTCATGAGGGCCTGGAGAAGGAGAAACTAGATGCACAGCTAGCTACTACTGGATTCTCTAGCCTGCCCACTGCCCTTCTCTTCGTGTGTCATCAGGAATGGTAATGCTGACTGCTAAAACAGTTCAGAAGATAAAAGGACAGATGTCCGTGAGGCACCCTGTATGCTAACACGTACAGCTGGCTCTCTGTCTCCTTAGGCTCCATGTCCATATGTTAAGTGTTAAATTGTGGTGTGTGTGTGTGTGTGTGTGTGTGTGTGTGTGTGTGTGTGTGTGTGCGCGTGCGCATATGTTGGGCATGAATAGGGTTTATTCCTGTCATTACTCCCTAAGCTATGCAATCCAGCAGCCAATCACAGGGCATTTATTCTGTGCTAGTTATGAATAATCCAGAGGCAATTCAAAGCATATGGAAGGATACACAGAGGTTACAGGCAAATACAACAAATTTAGATCGGACTGAGCATCATAGGACTCGGTATCCTTGGGGTGAGTGGGAGTCCTGGACCTCCCTTTATCCCACACACCCAACAAGTAGTTATTTTCTCTAGCCCCTACAAAGGAGACAAAATGTGACTTTTGCTTGGACTATGAAAAGGCCCACCAGCCTCTGAGCCCATCAGCGGAATGCTTTCTACTTGAAGGGACCGGAGGAATTTTCAGCCCCACTGAAAGGAAAAGGAGTGGTGGGCATGGCTGCTCTCCAGCCAGCAGCAAAGATGAGGCAGAGACCGGGGACACACTGCATGAAAAACAGACAGGAAGAAACTAGAAGGTCTCCGTGGAGTAGGGAGGCCTTCTTTATCGACGTGCTTTGAATGTGTGTGAACAACTTTCAGTCGAGTGAGGGTGCTTCGTCTCCCATCAGCAGAGTCAGGTTCCCAGGAAGAACTCCCCTCTGCTCATGAAGCACACACGGCAGAGAGCTAAGCAGAATTCTCAGGAGACTCTGCTCAGTTCACTGTGCAGGGTCACTCCAAACTCAAGCGCCCTGTGGATCCTGATAAATGTGAGTGAGGCTGTGCATTTCTCTGGCTGTCTCTAGCAAGCAGCAAGAGTTGCATATGAACTTTCCAGAACCTGATCTACTTACAGTTTGGGTTTAACAGTAACTGATTAAACAAAGACTGAACTCTGCCTACTAGAAAAGCAACCAGTCCCTTGGAGCAAGGGCACAAACCTTAGAGTTGACCTACTGTGTGAGAGGGTACAGGACCCACATCTTGCCTAGAGTCTGGCAGAGGGGGAAGAGCTACTTCTGAGCATCAAATCCATGCTCTGTCACTAAGCTCTGTCATAAGACGGCTTCTGACTGAAAGCAAGCCAGTTCTCACAGACTCCATCTACACCGTCCTTTCACTAGCGCTAGGTGAAGGTTACTGTGAAACAGGTTTGTCTGGGACAACCCTTACTTTACTGCTAAAAAACAAATGCGAACAAGAACTAGTCTCTAAGGAGTAGTTATGCAGGTTCACACATGTGGTCACAATTACACAGTCTGCTGGTAAATGCCTTAGCTTTGAGCTAAGCCCAAAGCCATTTAACCTCCTGGGTGACCTTGGATATCTACAACTGTTTCTGAGGGAGCGCACTAGGCACCACCTTAGAAGATGCTTTGAGGAGCAAAGAAGATATGTGTGATTTCAAGGCCCGGTGACTGGATCTCAAGGGGCTCTCAATAACCAAACTCTACCCTCACCCCAGCCAGCACGGTGATAAGCATCCATACAAGTAGATGTTTGGTGGTGACCTGCTGTACCTGGGTGTTGTGCAGAGGACGTACACGCTACCAGCACACCAAGATGCAGAACTGACACAGCCTCCACTGTGCAAATGAGGAAGCCAAAATGTACAAAAATGCAGAGATTGAATAATAACCAGTCAGTGGCGACAACAGGATCTGAACCCAGGCAGACTCTATGTGATACTGCTTGGCTCTCACATCCCCAGAGGGAGGCCAGAGAGGATGAGCAACTAACCAAGCAAGCAAGCAAGCAAGCGAGGAGTACCAAAATCAGGGAGAGGGGGCCATGCAGATATGACTGCCCAGGCTGGAGCTGCCCAAGGACCAAGCAGGAGGCTGTGCATTTTCAGGTGTGGGCTTCTCTCAGTCAGTGTCCTCAGAGCTCAAAATACAAGTCCATGTCTTTACCTCTGTGTCTACCCTCTATAGCCCTGTCAGTCTGAACCCAAAGCCATTTTTGCCACCACTGCCTTCTCTTTCATGACAGACTATACCTTCAAGCCATGAGTCAAAATAACCTTTTCTTCCTTAAGTTGCTTCTTGTCAGGCATTTGGTCACAGCAATAAGAAAATTAAGTATAGAATTTCTCTGTGATTTATATTATAGGTCTCTAATGACAGACTATATTCAAGCAATATATAACAGGTTATTTCTTCCTACTGTCATTTATGTCATTGTTGTATATTTTATTTTACATATGCTATAAATTCATAATTCCTTCTTTGTATTGCCCTTTGGTGTCTGTAGGGCTTACTTTTGGGACCCGCCGTGGATACCTACACTCAGGGATGTTGGTCCTTTATATAGCCGTAGCTTTGAGCATCTTGCCCCTACTCCTTTCCTCTTACAGGCAGAACGATCCTTTTCAAACAGCATGTCATCGCTGCTCAAAATTCCTAGTGGCTCCTGATGTCGAGCATATTAATGGGCTCTGAGGGACTAGGCAACCACACTGCCATCTTTGATGCTGCACCAATGCAAAGGATAGGCCCCAGTCCCTGGGCCTGGCACTTGTAGTTCTCTCTGACTGGAATGCACTTCCCTCAAGGGCCTGCTAGGTTTGGTCTCTTTCATGTCCTTGCTCAAGAGTCACCTCCCCAATGATGCATTTTATGACTAAGAACCCAAACCAAAGAGGCAACAGTCTCTCACGGTCTCCCAGCTTCCCTCTCTGCTATTTTTTCCACAGTGCTCAATAGAGCACACATATTTGTCCCATTAGAACCCCAACTCCTTGAGGACAAGGCCTCCAGTCTCTTGTGGCCATATAGTATCATTAGAACCTGAGCACTTAGTACTATCTTGAGTGAGTGAGTGAGTGAGTGAATGGATGAATGAGAGAGACCTGGAGTCCATCCTCAGGGCCCTAATCCCCTGCCACAAGCAAGTGAGTGGCTGACTAGATCATTAGGATCTTTCCACCCTGAAAACCTTCCACAGGTGAAATGGACACAGTTCTTCAAGGCAGCACACCTAGAGTCGCCCGCATCTGCTTAAGTATGAAACCTGCATTTCCTCTAGAACTTGGCCATGAAGCTTCTCTGCCCCTTGGAATAAGCAGCATTTGGCTGCTGTGGTAGTACGTGCATAGCAACCTGCTCATCAGATCAACATTCACCACTGGGCTTGTAAAAGTGGCCCGGCTTCAGTTACAAGGAAGTACTACAAACCACACTTGTCTGTTGTTTAGAACCAGGAATGCCACCTCTCCTCGTCCTCCTCAATTTAACCCTAACTCCTTAGCAGCCCATGCTGTTAGTTTTGGGGTTTAGCCAGAGGCCCTCAGGAAAAATAGCAAAATTGTGCATTCTTGGCCAAAAAGAGGGCACAGGGATGAAAGGGCTTTTGGGTACAATAACAGGTACCATGATACAATGGGAACATGGGCCTAAAGAGGGCAGCTGTCCATACCTTCAAGATCACTTCTGCCCATGGCTCAACAGTCTTGATTTTCAGGGGAGGACCATAACCTTCTCCTTTCCATCTGAAACTGGCTGAGGAAGCTCCAGCATTCTATTGTCCACCATACTCTACCTGGCCAGGATCACATTCGCTAGAGGCATTAGCGAAGGGTAACTTGATGCTTTAACATGGCAGTCACTCCTGGGGACAGTGAGCTACTCACCAGCCACAGTGTGGCCATTTAGAGCAGCAGTTCTCAATCTGTGGGTCACAACCCTTCAGGGTAGAAGGACCCTTTCACAGGAGCCACCTAAGACCATCTGCATATCAGATATTTACAGTATGATTCTATGGGGGTGGGGTTTCCGAGACAGGGTTTCTCTGTATAACAGCTCTGTCTGTCCTGGAATTCGAGCTCTGTAGACCAGGCTGGCCTCAAACTCATAGAGACCCACCTGCCTCTGCCTCCCAAGTGTTGGGATTAAAGGCGTGCACCACCACTGCCCAGCCTACAGTATGATTCTTAATAGTAACAAAATTACAGGGATGGAGTAGTAAAAAAAATAATTTTATAGTTAGAGGTCACCACAACAAAAGGAACTGTATTAAAGGGTAGCAACACTAGGAAGGTTGAGAACCACTGATTAATCCAAATCACAGACTCATAAATACTTACCTGGGAACCCTTACCTTTTCCTTTCTATTGTCTTTCCTTTTCTATTTTGAGACACAGTTTCCCTAAGTTATTAAAGCTGGCCTTGAACTCATTCTGAAACCCAGGTAGACTTCGATCAGCCTTCCAAGTAGCTAGGATGACAAGTCTACACCACCAGGCCCAACTACCCACTAAACAATACAAACCCTTTCTTCCGGCTGCCTAACTGGCTACTGAACTCTTAGCTGAGCCCCTCTACCTAGAGAAGTAGGGGAGCAGAGTAGACAAAGACATCAGAGAAGCCACAGGTAGCCTGGTCATCCTGTATCTTTCTAATTGAATGACTTGAGGTCCATCAATCCTCTACCTCAGCTTCCTCTGAGAAAATTCAAAATAATGCAAATACGTCTCTCATAAGGGACTCAGTCCCTAACTACAGGTGGTGGAGAGCTGGTCAGAAAAATACATGACACGTATCCCTTCTTCTACCATTCCCTGCATTAGGAATCAATAATAATCTCTACATTCTTCTTCTCATGAGATCGTAATTGATACGCAGCCACCTCCACTGGCACAATGGGAAAACCCATCTGTGTACTCTGGTTACAATGGCCCAGATATATGCTCTGGAGTAGGAAAGGTTAATATATTAGATGATAAACACAAGTACCCCACCCCTATTGGAGTGACAGTGTGAGTGGCGCTTCATTTCTCTGCATGGCTGTGGACACAGAACTTAGAACAGTGCCTGGAGCACAGAAGCCACACAAGCTGGCTGGATCAACTACCACTTGACCCATCTGAACACAGAGCACAGAGCACACAGCCTGAGGCCTACCACAGCAGGTACAAGGCAGATATGGAAGAAGGTGGGAATAGCTGACAACACCCTCCTATAGTGCAGGAAAGGAAAAGTGATAAGTCCCAAGTATGGCACAGCCACTCATTCTTCTGCTGATCCTGAGAAGCATAGTTCCTTCCTATGGCCTCAGTGTCCCCACCTGTACAAGATTATATGAATTCCCAGGCCCCTTTCAGTCCTGAACTTCTGATCCAAGAGCATTTACAAGAGCTACCATTCAGGCTAAGGGAGCCCCTGCTTTGGAGGTCATGGAATACCCCACACAAAGTCCATCACCAGCTTCCAGGAAAAGCTGTATCCTGGGCAGTGCTGGCTACAAGCTTCACCATCATTGTTTACCACCAATGGTCACAGGTCTGGCATGGCCAACTCAGGCACCCTGGCCTCTTCACTGTCAACTTCTTATAACATAGAATCACCTGAGAGTCTCAAATGAGGAAGTGTCTACTGGACACCTGTGGGGAACTGTCTTAGGTTAACTGTGTGGTAATACCCATGCCACTGTGGGTGACACCATTCCCTAAGCAGGGGTTCCCAAACTGTATAAAAATCAAGCTGAGCACAACTAAGCAAGTGAACAGGCATGCATGCATGCATAGCTTTATTTCCCCCTGCTTTTGACTAGCCACGATGGACTAGCTGTTTCAGGACACTGCTACACCAGCTTCCCTACCATAAACTGCATCCCAGTTCATGAGCTAAAACTAAACCTCTCTCCTCTAAGCTGTTTCCGTCAGAATATTTTATCATGGGGACAAAAATTATTATTTTTTCCTCCTCCATTCCAACCCACACACTCTGCTCCTGCGTCACCCCACTTACCCCTCTCTTGCATTGTGTAAAATATCTACCTGATCCTAAGAGGTCGCACGAGTTGAAGGGACCACCCCGCCTGGTGTCATGACCTCCCACCCACTCCCGAGTTCACCATACAAAGGGCTGCCGAAACAAAGCTGGACACGTTGTCTTTTTAGTTCAAAGAGCACACTTCCCAAGGATTTCCAAAGGATGTTCCAAGGAACACCCACGAAGTAGGTGAATCTCAATAAAACAGCCCCATGATTCATTAGGTTTAAGAAACATGACATCAGCATGCCGTCTCTTCTCTTTTTCTTCCCCACCCACGCGAGCACATAATCACATTTAAAGCTAAAACATCCCACAACAACAAAAATCTGCTTGACATTCTTTATTCCAGTGTATTCCAGGTAAATTTGGCCACAGGAAGAGCCTTCTTTATTCCTAAAGAGCTGGTGTTTGGGGGTCCAAGGGCAAAGTTTTCCACGTGGCACTCAAAATATGATCCGCTAGCCCAGCAGGTACCCCTGATGGTATGTGCAGGGGAGCCACCCTTCCTCTGCCGTTTACTTTCTTCTGCCTCCAAGGTCTCAAGCAAAGGCCACACAGTCACTTGAGCTTTACCAAGGCACACACAGTCACATCACCAGTGTTAACACTGCAATACTAAGCCAGCTCTCCTCTGGCCTTCTCCTCCCACCTCCTGCCAAATACCCAAGTGTGAATCCCTCGTCCAGCACAAGGGTAGCCCAAGGGTTCAGAAAAATAAGCCCAAGCATGTGGGTCAAGCAATCCCATACTTCTGGTATCCTGAAGTTGCTACCACCATATCTGCTGAGCTCCCCACTCGTGGTCACCCCAACTTAGGCAGACACTGGCTAAGTTCTCCAATGAGTCATCACAGATGGCCACAGAGGGCACATGGGAAAAACTGCCCACAAGCTCATAAGCTCATATCCTTGAAGGTGCCTGGACGCTTCTCATCCTTCCCAAGACCAGGGGCAGGGAGGGGTGTGGTGTGGAGAGGGATGTACCTGCTAACCGTGCCTTTCCTTCCGGCTGCACTGGCTCCGTCAGCCTGAAAAAGAAACCCAGAACACATCATCAGCCAAGGCAGAAGACACAGATTCTGGGTACCACTACCACCCTGGGTGGTGCCCACAGGACACTAGCCTTCAGGTGAGTAGTCGGGACACAAACTGCTGCTCCGTCACTCTAGGCAAGAGAACCTGTCCCCAGTGGCAAGAGGGAGTCAGGACACCTGCCCACCCACATCTGCTTGGCCCTTTAAATCCAGTGGAGCGCTCACTGCCAACACAGCCAACAAAGCCCCCACTGCCAACACAAAGCCAGCAACCACATGCCCTGGGGATGCGGTGAGAAGTAAGTAACTAGTTAAATCTGAGATTGAATTGCTCTGTTTTTATTTTCAGCTGGGATTTCCAATAAAACAGTGGCTGCAGATTTATTCCTACCAACCAGAGGGGGGAAAATCCCATTATGTTAAAATATTCTGTCCCCCAACCGTATGAGCAGAGGAAAGCAAGAGAGGGCCAGCTCTTAATCTTTTTATTTGGGGGTGACAGGGTTTGGGGAGATGAGGCTGACCAAATGAAATTTTCACGAACCAGAAAACTCTGGGGTCAAATGGAGAGACTACAACCCTGGGAGCTGCTTCCAGTCTTATGAGGCCTGGGGTCATGACTCAGCCCAGGGCTCAAGAGGACTTTGGCACAGAGACCAAAGGAGGCTACGGGAACACAAACAGCGCCAAGAGCTTCTTCCACCACTGGCTGCACCTAATCCCCTTCTTGGCTATCTCAAAATACCAGCTACCATAGTAATTCGAGAACAACATGTCCAAAGCTAAAGAGCATGAGCCCCAATAGCCAGAACTGAGAGGCCCCATTGCACATCACCCACATCTTCAAGCACACCTAGCAGGATCTATGGTGCGTGCACCCTGCTATTTCCTGAATGACAATCTTCTCTCTCTCAGGCCAAGCTCTACTGCTCAAAGGTCACCATCTTTTCTGTTTCCACGCTTTCTAACTTGCAGAGCTGTGGATGAAAGGCTGAGGGCCTAAAGTAAAATCAGCAGCTACCTTTCGATGTGTGCTTACAAGAGGTTAAGAACCGGCAAAACCATCAATGAAAAGAGTTTCATCCCCAGAAGGCCACGTTGCCAGGTTCTTTTAAAACCAAACCAAACCACCAGGTAACCTAGCAGTAGCATTCAGTCTGACAGGGTAACAGGTACGTGGTGGTGACATTCCTGCTTGTCCACAGTGCCCACTCTTCCCTCTTGTCTCAGATCACCTGTTTGGTCCCTGTGAGTGTTCCTGTAGGCTCCCCTTGCCCATCCTCAGTAAAGGCCAGTGTAGGGCATAGATGTCTCGTTTCTCCTATCGCACTCATTGCGGGTACCCACTCAGAGGCTCAAAGACTCTGTTTATCCCAAGTCCCACAGCTATGAGTCTAGGCCAAGGGCACTCCAAAAGCCATCTTTCTCAGCCCAATGCATGGAGGAAGAGCAAAGTGACACCATGGCGTTCCCCCCAGTCACCACATACAGACAAGCAGAGACAATGCAAGGACGCTGTGCATGTATGGTTTGAAGTCACAGCCTGTGATTGCAGAAGAAACAAGGGGGAAAGAGGTCTGTCGTTTCACAGAAGTCAAGGAATGGGATCAGCTATGGCCTCTTCCCTACACCCTATTCCTCAAACTTGATACGAGGCTGCCTTTGCGTTCCGGTCCTACAAAGCAAAAGATGCTTGACCCTGAGCATTGTAAGACATTGTACAATTCCAAATAGTCTCTTCCATGTCAGACTGAACTCTGGGTATGGGTTTATAATGTTTCACATACACCTTTCATGTTGTCTTTTCCATCACAATTTTTTAAAGCCTTATTTCTGCCTGTGTGTGTGTGTGTGTGGGTTTACATGAGTTTATACGCACCACATGTACACAACTGTCTGTGGAGGTCAGAAGATTGTCAGATTCCCTGGAGCTGCAGTAACAGGGAGTTGTGGGCTGCTTTGTGTGAGTGCTGGGAACCAAATTCTGGTCCTCCAAAAGAGCAGACAGTACTCTTCAACACTGAGCCATCTCTCTAACCCTTTCTATCACAATTTTATGTCAGGCTGGCAAGGTCCACCACAGTGAGTGTACAGCAGGAAAGGCGGGTGAGTGCTCTGTTTGGGGCGCACTTGACAGTCTCCACCTGCTTCTCTGTCGCTGACTCTTGGCTTCATATTGCTGGAAGTCACTCTTAATTTTTTTTTTTTTTTAATGAGTGGCAAAGGCAAAATGTTCCCAACTATTCAAAACTGGTTTTGAAACAAGTTCATCTAGGCTTGGAAATGCCCTCCCATTAGTGGCCACGTGATAACGCCAGGAAAGGATGGAGACTGGATGGGCGATGGACACAGTGGGGAAAACTCCAGGATAGTATGTCACTATCACAACAGCATATGGCACACATAGCCTTTATGACTGCCTCGAGATGGAGATAAATAGGGTTACGTATGTAAAAAGTATTTAGTGTGGACTCAGCAGTAATAACCATTAGCAGCCCTAGAAGTAGCTACAGAAGCCAACACTTACTGGGTCTAGGAAAACCAAGGCTTGGGAAAGCAGGATGGTCTGGATAAGTTGCATAGCCAGCCTGGACTGCCCAGAATCCCTTGCTCAGGATGGAATCTCTCGATAGGTTCTATCAGACCACCACAATTGCCAAAGCTACCTCCAAGGGCCCAGGAGACACCAGTGTTAACAGTTTAGCATCAAGTCTAGGGAGGGCCCAAGGTGGAACAGCTCAGATCATGTGACATCCTCTGCTAAGAGACTGTGTGCTCCAAAAGGAGTTGGCTTCTCATGCCCGGCTTCTGTCTGGGTCTTACTGTGAACTTCACGCAAGCTTCCTCTGCGGGTCAAAACTGAGGGCAGGCACAGAGGGCTACATCAGATCCCTCCCTGTCTCTGCCACCTCTGCCACCCTACAATGAGATGACCCAGCCTCTATCGCCAATGAGATATGGAAGAGATGGGCCCACAGGGAATCGTCCTCATTCTTGCTGGAGGGCCTCCACCCCCTGTCTGGTCCCCACCCTCTTCCCCAGCTCTGTCTACTCCCTTACCCCCAGCTTCTCTCCAGCACCTGGGCAAGGCTATTTTTGGTCTCCTTCCTCCCTCTGTTTCCCTCCCAAATGCATGTTGAGTTGTTCTTTTCCATTCTCTTATTAAGGGTTTTCTTGGAAGGAAAATATTATTCCAAACCCAGAAATTTTATTTCTAAATTTGTGCAAATGTAAGTTGTAAGACATTAGCTGCATTTCACATTTTGTGCAAATGGCAGAAACAGGCAATTCGTGTGCTACAGGGATGGGGGCTGGCCAACGATTTCGATAAAATAAACCCTTTTTTAATTTAAATGCTAATGCACTGAATTAAAATTTAATAACTGAGGAAATTGAAAAGCCGACCAGGAATATTGGAAATAAATCCAAGCAGAAACAGCTGAAATTAAAAATTCTAGAGAGTGGGAGGACAGCAGCTAAGCTGTCTTATATGATTACATTTTTTTTTTTTCAGAATGAAGCAAAAAAAAAAAAAAAAAAAAAAAATCCTATCTCTCGCTGGCTCTAGGGCAGTAAATCCACAGCGCTGTGATTTATTGCTCAATTTTCCTGAGGGAAAAAGGCTTTCTTTCATGCTGAAATATTTCATAAATTTCAAGCCAGCATAAATTCTTAATTTAAAAGTTATGGAGGTCACATTTAGTGCACGGGTACAGTTCCAAAATCTTAAAGGCATAGCAGCAACCAAAAAAGAAAAAAAGAAAATTCAAAAAGGAAGGGGGTGGTGGGTGGAAGAATATGAGCATTTTCTCTCTCTCATCCTTTTTTTTTCTTTCTTTTTTCTTTTTTCATTTTGGTTTCAATTCACAAGTTGAGATTTCATCCTTAAAGACTTCCTGGGTGGACAGAACCCAACGAAATACATGAAGAACTTGTGTGTGTGTGTGGAAATCAACTGTAAAAGATAAAGAGATAGATTTAATTCAATTATAAAAAGATTTTTTTTCTTTTTTTTTTTTTTTTTTTTTCTTTTTTTTTTTTTTTTTTCTTTTTTGTAAAGCCACTTGAGGAATTTCTGCTAAAAATTTCCTCCTTTTCCTGGCCAGGAAGGGGTGAGGGTGGGGGAGGGTGGCCAATGTAATTGCTTCTCTTAGATCTCCAATCTTTTGTGCACTGTGATATATTCATTTGTTATACAGCTGTTCGGTGGCGGAAAGAATGCTGGGGCGCCCATAATTCTAAGCAAATCAATCAAAAATTAATGATTTGTCATGCTTGCACAATGGAGGAAAAACAGCTCCTTGGGTCCTGGCTGCCTGATCTCCAAGAATGAAATGCCTTTCTGTGGTAAGAGGCTGAGGTAGTACCACACGTGTGATTTCCTCCACCTCCATGAAGGGTGGAGGGGGGCCACCATCTTGGAGTAAGCATGTCCAAGATGGCACCAGGGCAGACCCTCTGCATGGTGCATTTCCAGAATGGTAAAATTAGGTTCTTGGCTTTGCCATTCCCATCCCCCATGGTAACTTGAAAATCACTTCCTCTCTGGAGGAAGGACTAGCTCCCCTCCCCCAACTCGATTTAACTTGTCCCTGTATATTGTTCTCCCAGCATTGCTAAGACGCCACCATCAGCACCTTCTGTGGGACTGGGGCTAACCTTTTGTGCGTTCCTTAGGTACTCCAGGCTGTGAGCCACTCCTCCTAGGCCATGTCTCTAGCACCCAGCTCAGGGAAAATACTCAACAAATGTTGTTGGATTTGCTTAGAGGGATTACTGCTCAGGAAATCCTGATTGCAAGGTTGCCCTGATGAACAAACCACACTGGGTGAAATGTGCTTGAGTGCACATACACATGCATGTGCACTCACATGTATGGAGGCAAGAGGTCAACATGAAGTATTTGCTTCAATTACTTTCTACCTTGTTTTCTGAGACAGGGGTTCTCACGGAGTCAGGTGGATTGGCTAGTCAGGGTGCCCCGGGGATCCTCCTGTCTTCATTTCCTCAGTGCTGGGATTACAATTGCACATTGTTCCTTGGCTTACAGGGGTGCTGGGATCCGAACCCAGGTCCCCGTGCTTGGGCTGCAAGCATTTCGCCAAGTGAGCCCTCTCTCCAGTCTCCATCAACCAGAGCTCTGCAGGTATAGTCCATGAGAGCCTACTTTCTATGTGTGTGTACTGCCCTGAGTCTGAACAGTACAGTACTCTCCACTGGACACATGCAGGTGAAGGAAAGCTCTGTGCATCCCCCATCATACTAATTCACATGAAATTCACATCCTTAGGTGTCCATAAAATAAATATATGTGTGTGTGTGTGTCTATATGTATGTTAGTTCAAAAAATTTAAATTAAACTTAAAGTAAATTAAAAATCTGTTTTTATGCTAACTGGTTTGCTCAGTCCTGTAGGACTGCAAGAAGCAGCTATCAGAGCCCCAGGACCTGCCCAGGGGACAATGCTATGTTCCTTGCTATTTATGGAGAGCAGTTGAAGAACTGGAGCCACGCTGCTGTATCCTTTTTCTTTCTAATGGGCAACATGGCCTCCAAATTAATCACGTAACGCTCAACCTTCCTCAACAAGAGAGGCTTCAAATAAGAAGTCATCTGCTCATTGCTCCTAGGGCACCTTCCACAGTTATGCCTGCTCTCCCAGCACTTACAGTCAAATGACAGTGGCACTGTTGGATGTAATCAGTAAAGCATGGATCATTCTTAAAGGGTTCTATGCAGGGGCACACAAAGGTAGAGATGCCAGGAATGCTGGGCACAAGGCCAAGTTGTAGGTTGTGAACAGAATTAAAAGTAGTCAGCGTAGGTACCACTGGGAGAACACCAAGAGGAGGTGAAGGCCCGGTCATGAGGTATCTAGGTCAGGGTAAATGGCCACTGCAAAGTCCACAGGCCAGGAATGTGCCCAGTGTGCTCGTGACCAGAAAGGCTGCTGATGGGCCAGGCAGAGTAAGTGAGAGAGAGGAGAAGAAATGAAGAGTCAGCTCACACAGGACCCTGAGAGGCCACTAAGGAGCTTTGGGTTTTGGGTTTTTTTTTTTTTTTTTTTTTTTTTTTTTCACCCTGGGGAACCACAAAAAGGTTTTAACAAAGCAACACAATCTGACTTCCATTTCAGAAAGACTGCAGTGACTACTAGGTTGAAAGCAGGCCTCGAGCTGGAGGCTGGTGAAGCCACTGGTGGGGTCCAGTAAGTGCCGGTGGCTGGGGTGTGGCAGCACAGGGGGTAGGGAAAAGAAAGCAGGATAGGACTCACTCAAGAAATGGATGCGGGTAGGGTAAAGAGAGAAAACGGCAGGGAAAATTAAAAACAAAACAAAACCAAAAACCTGAAAAGGAACACCAATGAAAAACAGACAGCTTTCTGGTAGCCAACGATAACAACCCACGTGCCACATGGAGGAACAGAGGGTTGCGCCATGTGGACTTTTCGGAAGATGCTGTAGAGGAGACAACACAATCACACCCTTCTGATAGCAATTAACCCAGCAGCCACGGGTGGGGGGGGGAGGGGGCCAAAGAGACACTTCAGTGTCACAGGGCTGTGAGTAACTGGCTGGGCTCACAACTTTCCTCGCTCTATGTCCACTTCCTTTGTGCACTGGGCCCTTCGGCTCCCAAAACTCGGAGTGAAATTTGGCTCCAAGCAAAGTGGATAAAGTGTCTTCCTACCTCACCTCCCGACCCCACTCAGGAACATGGAGTCCTTCCTTCTATTCCCCTGGTGTTCCTGAAAACACCCATGACAATGAGTTGGCTGCGCCGATGCATAGCCAAAACCTTTGCAAGTTATAAAAGGGGTTCTGTTCCCCCAAACCGAGCATATTATAATCTCCCCACCTAGACCACGTTTCTCAGTCCTTAGTCGTGATTTCTTGTTTACACTTGGGCTTCAGATTTGTGTCTTGTTTTCCAATTGGACATGGCTGCTCAAAGCCACTGACTGCCCTGGATTGCAAGCTTGAGGGGTGAGTAGGGTCGAACAGAGAGAGAGAGATCTGGGGAAGCAAGAATTGGAACTCAGATGACTGTCCTTTCCAGTGACCATTCAGATGTTTAAGCAAAGCCTTGGGGAGACTTAAAGCAAACATGTCTTTATTCTGTGTACTACTATCTATGATAAGCTGGGCACTGGGACAATTACCAGGGAACCCACAACAAGAACAGTTAAACAGAGAGAGGCAGTGGTGACTTAATGTCTCTAATTTCCATCAATGGCTACAGTTATTGCCAATGTGCTTGCAAGAGAAAGGCAGGGCTCCAAGCACACTTTAGCAACAGGATCTAAGAAGACTGCGGGGTCCACAGGGTTTCCCTAAGGGAGGGAAAGAGGGTGTGGCATTTGGACTGAGTGGAGGAAGTAAAAGATACAGGGGCAAATAGAGCTTGCATAGGCTAAGTGAAGGGAGCATCGCCACACCAGGTGCAGGGCAGACACAAGGGCACCATGTTGTCTATGCACAGCCTTCACCTCTAGACGCGGGTACCAGTCTGCCAGTGTGTCCTCTCACCTAGTGGTCCTGACTAGACCCCTAGGCTGGAGCACAGGTCAGCCCCTGGGAAGGCACCGATCAACTAAGATGGCATGAAGAAAACGCCCCAACACCAAGCTGGCACATGGGACTGGCTTGGACAGTGGCAAGACTTGATGATGCTTCTCAAAATAAGAGTTCTGTGCCATTAAGAAGACCCTGCCATCCTTCCAGTGTGTACAGAGGGTGGCATCACCTGCTTGCCCGGACCTTCACAAGGGAAGAAGGAAAGATATAAGAATCACCTCTGGTGGGACCTCAGAAGAGGCAGCAGTCCCCTGCACTGCCAGGTAGGGATCCAGATTGCACTGTCCTGGTCATCACTGTAGGGTCTAGTTGTCACCACCATAACTGGAGCACCACGTCCGTGCCTGAATCCCAAGGGTGCTGTGATGGCTGCAGTTCTCAGTGTGTTCGTGCCTTCCCCACACTGGGAGGATCACAAAGCTTCTACATGTTGCTTCGGAAAGTGAATTCTGTGGTTCTTAAATATATTAAACTCATTTTATGTTTTCAAAGAACAGCCAGAGATAGGATGGGGGCCCTTATCTATCTTTCATCTTAAAGGAGGAGATAACTGCCAGAATTCTGTCTTCAAAGTAGCTCAAGACCAGACAGAGATCTTGAAAGTAGGTAGAGGCAGGAATGGAGGCTCAGGCAGGGCCAGCTCAGGACTGGCCTAAGAAATCACAAAACCCTCACGATCAAGGTCCACAGCAGGAAGAAGAAGCCATAGACAAAGGCGGGAGTGGCCTCCCTGACAGTCAGCATGGACACAGGCTAACTACCTACAGGGGTCCAACTCCTTTCTCTGCAAAGTGAAGGTGGGAGGCACTGTGCCCATCTCTCCTGGCTACGATAAGGATGAAGTGATTTCATCAGTCACCTGCTGCTCCACACGGGTCTCCCATCCGAGGCTGGGGCAGCACCATGACTGCAGCAAGAAGAACCCTAAGGAAGATAACACACCAAGGTAGAAGCAGCTCAGAGGATGACAGGAGCCCATTTCTCATGTCCTCTGCCATTCTCCAAGTGGGGACAGTCCTGACGGCCAGGCAGAGCTGGATCCAGAATGGGCTGGATATGCAGACCAGCTGAGAAGAGCTCACAGGGCTTGGGCCTGGGCTGTCCCACTCCAACAGCAGCCTGACTCCCAGGCTGCAAGGTGACCTTGGAGAGTGACTTTCTCCTTCTTCTGGAGGGGACACACTCCTCTGGGTGCATCAATGCTGCTCTGTTTGTTTTTTTAAAACAAAAAAGAAAACGAGAGAAAAAGCATGTCTTTGCTGTCACACAGTTAACCTCTCCATTTACAGAGGAATGAGTCATGTGACCGAATTCCACAACAATTCGCTTTCCAGGTTTATGATTTTACAGAAAACTCCTGGGAAAACCGCCTGGAGTGAGTTAAAACCAGATCAGCCATAAACCATGTCTTGGCACACTCTCACTATGCCAAGACTCAGATTACTCATTAAATACGTGATAAATTCACTTCAGAGCAGCAGGAAGTGGGGGAGGGGCACACACAAAAAAAGAAAACTTTTTTTTTTTTTCCTTTTTTCTTTTTGGTTTCCTGGGAAGAAAAAAAAAAAATCTATTATAAATACAGCAAAGACTGTGAAGTCTGAATGAGAAGACCAAGAACGGTGGGATAGAGCTGTCTGTTAAGTGAGACTGGTGTGGAAGAGGCGGCGGTCTCTTCTCCACCCACCACCCACCCGCCCTAGTGCTTCAAGAGCAGACTCCAGGCTTAAACACCCTGTAAAATGCCCAGGAGACATTGCCAGGGAAGCAAGGCCCTGTGGGCTGTTGAGCTGATGTTCCTAGTCCACCGTTTGCCCATCTGCCCAATGGAGTGCCAGTTCAGAAATGTCCCAGACCCTCTAACACAGACAGCCAAACCTCCAAAAGGCAGAGACAGTCACTTTCCAGTCACCTCAGAGTCACCAGGTGGACGTGAATTCAAATTCTGCCAGGACGGTTAAGCTCTGTGACCTTGTTCCAGTCACACTCTGTCTCTGAGTCTCCTTTTCCTCCAATGTCAAGTAGAGCTTAAAAATAAGCCCTTTTACAGTGCTGCCAGGACATTTTTCAGTCAGTGCTAAAATGGTCCATGACCCACAGACCCGAAGAGCATCATTCTGATGACACAGATGGTAAGATATAAAATTAATATAGTAAAAAAAAATCCTGATTACTCCAGCAAGACAGATTTTGTATAGTGACTCTCGGCAATATGGGAGCTGATGGCTGGGTTTAAGCCTTGGCTCCATTACTCAAAACCTGTGTGATACTGGGTGATACATTAACTCATGACTCAGTTTCCTCATTTGCCAAAGGGGGATAATAACAGCACTCCAGGATATTACTGAGCACTGAAACTGCAATACGAAGCTCTCTAAACAGTGGTTAGCATACACTGAGACCTGCATAAGTCATGACCTCTTACTAAAATAACTTCTCAGACTTCACAAAACCATCATTTATAATCCAGACTGATAAGGCACAACTATAACCCCTGCAGTCAGGAGACTATGGCAGTGGAAGCAAGAGTTCAAGGCAGGAGGCCGGGCGGTGGTGGCACACGCCTTTAATCCCAGCACTTGGGAGGCCATGTGCAAGCGGAATGATGTGAGTTCGAGGCCAGCCTGGTCTACAAAGCGAGTCAAGGACAGTCAAGGCTACACAGAGAGACCCTGTCTCAAAAAAAGAGTTCAAGACAGGCTTAGGCTACATAGCCAGATTCTGTCTAAAAGCTCAAAAGTAAATAAAAAGTATACACACACAAATAAGCAAGAGATAAAATATATTTTCATTTACAAGTCAGGCAAGTTCTTTTTTTTTCTCCCTCCAAACCTCAGTTTCCCCAAGTACAGAAGATTTTTGACAGAATAGGTTTTGTGGATTCTCCCGGCTCTGAGGCGTCCTGATTCGGTTGGCTCTTTGTCCTGCTGTCTTGTGTCTAGATTATTCTGGCCAGGAAGTCCTCAGGGATCACAGGGACAGGGAGGACCACCAACTACCACCTCCAGCAGTATTGATCCCAGGCACACTGTAAGCACCCTAGAGGTAGCTAGTTGTTTTCTGCTCCTTGGTGGCTCCACCACCCCCAGGGTTGGGGCTGTGTTACATGTGGGAGAGGCTTCATGAGACTGGTTGAAAACATAAATGAATGGCACTGCCAATACCGAGAGAACCGTGGCTCTAACTGGGGTCTAGGGAATTCTCTAGTCCAAGAGTGGCAAGCAGGTTTTATTCCAGTGCCAATTTTAATCAATTAGTAGTGGCTGCCCAGGACAATGTGGCCAGAGGATTCCAGGGCCACACTAGAGCTCCTCTAGAGAGTGCTGGGATCTATTGCTGATGTCTGCAGGGAACTAAGCTGAGGTTATGCCGCTATACGAGCCCAATACTTTCTCTGCACAGATGGAGAAACTGAGTCTCCTAACCTCCCCCCAAAAACATCCTTTTCCAGGTCATCACAATGCAAAATATCCCAGCACAGTAGAGTTTGGGGCTTTTACATTTTGGAGTTAATATATACATTATGTATGTTAAGTTGCTTTTGGCCAGTGTTTTATCACAGCAACAGAATAAATCTAGAACAACACAATGCCAGCTCTCCTGGAAAATAATACAGTGTTCCAGGGCTGGCTTCTTGGAACTGGTCAGAGGATGGCTCTCAGTACATATATATGAGAGACACACAGAGAGAGATACCAGAAACAAATGTACACACACACACACACACACACACAGAGAGAGAGAGAGAGAGAGAGAGAGAGAGAGAGAGAGAGAGAGAGAGAGAGAGAGAGGGTGTAAGGAAAATAAAGGGCAAAGTAGATGTTCTAATTACACACACACACACACACACACACACACACACACACACACACACACACACACACGCTCCAAGTTGAAGTCTTATGAATTCCTCTTGCAAAATAACTCCTAGCCGGCCAACCACAGGCTCTATAAATACATCACAAGATCAACAGTCCACGCAAACAGGGGAAGCAGAAGGAACAACTGCATGAATTTTTTTAAAAAATCAAAATAGTTCCTCTCTCAGTTGGAAAGGAAGGAGTCACCCACTTCCCATTAAAACAAGAAGTCTTACAAAGCAAAGAAGATGGTGATTCTACACGTGCCCGTGGTTGCCTGGTGGGAAATCTGGGCAGCCAGACTATTTTGAAATTGTTCTATAATTCTGTTTTTTTCTCAAATGCAGAAGAAAAAAAAAAGTCTGCTGCTGTGGATTCATTAGGGCAGCTGTGATTTTTCACAACAGCTTCCATGGACTGTGCAGTGTTGGAGCGTCCAGTCAATGCATTCTTTGGGGTCCTACTGGTTATGTCTTTCAGGGAATGGGCCAAAACAAACAAATGAATATATAAACAAGCAAAGAAACACAGTTTTTAAAGAAGAGGGGAAAATCACTGTGGGCCTTTTAACATGGAGATCTGAGCTCAGACCCCTAACAGGGCCATGAGGCTTTTGACTACAGTCACATCAAGGAACCCACTGCTGGCAACCAGAACCTGGAGAGAAATGAAGAACTTGTGTTGCCAAAAGTTAGACGTATTCGACATAAGTGAAATTATAGCCAGAGCCAGAAAGGTAGGGCTTCAGCCACAAGCAAACACCTCATGAAGAAACAGAAAAATCCTAAGCTTCTCCCTCTTCTATTCCAATCACCCTGCTAAATATCCTATAGGCTGAAGGAGTTACAGGTCAGACAGCAAAGGCACCTGGGAAGTGTAGTCCTCTACTGCAGTACAACAAGGAAAAGATGGAATTGTTAGAGCTCAGAAAAGAACCTTTGGGATCTCAGGACTGCAATTACAAACTGTACGAAATCTACCCATACTCTCTACCCCTTGACAACGTGAGTGGGGATGCCTGCATGACCTCCATGGATATTTTTATTTCCAACCTTTTCTGAGACCCTACTATTAACCAAAAACATGGAAGGCTAGCTATCCCAGCCCACTCCCAGGAGGTCCAAGCAGCCTGGAAGCATCTCTTGACCAGACCAATAACTATTTTTAGGAACAAAAGCTCTGCAGGTTCCAAACTCTTCCACCAACAAGTCCACTCCAGACTACTACAACTTTTTGTTGTTGTTTAAGCTTGCTAAGGAAACAGCATCCCCACCACATCAGGGCACATCCACATCCCTGGGGAATCTCTTTGTCCTGGCTATTGGGAAAGCCCTGATTTAGACACAGTCTATGGAGGACTGCCTTCAAGGCCCAGTACCCACCTCCCCCAAGCCACAGGGGCCACCTCCTTCCCTGTTTTGTTAAAGCATTTATGGCCTGAGCCATTCAAACAGTATTGATCAAGCAGCTGGGATACTCAGTCATCTTTTTATGACCTGTCTTCTCAGCTGGACCATCCATCTTCCCCAGCAGGGGCCATGCCTCTGTGTTCCCTAGGGTCCAAAGACGAGAGTATCTACACAGCATCCTTAAAGGGGAAGATGACTCAGGTTCTGGGAAGCCTGGGTCTGGGTGAGAGAGAAGGACATGTCCCATCAAGCCCTGGGCATCCATCTCCTTAGTGATGGGGGATTGTTATATCCATGACTTCATCCAGTTCATCAGGATGGAGTCATGCTTTCCATGTCAGAGAGGAATGAGCAGGCTTTAGGTCACTTTACTGAAAGTCAAATGGTTAGGAGCAGTGCACAGATTTAAATTCTTGTCTTCTAAGACAAATACCAAGCTCCTTCCCTTTCCAAGATCCCACGACCTGTTTCTCATTCACAAATTGGGTGGTTGTGATGAAATAATTCAATAAAAAAGAGGAGTTCAGAAGCACAAGGCTCTTGGATCGATGGCTGGCTCAGACCAAGCGCTATGCGAGTAAGGACTCTATTGTCTTCACTTGTGACCATCCATACTGTTGTACCCATCACCGGTGTGCTTGTTTTCACAGGCCAAGCTATCACAACCTCCATAGTAAACAAAATGCAGACGCAAAGTAGCAGATTATAGAAAATGCCCATGTTTGATTTGAGCTGGGAACTTATGGAAAGACTTAACAATTAAAGAAAACATTTGAAGACATGGCAAGATTCTCAGAAATCTACCCCAAACACTGACCTCCGACACCAAACATAACAGCATTTTCCAAAGTTGGGCTTACAGCTCCTCTTTCTGTACCCCCATATGCTTCACTAGTGGATGTCTTCCGTGTAAAACATATGCCATAGATACATGACACTTTGAGCCAGGTAGCATGCTGAATGCATGGAAAACAAAGCCTGGAAGGAGTAACAGTGTATGCAGTCATGTGTGTTTGAGTGCAGGTTGCAAGCCTCCCTGCTGGGTGCTAGACCTCCTTGGCCAGGCTGTATATGGGGTTCTGTGACCACAGCCACCAAGTATGAGCTTCCAGGCTGATGTGGAAAAATGAGCGTTCCAGCCACCAGCTCATGGCACAGGTTCACTCTCTTTGGCCAAGTCAGCAACCGCCCACCCAACTACGATTTAGAATGAGGGCACACACTTTTGTCTTCACTGTCACCACGAATCTCCATCTCACCATGCTCTAGTTTTAAGCTGGCACCATCACCTCCGCCTCACCAATTCCCAAATCCTCTGACTCCAGAATCTCATTTTTGAGGAGCCACAGCTGTGACTATTGTACAAAAGGGAAAAGCTTCACACACAAAGATGCCCCTGTACTATTTATGTAAGAATTTTGGACAGCCATTGAGAACATCAGCAAATCACTACTTCCAAAGCCCTCAAGACAGATACTTGCAATTGGTGGACAGCTACATAAAACATTCATGCTAAACTGAAGGGACAAGAGCTCAGTAAAACTGTACAAAAACCTTTAAAAGAGAGCCAAAACAAGTCACCAGTCATATGCACAAGACCCCAAAAGCAATTGCCCTGGAGGGAATAAAACTGAATGACCTGCCTGCCTCCACCCCATGCTTAGCCCCTTACTTATGAGGAAAACTTCACAATACTCTAAAAAGTTAGGCTCACATGTCCAAGGATGGGCACCAGCACAAACTGACTGTAGAATCTCATTCTACCCCAGACCGAGGACTTGAAACCTTACAAAAACGTGATCTGTGGCTGACAAGATGGCTTAGTCAGTAAAGGAGCTTACTGCACAGCGAGCTCTTGAGTTCAGTCTGTGGGTCCAACATGGCAGGGGGAGAGAACCAACTCACTGAAAGTAATCCCTGGCTCCACACATACACGCATGCCACATGTATGACAGTGTCCGTGAAGGCCAGAGGATGATGTGGGATCCCCTGGAGGAAGTTTGATGTGGGTGCTGGGAACTGAACTCGAGTCCTCTAGAAGAGGAGTAAGCATTCTTGACTGCTGACCTATCTCCCTCCAGCCCCACTTTTCCCCTTCTAAGGTCCTTTGGGGAAGCAAATCTCCAAGCTAAGGACTACAAAGCACATGTTGGGTGAGTTCTCACAGCAGAAATGGCGGCAACCACACGAGCGGTGTCCCCTGCATACTGCTAGTGTGCAGAAGACCCTCTGAAGTGCCCAGCTCTCCCAGAAAGGCTCATCATCTCTGAACTTGTCCAGCAGCCTCATTATTGGGAGTCACTTATTCATTTTACAACAGGGGGACACTGAAGAGTTTAAAGATGACCTGTCCTGCTGTTGGTAGAACAGAACTGCACTGAGCACACCTGTCGATGACAAAGTGGTCCAACCACTCAGTCCAGGCTGAGATGAGAATGGAATCAGGCCACAGTCCATCTCACCCTCACCAGGTAGGTAACTGTGTGGTAAAGGTAATTCGTGAACTAGTGATGAGCCTAGCTGGCAGAATGCTTGCTTAGCATTTTAGTCCACAGCACCCCATAAGGACAGATTCAGCACATGCCTGTAATCTCAGCACTCAGAAGGCTTGGGGCAGCAAAGTCAGGAGTTCAAACACACTAACAAAATATCCATGTCTCTTTCTTGGGACTTCCTAGAGATTCTAGCACTATTACCATTTCATACAATTAGAGGCTCAGATTAGTAAACTGTGTCCCCAGTCACACTGTCATTTGAGCCCAAGCATGTCACATGACCCTGAAGCCCACAACTCAATCAAGTCATCACACATTCCCCTAAAGGAAAGAGCCACAAGACATCTCAGACTTCAACATAGGGGAAACATGCGCAGAGTCATTGCCAGATGTGGTCAGCTTCCACAGGCCATCAGCGCAGGAGAGCAGCCACTTCTTGACCAGGAACATATCAACAGGTTTGGATGACAGGCAGAGTGGCTCCCCAGTATGGTAATGAAAAAAAAGAGAGAGAAAAGAGGAGGTGATCCGCTAGTCGAGGATACTTCTAGAAGATCCTAGGTCTCCCTAAAGCTTCCCGGACTTGCATTCATCATCTACCTTTTATGCTCCCTAGTTAAGGGCCACCATCTTTGAGTGAAACTCCGCAGACCAAATATTTCATTTCCTTTATTCCCTTCTTCCTGGTTTCACAAGTGTTGTAAAAAGTTAATGAATCTATAAATTGCTCATTGGTTTAAAAAAAGAAAGAAAAAAAAAAACAGCTAATGGAAATTTAATGAAATGCTAGTTCTACCTAGCTGATGGCAAGTCCAGGGTTGAAACACCTGGTGCCAAGTAGTCCAAATGGGGTGCCACCAGGTATAAAGACAGTCAATGAAAAGAAGTTCCAAGAAGAGCTACATCTAAAACAGGATAAAATTTCTCCACTCCAGACCTCAGAATGGTCATGAAGTGCCATCTGCTTTAAGGGAAATGTGGTCACATTTGTCATTCAGTTGGGAAGCTATTTATGAGACAAGGAAGAGGACACACACACACACACACACACACACACACACACAACAAAAACAAAAAACACTGGTTCTCGCAAGGGCTGAGGCTGAAAGGGCAAAGGCAAGGCACAATGGCAAAAACAGCACATCTGGAGGGTCACAGCCACAGAACCACTGAGCTTACTTCTCTGGAAGTGTATACTAGACAGAGGGTGAATACTGGAGAAGCCGCCTAGCGCTTGGGTGGTATAAGGTTCCCAGACAGAAAACCTACTCTCTATGAGGTGCTGAGCCAGAAGCTCTACAGATAGGCCCTCTTCCCTCCAATCTGGTGAGGAAAGTGATGTCATGTAGTCACACAGCTGGTTCAACTCCATCTTATAAGGTCCAGTGCTTCTTTAAGCCCTCCTTTCAGGCTTCACTATCTCCATCTAAAGACACACACACACACACACACACACACACACACACACACACACACACACACACACAAACACACCCTTAACAGTCTTCCTTGAGCCATCTGATCTTTCAAAGTCATAAGGCTTACCCTGTCATCCTCCCTCACCTAAAGCATTGCATCCTGGACTCTACCTCTACCAAGGTGAAAACCACACCCCTTCCCCTTTGGGACAGCCTCTGTTCCTCTCCAGGCACCTGTCTTCCCACAGCTATGTTCCCTCTGATGGTCCACCACACCTGTTCTCCTACATCTGCTCCCAAGCAGGCTTCTTCTTTGCCACCTTCCCAGTCTGACTCTGAATGGCCTTCATATGAGGACACATCTGGGGCATTCTCAAGCGGCCCTATGACCTGGATGCCCACCATTCAAGATAGGAGTGGATCACACCTTATGTCATTCTTCCCAAAAGCCCTACTATTCAATTACCTAGCTGATTATTTCCCAAAGATGGATATAGCCTAGAGGGACCAAGGCTCGTTTACCAAGCCTCAGCCTCAAACAACAATGCTAAAAGTGGATAGGAAAAAAAATTTTTTAAACCTGTCACCACAGGCCATCTATGTCAAACAACAATGGGTTCAAACCCAAGGACCTGGGTCAACTCTGCCCAAACTCCCACAACCTCTGTAGCACAAACAAGAACAGAAAGAAAAGCTGTCCCCTTTATCCTCTGGCCTCCACATCCTCGCTTTCATTCTCTTCAAGTGAATCTAGTTGAGGCAGAGATGAGAGTCATGGTCAGGAATGGCAGGGCAAGAGAAATGGGAAACTACAGAAGGCCAGGGACAGGGAAGAGCCACAGGCACACTCAGAGGGGAGTTAGGGGTGGTCATAGCAAAGGCCTGGTCCAAGGCAAGTGACACTGACAGGAGCAGACACCACCACCCAAGCAACCAGACACAAGAAATACCTGGAATTACAACTGTGGCTTTTGCTTTCCAGAAACTTCAAAGCTTCTTTTTCTTTGTTTTTCCCCTAAACCAGTTACAATTAGCATCGAGGGATATAATTACATTGTTAGTCTAATTGCCTGTTTGAAACAGGATCTACAGGGGTTTAATGGAAGATCTGAAGGGGGGGCAGATAAAATAAAAAGTCGGGGTAATCACGGAAGAAACGTGTAAAGTGACTTTCTTCTTAGGTAGAGACAAGGCCTCCCCAAGCCAAAGCCAGGGAACTACCTCACTTGTCAATTCCCTGGCCTGGCTGGGTGGGGAATGGCCTTAACCAGGCAGCTCAACTTTGCTGGAAATTGATTTTGGAGATGTTGACCTAGTTAATCAGGAAGAAATCCTAGAAAAGCCCTTGCTGTTGGAGCCATCCAACTATTACAGGCAGTGACACAATTACATGTCTGAGGGCAGTGCTTTCCCAGGTGGAGCCAGTGTTGCGCCAGGTAACACAGGTGCCTTCATTGCCCTTGGGGACCTGGGACCGTGGAGGCCGCTGAGAACAGAAGGCAGAAGGAGGCAGCTCTGAGACCGGGGGAAGAATCTGAAGGAGAGGCAGTAAGCACCTTGGCACTAGAGTCATTCGAGTTAGATGGCCAGGCTGTGGGATGCTGAGGAGGCTGCCAGGAGGATGAACTCGGTGCTAATAAAGAGCTACCTCTTCTCTCTACAGCCACAAAGAGGAAAGGAGTCTGGTTCTTTGTTTGTTTGTTTTTTGGGGTTTTTTGTTTGGTTGGTTGGTTGGTTTTTCGAGACAGGGTTTCTCTGTGTAGCCTTAACTGTCCTGGACTGGCTTTGTACACCAGGCTGGCTTCAAACTCACAGAGATCTGACTGTCTCTGCCTCCCTGAGTGCACCACTGCGCCCAGCTTGAAAGGAGTCTTAAGGGGAAAAAAGGGTCACTTCCTACTTAGGACTGCTCCTTCCACAGTGCCCTGCATTACAGTTCTCCTATAGGGAAGCCAGCCTTCTATGATGGCTGCAAGGAAAACGTTCCCTTTCTAGCTATTTTCTCAAGTGGGGGTAGCATCCAAACAACCTGTAGCTGCCTTCTGGTGGAAGAATTGTTGGTCCCATAGGAAGTCCAAAGCCCAGCAAGGTCACTGCTGTGATGGTCCCTGCTATGCCAGGCTGAGAAACCATCAGGGGGCCAGCAACTTCATTGTCCTTCAGTTTCCACTTCTGGGACAAGGAGTCATGGCTACCCAGTTTCCAAATCCTGAGCAGCAAGACACTTCCCTGTCAAGGCAGTGATTACGCTGACCCTAGATGCACTTCACATCAGGGAGGGCACAGCTGCCCCTGTTAGCACAAAAGCAGCACTTGCGACACAAGAAACCTAAAGTAGGCAGAGGCCACAGAGCCCCCCATCTAGCTCACTGATCAAGGGCACACGACTAGGCAATGGGAAGGTTCTAGTAAGAATCTGTGGTAAGCCTGTGTTGAACTTTAGGAACTTAGTAAGATGAACAATTCAAGAAAGAACCATCCCAGGAGGACCAACAAGGCAACATGAGTCATGAGAACACTGTCACTGCCTCCATGACTGGAGCACCCACTAAATTGGGTTCAGCCAGTACTGAGGACCGCAGCCATCCATCCTGCTCTTGGTGCTTCAAGTAACACTACAAGGTGATTGTTCCTGTTCCCACTGTCTAGAAATAGAGGACCACTGACACGGACTATCTTGCTCCAGAAGAAGCCAGTTTCAGATGCAGTTGTGTCTGAATTCAAATCCCCCTGGACAATGCTAACCACAGGTAGAGGAAACTCCATGAAAAAGCACCAGCTGGTGTTTATGGAGCTTGCCTCCTTGTTCCCAGAGCCTCTGCCCTTCACCCCTGAACACACTATGTGTGACTTTGGTGGATGGCAATACTGAGTAACGAAGCCTCATTCAGCAGGGAGACAGGAGACTCTCAAAATATAAGAACTTAAGGAGCAGAGGCAGTCAGGTAGAGCTCCCCAGCAGGCACGCCTTTCTGAAACCATCCCCAAAAGGACATACGCTGTGGGGAAGCAGCGGGTGAGTCTTTCTCTGAGCAAGCAGGCACTAACTAGCCAGATACTTACAGAGAACAGTGAGCAACCACCGAGGGTCTCAGATATCCAACCCGAGTGTGAGGTCGCTTTCAACTCTCTGAGGTAAGGCTGTAAGAGGCCATGACTAGAGAAAAGGGTACAAGAGTTCACTGTCTCCATCTCCTGGCTTCTACCTCTTAAAAGGTGCTGTCATGTCCTCTTTCAAAAAAAAAAAAAAGCATGCAGCCACTCAATTAGCACAGTGGTGTGCCCTCCCCCCACCTCCCACCCTCAGCCTGGATCTGGTAATTACACACATAAGGGCACAGCTGCCTTCCTCCCTCTAGGTACCGTGTGTGCCATCAGGGAACAGAGGTGGGGTGTCTTCAAGGAGTAAAGGACCGTCTGTCTCTGAGAACTCATGGCAAGTCCCAGGACTCTGTTTCCTTAGCAAACAAATTCTAGATTCATCACCAACAAATTGTCTGAACCTCCCCCCATTTCACTAATTGCAATTGCTCTATTTTTTTCTTCTCCATAAATTTAATTAACTTCCTACATGACCTTGGGTTGGAGAGGCCACTGCCTCCCCCTTCAAACTCAGTTTCCCTCTCTGTAAAACAAGGGCAGAGCTAAACTCTCTTGGCTCACTTTCAGCTAGGACATCCCAGAATTCTGTGCTGGGGATAAGCCCACGACCTTGATATTGCAGGCGACTGCAGCTGGAAGCTCCCTGGAGTGCCAAGACCCTCCTGCTCAGAATAGCTGTGGCCTGGCAATGGTGCCAGCACTCAAGGCCTTGCCTCATTCTGAATGGACAGGCAGGGCCATCTAACCTGGTGAGGGGTCTTCTCCATGCCCACAGGACCCCAGAGCTCCAATCTGCCTCTGGCTTGGCCATGGAGCAACTAGGCCGTGGGATTTAGAGATACTCCGGATCAGGGTCTGGATCCAGAGCAGAAACGTGAGGCTGAAATTGCAATAATAATAACTGACATTTATATCACGCCTTTCATCCCCAAATCCCAAATTAATTAACTTTTTACGAGACATTTTTAAACTAGTGCCATTTAATAAAATTCTATTAGGAGAAGTCTTTTTTTTTTCCCCCAGCCCTATATTTTTATTAACAGCCACCAAAAATATAATTTACAGGCAACTGAAAGGCAGTCAAGAAGAGGGCGAGGGAGACGACGGGTCTGTCAAAAACGAAGTAGAAAGGCTAGTGCTGGCTGGAAGGGCTGAGCTCCTGATCTTGCTGTCAGGGGTCTGGGGCCTCCGGGTGGGGGTGGGGGTGGGGGTCCCATGGACCTATGTCACTCCATAAAACTGATTAGGCCCTCTTGTCATTCATTCCCTATTTATTGATCATTAGTTTCTGTGGCCACCTCACTAGCTGCTGTGGAGAACTCAGAGAACAAAGAAGTCGGGGCTCTTTCGGTGTTGGGATGCACACCCCGAGGGTTAGAGAGGCATTACAGAGCTAATCCTCACTGCAGTGGGTGCGGAGCATAAACACCCCCTTCTCCTCCTCATAGCAGCACCCAACATGGCTACTGGAGACAGAGGCACGGAGGTGAGCAAACGCCACCCTGAAAAAAATGGGTACTTAGCCTAAAAGATGGTTTGGCATGAGCTAGGCACCAGGAAGGAAGAACCTAATCCAGGTGGCAGGAATAGTGTCAGAAGCTGGCAGAGGAACACAGGGCGAGACACTGGGAGGGAGAGGAGAGAAGAGACTAGAAGTGTGAGTGAGGCTGGGGGAATTTCACTCCAAGAGGAGGCGCTGACCAAGGCTCAACTGGCAAGAAGCAGGATGGCTTGTGCCCTTCTACACAGCTGGTCACCGGGGATTGTTTGTTTCTCCCCATCTGTAACAGTATCATTTGTCATGTGCACCTGTTACAGACGCACTGTCCAGCATGGTCACGACAAGTCCCACGTGGCTATTATGGCGCTGTGATGGGGTTCATCCCCAACCTGAGACGCACTGTCCTTGAGAAGTGTGTAGTGATTCTGGAGATGCTCTACATGATAAGACGCGTAGACTACCTTTGGAAGAACTTCTATTATGATTGTGTTGGCAGATAACCCTGTGGAGATGCTGGGTTATATGACATGTGTTATTCAAATTAACTTCACCTGTGCTCACTTTGCCTCCTTCAATCTGGCCACTAGAAAATTTAAAGTGACACGCACAGCTTGCCTTGTATTTCTGCAAGGTAGCTGTGTGATCTGTGTTTAGGAACAAAGGCTCTTTAAAAGAAAATGTAGCTTCCCCCAGCACAGGCAGAGGCAGCCTCAGGCCCTCCTCCAGGGTTGACTTAGGTCTGAGCCTGTTTTTCTGATCCTCTTCTCACTCTTCAACAATGCTAAGGAGAAGAAAAGGGAGAAATTCCAGTGGGTTCCAACTGTGGGAGGCTAAGCAAGAGACTTATCAATGAAAAAGTGATAAAAGAAAGGCAAAAAATGTAGCCAACCCTCTCCTTGGTTTTAAGTTTTTAAAGAGTCTCACTCTGTAGCCCAGGCTAGCCCACAGCTCACTGGGTAGTCAAGGCTGATCTGGAATTCAAGGGACACTGCCACCTTAGATTCTAAGTGTTGGGACTTGAAGTGTAAGATGCTGTTAGGCCTTCAACCTCCCAGGCCTTCAGCTCTGATAAAGAAAGATCTGGGGCAAGTGCTGGTGAACCCCATCACTCCACTTTCACAAGTGAGGGCTGAATCCTCTTTTCCTACCATTGGCCTGGGAAACACTTTGTGGGCCGGAGCAAGTCAGAAAACCCGAGTCTCTCTGCATCCTTGGCTATCTCTGGCACTAATCAGAGGGTGCTGAGTGGTGCCTGCAGCCCCTGCGGCAAGATAAAGGTTCCCTTTTCTACTGCATGGAGGCCACGCTCAACCCTGTAAGACACAGTCCTTCTGGGGAGCAGGTCCTCCGGGCCCTCCACTGCCACCAGCCTTCCTGATGCTCCCATTCTGGCTATCAAACAGAGCACAGATGCTCAAAACTGCCTACTAAGCAAAGAGAAGGCATTTCGACAGCACCCCCCCCCCCACCACACACACTGTTAGCCTCTGAGCTATTCCTGTGGTATCAGTCATCACCTGATGAAACCAACCCTGAACACCCTTCTAACTACAGTATACTTTTGTCAACTACTTAGTGCGTTGAAAAAAAAAAAAAGCATTAGAAGCTGAAGATTCTACCGAACGAATTTGAGGTAACTTGGAAGCCCTGCCACCGCCTCTCTGTTGCGCAAACAAGAATTCTTGATTGCCCACCCCCACCCCCATTTGAAGTTGCCTGAACAGTGCCTTGATGCTATTAAAAATGGAGTTTCACAAACCGCTTCTAAACCGGTTCTTCTAGTTTTCTTGAAAGGACTCCTGCTGTTATTCAACCACAAATAAAATCTTTCATGAAACTTTAAATGCAAGGGAACCCTGCCCAGGGAGATGAGACAAAATGATTTTCCAGCACAGGAGCAGCGGGTTGCTGACTCCTGCTCTCTATGCATTCTCTGAACATCTACTGTGTGCTGGGCCGTGGATGCATAGGTGGGTGGGTGTCTGAGCTGACAAGTGGCCACACAGAAAGAGGGAAACATAAGGGTGCGCCAGGCACCAAACATGCACCAAGACCTGTCGTGTCTTATTTACTGTACTAAAGTGGGTTCTGGTGACGTCTAAAGAACGCCATACCAAAGTAAAAGCTCTTTCAATGTCCAGATTCTGACTCCAATAAAGTCACATTAACCAGGAAGACCAAACACAAGGTGGGGGTGTGATGAGGAGATGGTGGGGGTAGGGACAGTTGAGGAACATCAAGACTCAGGTAGGCAAATTATCTCCCATCAAGCCATTCTTCAATGTGGAAAATTTTAAATAATAAAAAGTTTGTAAAACTCCACACGTTCCATCGTATTCAGTGGGAAAAAGAGGCTCCAAAGTCTTAGCTTGCTCACTCTCCAGGTCTGACTCAACTCCTGCCTCCATCTCTGCCACCTGCCAAGAAGAACTCCTCCTAAATCAGTGGCACCGGCCTCTTCCAGATGAGGAAAGCCAGTCTAAGCAAAGGTGAAGGGCCAGAGGTATTAAGTACCAGACACTCTGGTTGCAGGGGACTCGAGACCATTCTATCCCAAAGCCTGACTGACCCAGTGGGTCTCCACAGCTGAGAAGAGGGCTAGAAAAAAGGCGAGAGTCCCCAGAGCCAAAGACCAAGTTTCAAAGTTGAAGAGAAATATAACAAGACACCTAGACACTTCAGATAAGAGTCCCAACCTGTTGGGCATGGTGGCGCATGCCTTTAATCCCAGCACTTGGGAGGCAGAGGCAGGTGGATCTCTGTGGGTTCGACGCCAGCCTGGTCTACAAAGTGAGTCCAGGAGAGCCAAGGCTACACAGCGAAACCCTGTCTTGAAAAACAAACAACCAAAAAGAAAAAGAAAAAGAAAGATGAGTCCCAACCTGAAATCAATGAGGAAATCCTTCCGCCCTCCATAAAGAAGAAAACTTATAGAGAGACAAGGCCCCGGGCTAGCTAGGTGAAGACCAGGTACGTGCACAGTGGCTAGAGGTTTGGAGAAAATTGTTCCCAACTCAACAAGGGGAAGCAACGTCAATTAAGCGCCAATTAAAATTCCATATTCCACTAACCCAGAAGACATGGTGGAAGAAGGACCAACCTGGGACAAGGGCATGGAAGGTCCATTCTACATGAGTGGGGAGGGTGTACATTGTGTGTGTGTGTATGTATGTGTATATGTGTGTGTGTGTGTGTGTGTGTGTGTGTGTGTGTAGGGGGTGCTGTTAGTAATGCTAATTTATTCTTGCTCAAGTTTAAATATCTTTGTTACAGATTTACACATAAGAAATGAGAAAGACGCTGGGCATGGTGGTGCACACCTGTAATCCCAGTCATAGGCGGAGACAGACATAGGCGGATTCCTGTGAATTCAAAGCCATCCTGGTCTACAAAGCAAGTCCAGAAAAGCCAAGGCTACACAGAGAAACCCTGTCTCCAGAAACCAAAAATAAAACAAACAAAAAAATAGGACTACGATTTCCGAATCATAAACAGCAAAGGTTGAAATAAGTAGAGGACAGGAAAAAAGAAAGAAAAAAAGAAAGAAAGAGTAATAGAGTTGAATTAAAATGAAAAGAACACTTTGGCAACCCAACAAAAGGAGGAAGGATCAAAATGAGACAAAAAGAAAGATTGAAAAATTAAACAAGTAACTTTAATCAATATGGAAGGTATGCTAATTCCCCTGTTAAAAACTAGTATCACAAACTGGGTGACGTAGGCAGGACAAGAATTAAAGAGAAACCCAAAAAGGTAAGAAAAACAGAAGGGCCTGCGGAGGCAGCGAGAAGGAAGACTGGGTAGCATGTGAAGGAGATTTTAATATTCTATTTGTGGTTTCTTGTTCATTGTATGTTAAAAAAAAAAAAAACCTTTTTATTTTTCAATAAGAAACTAATAAATTATACTAGACCTATGTCAATAACATGTAGAAATGATAACAGGTCTCAAGACAGAATAACAAATTTATAAAGAACAAAATCTTAAATGTATCAAAAATGCACAACAAAGAAATTTCCTATCTCCATGAAAAAAAAATGCACAGAATGAAAACTGTCGAAAACACATGGAGAAATGGGCACAAAGCCCATCCAAATTAGGAGACTGTAGCACAGTTCCCAGAAATGGGCAGATCATGACCATTAAAATAAAAAACAAACACAAATGAGACAATAAAAGACTTTAAAAACACAATTAACCTGTTTGATACATTTCATATACATTTATAATATAATACAGATCTCAAAAACTCCACAAAACAGTCACAAGTCAATCATGTGAGGGGTCACAAAGAAAACCTATATGTGTTTTTTTTTTTAATTAGAAATTATACAGATCGTATTCTCTGACCACAAAGCAATAAAACTAAAAATTAAACAAAAAGAAAGCCACAAAAAATGTAACCACTTGGAACAGTAACCTGAAAGTCATGTACAGGAGTATTTTTTAAAAAAATTAAAGAATGTAGACTCTTAAAAAATGAACAATGAGGGCACTATATAGCAATGCCCCAGGGAGATGTCTAAAGCAGCCATTCAAAAACAGGAACAAATGAGAAGGGAAAAAGAATCAAAAGGGGAAATGAATGAAAAATAAGATAAAGGAAAGAAAACCTGAAGACTTTAGAACAAAACCTAGGGCGAGTGCTTTGAAATCACTAATCAAATAGCTCACTGCCTGACCCTCAGTAAGTCTGGCCCAGAAAATACAAATAAAGTCAAAATATTAATATGGAGAGGAGCCAGAAGAAAGGTTCTATATGGATGTAAACATACACAGAACAGACATTTTTTAAATAAATGAAAATTACACAAAACTGACTCAAGAGGAAACAAAACCCCTGAATAAGCTAATAATCTGAGAGAAAATATGAACTATAAAATTATCAGAACTATATAAATAATTCCATAGGCAAACTATATTAAACTGTCAGTAAAAAGACATCTGTTTTCTGAATCGCTGGGCAGGAGTTAGGGAGGGGGTGTTTCTAATTCTTGCTACAAAGTCAAAATTTCTATCAAAAGTGGTCCAGGAAAATTTGAGAGGGAAAAAATATGCCTAAATTTTATACAAATCATCCAAATCCAAACTTCATTATATAAATGTTAGCAAAAAGAAAGTGTCTAAATTTTACACAAATCATACAGATCCAAACTTCCTTAAATAAATGTTAGCAAATAAAATATGATACCAAATTACAAAAGCAATACCATTCCAAAAATCAAAGATTTGTTTTACCAGGAACTTTTTTTTTTTTACATCTTTTGAATAGATAACTCTCAAAAAAAAAATCCCACAAATAATAGTAAAACAGGGGCACTATTCCATTAAAGCTGGAAATAGCCAAAAAGGCCCACATTTCTCAACACTCTTCTGGAGATCCTGGTTACTATAAAAAGACTGAAAGGAAACAAAACGGAAGAATAAATACTGAAAAGGAAGAGGTAAAACAGCCATTACTTATAGACAGAACTGTATTCATCAAAAGTCTAAGAGAAACAACCCGAAAAGTATTCTCAGAATAACAGAGATCTTGGCCAAGTATCCAGACACAGAATAAATATTCACAATAATTCACAGTTATTATTAATTAATAATAATTAATGAGAAAAAGAATGGGTCGGGGTGGACTATAACTCACTGGTTAGAGTGCTCGCCTGGCATGTGTGAGGCCCTGGGTTCAATTCCCAGCACTGTGAGAGTAACCCAAGCCATGACACAGCACGCAGCAAACTCAGTAAGAAGAAAGGGTCACCCAGGAGATGATAATGAAAAATTTCCAGAAACATCAAAGACACAATGAGGATAGCAGTTCCTGTAGAGGAAGCAGCATACCATAAATATTTCACTTCCTTAAAAATGGATCCACAAATCCCAGTGATTGTGGACTTGGGGCTTTCTTCTCAGTTAGGGGCACTGGAGCGGTTGGAGGGCTGTGAATCAGGTCTACAGATTAACAACACTCTTCCGCATTAATTTCCCGATCTGACCACTGTGCTACGGTTACGTGAGTGACAGTCCTTGCTTTTCGGACATACATCCTGAAGTGTGCACCTACGTCGGCTCGAATGATCTAGAGACAGAATCCTATAAAAGCAGACAAAGCAGGAAGGCAGGAGAAAGAGAAAAGAAGGATCCAGCAGCATAGCAGCTCATGGAAAGTGAATGAAGAACACGCAGGAATTCTCTGTACAGTTCTTACAACTTTTCTGTAAGCCTAAGGTGCATCAAAATAAGTTTTTGAAAAGTAAAAATCCAAGTTGCAAGGCCCCTTGGGATATCACATTTCATCTACGCATAAGATATGATAAATCCTGCCTGGGAGTTAGAGGCATCAAATTCCCTGTTATCTCCAGAGAAGGGAGAGAGGGCAGGGAGTGGTGCCATCAACTTTCACTAAACGACTCAGGTGCCATAAAAAACAAATACAACTTAGTAAGTGAGAAGATAGGAATGAGACATCTGGAAAAAGTACTGGCAAGAATATAGCTAAGTGGGAAAGGAAGAAAATCACCAAGAACCACTAAATAGAGGGAACTGGGATGAAGGTGTGTCTGTAAGCATCTTCCGAACACAAGCAATGAGACTGGGGTTCCTCTGACCTTCAGCTTTTCTATAGGAAAAGGCCAGGTCATAAGGGCCAAAGAACTGTCTGAAGCGCTGGTCTCTTGTAAGCATCTCAACTGATGCCCATGGACCGGAAGACAGGTCACAGGCCAGGGTACCTCCCACACTCTAGACACTGTGCCACTTCCCACCTTTCTATGCTGCCTTGGCAGAAGTTCCAGGTCCTTTATGGTAGCACAACAAACTAGCAGTTTATCTCAAAGCTGACAGACTCTAGAAGATTCTCAACCATTCTTTCCACATGGCTCTTCCACCGTGTCACCTCTTCTCAAAGTTACCATAGTAGGCGCTTCATTTTATTCTTCCTTCCTTCCTTTCTTTCTTTCTTCCTTTTTTTTTTTTTTTTTTTAAGCTAAGGCTCAGATTCTGAGAGAAAGAGACCGAGAGATCATGGCAAAAGACAACATGGCTCATTGGGCAGCACAAGAATGTAGACCCAGGTTAATCTTGCCTCCCAAGTCTGATCCCTGGGGCATTAACCTACATCACCTCTCAAGTCCCTGGAAAAGGATTCAAGACACCAGTCACTGCCCTAAGCCAATGGCTAGCCCCCCGCAGAAGAAGAAGAAGGAGGAGGGGGAGGAGAAGGAAGAGGAGGAGGAGGAAGGGGAGAAGGGGGAGGGGGAAGAGGACGAGGAGGGACCTGCTGAGAGGTACCTAGATCCTTGTAGCCAGAAGCCATCTATGGCCACAAAAAAGATCTGGTGCTTCTTGGATTAACCAAGCAGGAAAAGAGAAGCTTGAAGCCCACACTGCTATCCCCTCTCCCAAACACATCTCTACAACACAGTGACATCCTGGCACAGTACTGGGTGCTTCCAGGACCCAGTGTAGGGTAGCTCATGTACCCTAATGTGGCAAGCCCCGAAACCAGCTTCATAACTGCCTGGTGCTGGAGGGAAAGCTCATGTCTCTGTACAGCTGAGACCACAAGCCTACAGTGGGCTCTTTAGTCAGCCACGAATCGGCCCCCATGGTCCATACTCCTACATGAGCGTTTAAAGTGGTCTAGCTCTTCAAACCACAAACAACCTGTTCTTCACAAGGATTTCTTTCTGGAGAAAATGAAAGCAACCAGAAGAAAACACCTTATCATCACGCCACCAATTCTAGCTTTCTCGATGTGAAAACAGCTCATCCCCTGTCATAGTGGCTAAGCTGGACCTTTCCAGCTGGATGCTGGGTCAATGCAGTCATGCCAACACAGGCCACTGCACATGCGACTTCCAGATGTTCTCTCAGGCAGGTTATCAGAAGAGGCTGTTCGCCATGCACCAGGTCCATGGACCACTTCCTAACTGGACTCCTGCACAGAACTCCCAGAAGCTACCTGAACTCTAGTTTCCCTTGTTCAATACCCAGTCACTGATTCTACTCACACCGAAAGCCACCTACACCGTGGCACTTTATAGCAATCACAGTAGCCAGGGTCACCACTGGCCTATGATACCAAGCCAATTGGATCCTTAGAGTCTTCACCTCAGTGAACATGGCTAATGGTACTTTCTCTTCTCTTGGCTTTGAGGAGCCCTCTTCCCTTCCTCTCACACTCCCCAGGTGAGCTACAAGACCCACGATGAAATACCCATGCGCTAGTGGTCAACCCTGATATGATGACTTGGCCCAGACTTGGCCCTGGCTCCTGACTTAACCATCAGTGCTGGGGCAGCTCAGACACTGTAAAGGCTCCTATCCTCACCTCTGTCCTGATCCCCAAGGACTCTTCTCCAAATCCCATTTCATCAAGGACTGATGCCAAGGGTGGAGCTACACTTGGTAGGTTGTGCCTCCTCTCCCCACTCTCCAGGATGTGTGTGATGTGTATAAGCACGCTGGCTCCATCTCTCCTCCATCTCACTTCCCTAACACCTCTCTGGGGTTCCATCTAACTTTCCCAGTATCCCCATTTCCACTGTTTCTTCTTATAGCAGCCAGGAGATCCCTTTAAAACCCAAGCCAGGCCTTGTCAACATGCCAAAACCATACTGAAGCAACAAAACCACAAACAAACAAGCACCAGACTCCTCCTTAGTGGGCCCTAAGACCATCTGCCATCCTTTATTTTCTTATTTCCCCTCCTCCCAACAGTAAGGTATTCTGCTGTTCCTTCAACGCACCTAGCTCATTTCAACCTCAGGGTCTTCACACTTACTGTTCTGCCCCTAGAACACGTTCCCCCATTAATCATAAGGTTTGCTTCAGTGACTGTTCCTGGCAAGCCCCCAGTCTCAGCACTCCACCCCATATCCCAATCTAGTTATTCATTTTAAGAGCTTCCTTATCTCTAGGGAGAAATTAACTTAACTTAGGGGTCACAATTCTCATCTCAGCATGAATGCTGGCAAGCTTTGACCTCGTCCCCACTGCACAGCTAGGAAAACTAAGACCCTAAGGCAGAGCAGAGTGGATCTGGACACAAGACGTGTGGTCCTGTGGTCTGTCCACCCACCACTACATGTCCCTTACAAGGGCAGGGATACTAACCAAACCCCAGAGCCTAGAAGGAAGACAGGAACAGGCTATTATCCGTGCCCAGGGTTGGTTGGCTCTGCCAGTCTTGGGGCTAGTTCAGAGACAGCAAGCTCTCTAGAATTATCATGACATCAGAGGATGCCAAGAACCAAAATGCGGACACTTCCAGCATCAGCTCTGATGTGTAAAGCTGTCCTCACAAGAAGAGATGGAAAACCTGAAAGTGGCTTTTCTTAGGTTTACTAGAGAACACAGGGCATAGAGCAACTGAAACCTTATAAGCTGAAGACATGCAGATGCAGAGTCATATGGGTAGGGGCTGGATCTAAAATGTCCCCTGACGACAATGCACTGAAGGCTGGCCCCCAGCCCGTGGCCACTGGAAGATAAAAGAGCCTTCGGAAGTAAGGACTAGGGCACAGGGGGTGGGGCAAGGGAGGGTTACTCGGCAGTCTGGCCCCTTCCCCTCTGATTGTAGTCCCCACAAGGTCAGCAAGTGTGCTCACACCACTGGCTCCCTTCCACAGCACCCGCCTCTCCACAAGGCCCTAAACAACAAGCCAGAGGGCCAGGGGTTGAAAACCCTGAAACTGTGAGCTGAAATCATACTTTTCTCTTTTGAAGTTGACCTCAGCAACAAAGAACTAACAAAAACAGAAGCTCTTCTGGGAGCTGAAGGACACTTGAATGCTGCCCACCTGACTGCTGGAGGCTGGCCCAAAGTGTATGGAAGCTCCTTGCGGCCTTATGGCTGAGCCCCACAGAATCTCTGGGAAGGGTTTAAAGAAAATCCCACTGGCTTCAGCAAAGAGGAATAGATTGTAACAATTTAATACACAGAAAGGGTGGTGTACCCAGGGGAAGGAAAGGAGGCCCAGCAGCTCAAGGCTATGAAAGTACCTATCCTGCCTGCCTCCCCCAAGGCAAAAACAAGAAAGCTTAAGACATGCTTCTAAAGGTCATAGGCCAAGGAAGCAGACAGGCTAAATACATATATACATACAAAGTTTGCTGCCCATCTGTTGGTGCCTGTTCATGCATACATACATACATACATACAAATGAATAAAGCAACTGAGACTGACTCCCACCCCTTAAGACTACATCAAAGACTCCCACAAATGACAACTGATCATAAATAAAAGCGTCAAGACAGATTCTATTCAAGAAAGAGTTTTTAGAGAAACCCAAAGACAAGGAGCAGAGAAAATAAGAAACAATAATAAAAAAGAATGAATGAATGAATGGGGGCTGAGACAGCCCAAAGAGTAAAGGCACTTGCCACCAAAACTGAAAAATCTGATTTGATCCCTGGAACTTGTGTGGTAGAAGACAGAAATGATTCCTACAAGTTGTCCTCTGACCTCCACAGGCACAAGTGTGAGCAGAACATACAACACACACACACACACACACACACACACACACACTCAAATAAACAAGCAAATAACCAAACAGAAGAGCATTGAAGTCCCTGAGATCTATGGTCTCAGCAAACACTGAGTATAGCCTGGGACCTACTGGATAAATCATGTCTAAGTTTCAAAAAAATTTTACATGGCATTCCAAAAAACAAGAAAAAAAAAAAATCATCCACATAGCATTCACCACATCTAGACTCAGAAGCAACTGAGACTTTTCTGAAATGTACTACTCTGAGAAATGTTAGGGACCCTAGTGGAAAACTCAGACAACAGGCACCAAACAGATGATCAGCAAAGAAGCAAAGAGTCCACTGAAAAGTAGTGAGGAGAAAATTCAGGGAGTCAAATGCATGGCCACAGAAATCGAGAAGGCCTTTTGTGATGGGTTTCTAGGTAGACTTGACATAGCTCAAGAAAACAATCAGAGCTGGAAACCAAAACAAAGCTGGGAAGAAGGGAACTTCCGGTTTACCACAGAACACACAAAAACCATGGAAATCACAGTAAGAAACAGCTGAGGTTTGGAGAGAGGACTCAGAAGCTAAGAGCACTTGTTGCTCTTACAAAAAAGTAGGGTTCGGGTCCCAGCACCTACATAATGTTCACAGACATCTGAAAATCCACTTCCAGGAGATCCGCCACCCTCTTCTGACCTCAGACACACTGCGCACATATACAAGGCGGCAAAACACTTACATACACACAAGGAGAAGGGAAGGAAGAGAGAGAGAAAAAAGAAAACAGCTAAACTAACCCAAACTCAACAGCGTGTCTTAGGTCCAACAAGGACTACAGGTCACAGAACAAGACACCAATCCCACGGGGGGGGGGGGGGGGGGGGGGGCGGGGGGGACAGGCAAGGGACAAGAACCAGCTTGCCACTCACTGGAGCTGATACTGGGGTGGGGTGGGGGAGTGGGGGGCAGGGGGAGGAAAGGACAGACAGGCTGGGGTGGGGGTGGGGGGGCAGAGTACAGGCTGGCTCAGCAGCTTCAGCTCCCTCAGCCTCATTGCTTTCCTCCCCCTAGCAAGGCGAGGATGGATGGGGAAAGGAATGACTCTGGGCTGTCCCCCCCCCCCCCCAGCCTTCTGCCTCACCTGGGGAGGGTCTAAGAAACACTTGCTATGTTTGCTTTCTTGGGGGAACAAGACCACTGGGATTGAGCACTGAACAGACCATTCTAGAGCACTTCCCCCATGCCTTGTTGTATCAACCGGTTCCTCTCTAACAGAAGGTCCCACATAGAATTACATGGCTCAGGAAGGCACTGCCAAAGGAACAGAAGACCATCCAAGGAGGACGGGAGACACAAACAAGGATGCTAGAGGAAACTGCCCTGTAACACCCTCAGATTAGACTGAGGAGGAGGGGGACACCACTGCTCCCTGCCATACTGGGCAGCTGTGAAGGCTGTTAAAAGCACTGTTAAAATCAATTATCTGTGTTAACAGTAAGCTCTTATTGTAAGTACTTCTGATGTTTATTTTCCTGTAAATAAAGAGATGTTGGGGGATGGGTGATCTGACTACCTAATTGACAGCTATTAAGACTGCTTTCTGGGACTGGCTGTCTTAGGGAAAGGACTGTCAGGGGTAGGAAGACATCTCAGTCAGTAAAGGGCTTGTTGTATATGTGCAAAGACTTGAGGTTGGATCCCAATACCCATGTAAAAGCCAGGCATGATGGAGCCCGTTTCTAACCCCAGCACAGGGATGGGAGTCAGGTGACAGCCAATTCCTGGAGCCCACTGGTTAGGCAGCCTAGCCAATTATAAGTGGGTTCTAAGTTCCGTGAAAGACTCTCAAAAAATAAGTTAGAGAGCAAATGAGGAATATATTCCATGTCAACGTATGGCCTGCAAATATACATGTACACATGCATACAAACATGAACACTCATATTCCCATACCAACCACACACACACACACACACACACACACACACACACACACAAAGAAAGCAAAGAGGACTGTTAGTCAAAGAGCCAGCTACATGACCATGTACCAGGACCTGTTGCTGAGAACACTCCACAGACACTTAGGTGGAGTGGCATTGACAACTACAGCCAATTGCTGTTTAAACACAACCCCAGCTCCTGAAGTGTGTCACTAGCCAGGACTATTTCAAATAACTTTTACTGGATTTTCCCTGCAACCATTCCCTCAAATGCCAAAGGGATGGCAGCTTCCCCAGTAGCCTACCTGGGGACCATTGTCACTGGTGCAAAAGGGATAAGGCAGGATAAGTATAGGCAATCCTACACTTGCAAGGAGGTCAGTAGTGATTAGTGCAACCACCTTTTTGAGGGTACACAAGCAGGCTGTTGGGCTCCTTGGAGCTGTCCCGGAAACACCTCTATGCTGTACCCTACTCCCTCCAACTCTAACCCACAGAGTTACAGCATTAGACCCAACAAAGGCATCTCCGGTTATCATTTCTAATAGAGCTGATAACACAGAGAAAGAAGCAGAAGCAGTGACCACTGTAGAGCAGCAGTGACAGCCGAGTGGCCGGCGTGGCCCTAAGAAGCAGGGCAGGAAAGTGGCCTGGCGGCTTTGACAGCCACAGAAGAGATGGAAGATGGAAGGCTAGGCTGTAGTAACCAGAAAACCAGAGGGTAGCCTCAGAAGGGGCAGAGGCACAGGAGTGGCAGCCTGAGACTACAGCAGAGGCAGGAGACAGTGGCAGAGAGCACTGAGCAGCAAAGAGCTGGGGCAGGAGTCGGTGGGGGAGCAACAGCAGCGCAGCAGCCCTGACATCAGCAACAACAATGGTGGCCACAGCCTTAAGGGTCAAAGGTCGAGATGCCCTATGCCTAGGAGCTGTAATTCTGGTATTACCAAGGAAACCCTCCAAACAAACTGCTGTCAAGGGCTGGGGGCTTTGTAGGCCCACACAATAGTGCTTCATACCAGTCAAAGCAGAATCAAGGGTTCCAGTACCTGAGGCCTGAGTGAAATCTGTAACACCAGAGGAAGCCGTATGCTGCTGCTCCTGGCTGGCTGCTGCTACCACCTACTGTGGTCAAAAGTCCAGGGTCACGAAAGTAGTCAAGGACCACAACAACTTTTCCTCACTTACCCATGACTGCCATCCCAGTACAGTGACAGGATTCCAGCCATTGGACTGTGAACAGGCACACCCATCTGTAAACGCAGCCCAACTCCCTAGACAGGTATACACAACAGATCACATGACAGGCCCATTTACCACGGTTCCTCCAATTTGATGTAATGAAAAGTTTTCAACCTCACAATAAAATACGGATTACTTCAGACCTCCTGCTATATATGTCATGTCTAGTTTTACACACACACACACACACACACACACACACACACACACACACACACACACAAATAAAAAAAAAAGACATGTTTAAAAAAAATCTGGAGAGACACAGCAGATACCAAACTTAGACACGAAATACATATGTGGATTAGAAATAACTGTTATATACACTAAGGGCTCTAATGGAAAAGGTGGACACTATGCAAGGACAGGTGGTAATTTAAGTCGAGAAACGAAAGCTCTCAGAATCAAAAGGCAATGCTAGGGCTGGGAAGATAGGCTCAGGCAATGAAATACCTGGGGCGCAAGTGTGAGATCCTGAGTTTGGATCCCCAGCACTTGTGTAAAAACAGTAAGTGCAAGCAGGAAGTGGCTTAGAGGGTGAAGGAACCTGCTGCCAAGACTAAGAACCTAAGTTCCATACCCGAGACCCAGATAGTGGAAGGAAAGAAGCAACTCATCCAAGTTGTCCTCTTGCCTCCATATGCCCACCATGGCATAAATGCTGAGGTATGGCTGAGAACAAGCTCACACATGTGTGCAGGTATACACAAACATACAAATAAACAAGTAAGTCAATAAATAAATATGAGCACGGTGGCACATATGTAATCCCAGCACTCAGGAACTGTGCACTGATTTACAAATGTCAAGTATCTGTGTCACGAACATCCCAGAAGGAGACAAAAGAAGAAAAGGAACTGAAGAAATACTTGAAATGCCTGTGGAATTCTTTAAAGCTAATGACAGACACTAAGCCACAGATCCAAGAAGTAGAGAGAGCACAATCAGTATAAAAACAATTGCAAACACCAAAACCTCTACACAGTGTGCATCAAGTTAAACCAGGTATAGAAAAATCAAAGACAAAGGGGAAAGCAGTGGGGATGTGGAGGAGGGGTGAAAGTTATATTAGACTTTTCTTTTACAAAGGGATGAAGGAAGTATATAAAAGAAAATAAAAAGGAGAAAGAAGACAAGAGGGGCTAAAACTCAGAGGCAGATAGAGTACATACCCTTGGTTCAATCTTCAACATAAAAAGGAAGAAAGAAAATGGAAAAGAGAAATAAAGACAAATTTGGGGAAATTTGATGCCAAGATGCCTACCTTATGGGAAACTATTTTTTAAATGTTCTTCGGAGAAAAGAAAGATAACAGGTCAAAACTTCAGTATATACACAAGGAAAGGTAAAAGAGTAGAGACAGAATCACCAAACCTAAATCAAAACCTTTTATTTTCCTCATTTTTAATTGATCTGACAGATAACAGTGTTAGAAATAACATCAATAGGTTGCATTTAAAGCATTTATAAGTGAAATGAATAAAAACAATGTTATGAGGGATTGAGACTTGAGACTGCCCCCATTAGGACTATTCAACTCACCATATTTGACTTTACAATGAACCAGGCTCATTAAATACAATGTTAGCAATGGTGTTTTTTATTTACAGTGGGTTTATGGGGTATACAGTACCTATCAGAAGCCAAAGACTGTTTAAACTATGTTAAGAAAAGTATCTGGTTCTTCTTACAAAGTGGCAGGGTGTTGTTTGAAAGCAGATGAGTAATACATGTATACTGCCTTCTCATGGGCAATTAAGAGTTAATAGTAAAAAAAAAAAGGCAAAATTAATTAGAATCAAAGAAAGAAGATAAAAGAATGGGATGACTCCTCAAAAAAGAGGAAACAACAACAAAATGAAGGGAAAGAAACAATGGATGTGGGCAGCAAATAGAAAACAATGACAACCATGCCAAATATATTGCAACCGCTTTAAATGTGAGTGCTCTAAATACATAATTAAGAGACAGTGACTATTGAAGCAGATAAAATAAAAACAAAAGCCAACTATATACTGTCTATAAGAAACCTACACTAAATTAAAATATATATATACAGATATAGGCCTGGGCAGACATTGGACTGAAAAGGAAAACACACCGAAAGAAGTATGCCATACCAACACTAATTAAAAGGAACCTGGGCCAGTACTTTAAATCAGACAAAGCAGGAGTCAGAGCATGGACAACTACCAGACATAAAAGAAGCGTTCCACAATGATAAAGGAGCCAACACATAGAAAAGACTGCAACCCTCAACTGAGCAACACAGCATCACCATATAAAGGCTAACCCACTTGACGGAGAGGTGAATAAATCCACCGTTAACATTATCTACCTGGAGCTGGCACAGACAGTGAGCAGAAAATCAGTGCAAACACAGTTAAAGCTGAAAAGCACTGTCAATCAACTTCATCTAATTGACATTTATTGAGTATTTCACTCAACACCACCACGGGGCTCATTTTTCTCAAATTCATGTGGTGTGTATAAGATGGCTCATATTCTGGGCCATACGTTACACCTTAACAAACTGAAATGGACAGAAAGCATTTTGAGTGCTTAGATCACATGACGTTAAATTAGAAATTCAGTAACGGACTACCAGAATACTTGGAACATTTGGAGACTTAGTAAACACAGCACAAGCAAGACTGTCGATTTTGAAATTTTTCAACCAATTGAAAATTAAAACCCACTTTTAAAAAATATTTTAATGGGATATCTTCTATTTATTATTTGACAATTTCACATATGTAAACAAGGCATCCTGATCAAGGTTAGTTCAACAATTAAGCTCAATTAGTGTGATTCATCACATCAAGAAACTTGAAAGATACCATATACCCTTATCAGTATACACACTTGACAAGATCCAGCAGCCATTTAGGACTACAATCTAGGAAAACAGAACTTCCCTCATCCTGATGAAGAATATATACAAAAGAAAAATCCCATACAACTGGTATTATAGTTAATGGAGAGAAACCAAACACCTTCACCCATAAGACCAGAAAGAAAGCAAGGATGGCATTTAGCACCATTTCCATTCCAACTCATACAGGAAGTCCTAGTTAATGAGATAAGGAAGGAGGGTGGGTACGTACATGGGTAGGTAGGTAAGTGTTTTTGTTCATAGATGACATGGTCATCTATTGTAGGATGTAATAAAGAAGCAACAAAAGTTGAAACCAACCAGCAATCCCAGGACGATTGCAGAGTACAAGGTTAACACCCAAGCCAACAGCTTCCCTATAGAAGATTAACAGTGAAGAAGTGTCACACTAAACTAAACTAAAAACACAACAGCATTTGTATCAGCATCAGAAAGTTAGGAATAAATATAACCTGACAACAGGAATAAAAGGAATCAAAGGCTTCTACAGCTGGAGAGACATTCTATGTTTGTGGAGTAGTTTCTTCTCAAGACATCAGGTCTCCCAGATTTGCACAGGGATTCAATCCAGCCTTGATAAAAACCCAGCTAGTTACTGTATGGCTATAAAGCACAGTACATCCTTTATGTATGTATGAAAAGACAAAAGACCCAGAATACCCAACCGTAGTACTGAGTAACAACCAAGCTGGAGGACCACTTGATGATGCTTCCCAACCTCAAGACTTATTCTAAAGCTACAGTGAAGAAGACAGCCTGGAAATGACCAATGAAGAAAGAGGCAGATCACAGCAACAGAATGGAAGGCACAGAAAAAGAGCCACACAGACACTGTCAACCCATTTCCAACAAAGGAGCAAGGACCACTAAAGGGAAGAAGGATCATTTCAGTAAATTATGCTGAAGTAACTGACATCCACATGGAGAAAACAAAACAAAGGCCCTCTCAGGCCTGCCGCCACATGTCTTTCGACAGAGCAGCGCGCTGCCCACCCACCTTCCTTGGCTCTATGCAAAATCCATGTCATGTCAATCAACTCCAAGTGAGCTCAGAACTCCCAGGGTCCATGAGGGGTTGTAGACCCTTCCACAGTCCCATGTCTGCTCCAGTGTCTCATCTTCTTTTCACTACATACATTGTTCTCTGGAGTACTTGACATCTACATTTTGGCCCTTAACTTACTCCCAACAGTAGGTATTCAGTAAATCTCTCATAGATTAAATAAGTGTTTAACTTATGTGGCCACTGAATACATTCTGAACATATGCATCATTTTAAAATCTCAGCAATCAGACATCAACATCCATGGTGACTATGTCTGGGAGTAAATGAATTTTTGCTCACCTAAACCTTCTACTGTCAATATATATTGCTTTTGATATAACAAAAGTAGTAACAGAAACAACAAAGAGAGAAAACACAAGAAAGGCCAGGTTTATAGGAAACAGCAGGGGTAAACATGTACTTTCTGAAGGAGTCCTTTGTCTTGGGTAGTCGCCAATGGAAAGATCTGATATGAAAGAAGCTACGGCCAGAAAGCCTTGCTTCCCAAGAAAGCAACAGAGGGGCTCCTCTTCCTTCTCCTCCATCCTTTCAGATGTACATGGGGCCTCTCTGTTCCTCAAGGGTCTACTCGGTCAGATCCAAGCTCAACGACTTGTGATCCACCAGCCTCTAGAACAGTGGTTCTCAACAGTGGGCCATGACCCAACTGGGGGTTGAAGGACCCTTTCACAGAGTCACATATCAGATATTCTACTTATCAGATAATTATATTATAATTCAAATCAGTAGCATAATTACAGTTATGAAGCAGCAATGAAAATAATTTTATGGTGGATGTTGTGGTTAATTTCATTGGTATGCCTAATAAATGTTTATTATTGGGCTACAATTATTATGGCGGTATTCTGTAACCTGCTATCAATCAAATAAAGACATATATACTTGTTGTATTTTGAGAACAAGCCTTTATCTGGGGCATAGCTGATATTAACCTTCTAAACTAACTTTACCTCCCAGCCCCATCTCAGGCTACCTCGCATCCATGATCCCCAAATACTTGTTAATGTTCTCCATCTCTTCCACGCTGACCCAGCCATGTACCCCTTTCCTCACGCTAACCCATGGCTCCAGCCCATCTCCTTCTTCTCCACCTCCTCATCCTTCTCCTCCCTTCCTCTAGTCCCTCAAGCCCAGACTGCAAACCCAAACTTCCACCTCCCTTTCTTCTGCCAAATCCCAAGCTTCAGCAGTTTTTGTTAGTCAAGCACTTTAAATTAGGTGAAGCAAGGTTTACACAAGAAGGATTGGTATTAAGTGAGAATGTGCTCCACTGAACAGGGACCAGATCTTGGAGGCCAGTAATTAGCATTAAAATACATAGCACCTGACTAACCCCCATCAGGTGGCAGTCATCATAGCACAAACAACTGTATTAAGGGGTCACAGCATTAGGAAGGCTGAAAGCCACTGCACTGGAGTATCCCTTTTGGATCTGGAATACCAGGCAGGGCTGTCTCTGGGTCATGCCAGGAAAGAGCCCCTTGGGTGACTAGATGGAGACAGAACAGATCCTGCCAATGGGCAGGAGGCTAGAGCATCTCCAGATCTCTGACCTTGGGAAAATCCTTCCACTCTAGGGATCCCATGGTATCAGCAACTCTCAGCCAATAAGAACAGTGCACAGGGCTAGCTTCCCTATATGCTCTTTAACCTTTCACTCTGAAGCCCAGAGTAGTATCTATGTATGTAACACTGGCCCAACGAGGAAACAGTCCAAAGAGTTGGAGAGAAGTGCCTATAGTCACCAAGAGGAAACAAGTCATAGGGTGTACAAAACAGGACGAAGAATTCAAACGCTAGCCTGATGGATGCCATGGCATTATAATAAATCAATATATATGTTTAACTAACCCCCCTCAAAATGGCAAAGCTGTTGAATGTGATCCAAGGCGAAGTCTAAACGATGTCATGTCTGAATCACCAAGAGAGTTGCTGTCCATGTGCACAGTGTAGGATGGGACCAACAGAGGGAACACACAACTCCTAGTAACTACCCAACTGATGTCCACATGGGAAAGGACTTGCTAAGTGGCATTTCTATCCTCAGATGGTACAAAAGGACCCCCCTGAGAAAGCTACAGCAAAATGCCAGACCTACCATACATCCCACCAACTATCAATGACACAGCCCTGCTTAAGGGCCAGGCATTATGTGGGCACTTCAAACTAATTCCCTGGCTTCTCCGATTGTCTGTGACAGAAGCTGATGATGGTGCACACCCACTTCATAGGCAGGCAAACTGACTACATTCTTGTACCTTGCCCCCAACACTGTGATGACAGCCCCCTGTGGGGTGTGCCCTATGGTCCTCCACAGTCAGTCAGAAGCACAGGGCCCATAGCTACTCCCCAAGACCAATGTGCACAATCAGCGAGAACGTCGTCACCCACCCAGCAAACTGAGCAGCTGGATGAAAGCCATACTGCTATGGCTGCCGCCCAATGGAGAAGGTTCCACTTCACAAAGATCCAACGTTGCTTGAGGAAGACCTGGCAACAGGAAAGAGACCGGGAGCCAGCCAGGCCTCTCTTGACTGTGAAATGGCTACAAGTTGCCAAGTTCACTCCTGGCACGAGAGTCTGCCAGGAGGAATGGCTAGAAGGCCCACCAGCCAGTTTCCTCTTCAGGGACACGGACACACACACACACACACACACACACACACACACACACACACACACACACACCCCTCATAAATAAAAAACTGATTATCGCATGCTTTTCTACAGCAAATGTGACTGCGTTTTAAATCTTTCATAAAGAAATACTCATAAAATATTCAGAGTTTCGCCTGTCTCTGGAGACTAAAAGTGGCTTCAGGCAACCCTAGCCGCACACTCCATGGGACCCCAGGAGCTCTGCCATTAGCCACAGAGCAGCATGCCCACCATGACTGGGGTTGAACAGATCCTTTGGCAGGGACTGGGCTGGCTTACATCCTCAGCTGCCAGCTCGGTCCTCACTGTGCTCTGTGCACTTGGCTCTAGTTCCACATGATTGAGAAGCCCTGGGCTCCCGTCAGACTATTAACATGGATAATAAGACTGACAACAAAATGTGAGAGTATAGACAGCCCCTCCTCTGGAAATGGTTAATTCAGATCTTGAAGAAGAGGACAGCCAGAGGGTGATGCCAGTCTCCAGAAGCTGCCCACCACATCTTTTTGGCAGGTTCCTTCACATGTGTTTTCCTCCCAGCAATGATACCCCAGCCTACCATGTGCCTTGACACCATGTACACCAGGAATACACCAACGAACAACAGAGGCAGAACCCTTCCCTTCTGTCCTGGCTCAGGTACATGGTGGGCCAGATGTACCTTCTTGAGACCCAGAACGTCCAGAAGTCCTCAAGTAAAGACGGGGACTTGTCTAAAAGACAGAGGGGTCTTGGGAGGGGACTGCCACTAGCCAAATGTGCAACAATTTAAGCCACAGAAAAACTAATGGCAATGTCAGAAAAGTCCTAAGATATGCATTCCCAATTCTACACCACCCATATGACGGATTCAGAGACATACACATGTACACTCACACAAGAGAATTTAAAAAAAAAAAAAATGAATGAAAGAAGTTCAGGAGGGAGGGCTCTTCCTATAGAGGGATCCTAATTAATAAGTATGGGGAAATGAAGGAAATAGAAAGTCATTTTTACAAGCATCACAACCCTCACTGTTGATGCAGGAACCCAGAATATATGCTAAAATTGATGGAGGGTGAGTAACACAGTATTGGCATCATCTCTGAATATCAGGCCATGAATGTGTTGGTGCAAACCAGGCAGACACCACCTTCAAGGTTCTCAAAGTCAATGTCTCCAGCATTTACACCGCATAACACACAGAGAAGGTGACACCGCAACTGGAACATTCCTACTAGAAATGCATGGCTCCAGTCACCTGGCAAGATGTGGCAGGCCAGGGGGTAAGCTTATGCAATTACTGGAGGTTCCTTAAAGGGGACAGAGACTCAGGAATCACATAAAGACCAAGGATTTGGCCCCGCACAACAGAGACAGAGCAACTACATGTAAGTGGGATCCTGGATTGGGTGCTGGGCCAGAAAAAAGGCCATTATGGGACCACAGGTGAGTTCTGAGTAAGGGACAGAGATTAATTTACAGTACTGTTGTTACAAACTGAGTAACTCAAATCCAAAAATCAGAAATCTAAATGCTGTGAGATCATTACTTTTGAGATAGAGGGAAACAGATAGATAGACAGATATGATTTGATATAATACAAGAGAACATGAATTGTTTGTCCATAAAATTTAAGTTTTCAGAGCTTGGGGAGAAGGCTGGAGTACAAAGGGCTGGCTTTGAAAGCATGTTGACCTGATTTCGGATCCTCAGAACCTATGTGAAAAACGGGGGAACGCAGTGTATACCAGCAACGCGAGATGGGCAGTGGAGACAGGTGGATCCCTGGAGCTTTGCTGGCCAGCTAGTGCAGTGTACTTGGCAAAGTTCCAGGCCAGTGAGGGACATGGTCTCAATCAAAAACTGGAAGGTGCCTGAGGAATAACAGCCAATGTTGTCCTCTGACCCTCACACACACATAAAACTTATGTGTTGGACTCAACACATTTCTGATTTCTGATTTTTAGACTGGGAGGGGCCTCAATCAGGTCAGTCTATGCAAATACTCCAAAAATCTGAAAAAGTATAAAATATGAAATACTTACAGTCCTAAGAATTTCTGATAAGCAAAACTCAACCTGTAATTTAATTTCCTGTATCAATATTAATTTCATAGTATAATTTGAGCATTATACAATAATTATATGAGATGTTAACATTTGAGGAAGCTGGGTGAAAATGCATGAAAATGTTTGCTATTATTTTTATAAGTTTTTTAAGTTTGAAATTATTCTAAAATGAAAAGCTGGACCTGGGAGATCTGGCTGGGGAGGGAAGTAGAGGCACTTGCTGCCAAGACTAACAACCTAGGTTCCATTCCTGGGACCCACACCATGGGAGGAAAGAGCCAACTCCTGCACATTGTCCTCTGGCCTTGGCATCCACTGGGGCACGTGTCTTTACATGCACAATAAAATACTTTTTTTTAAAGAAAAGCTCAAAATAAGTCATGTTAAGCCCTGTCCCAGAGTTATTGCTGAGAAGCACAGAGAAGGTTAAAAACAAATCTGTAAGTGAGATGGGACTAGAACCATAAAAGAAATCAAAGCCCAAAAGGAGGGGGGACAGAGTAATTTTTAAGAGACTCCTAAGAAAAAGCTTGATGACAGAAGGAGCAGGAAAGTCAACCAGTTGAGGAACAGCCAGTGCGGAGGCGCTGAGATTGTCACACATGGTGTAACAGAGATCACGCAAGGCTTGACTACGCCGTGGCCATCTTTCCATTCCATTCTTGCCTCTATGGGAGCTGGCTGCCCCATTCCATCCTCTCTTTACCCCTGTTCCCTCTGAACAAGACAAAAGATCAACCGCCAAAAGCAAAGCAGAGGGGCACTCCAAGCAGAATGATGTCTCCAAAGCCAGCGCTGCAGCTTAAATGTCCCTCTGCTGCTAGAAGTGCACCCCAAGTTTATCCTGAAGAGCAGAGACAGAAGGTGTTACTCTTGCTGAGAAGATGCCTTGCATGGAGGGACACATAGTAGGACACGTGTCTTGCATGTGAAGAACCAGAGCCAGCTGGACTAGGTGCTGTCACTCCCAATAGGGCCACATCAGCAGGAGGCCTCGAGTCCCTGTTGTCCTCATCACCAGAGCACTGGCCACCCACCAGATCCATGTTTTTATGGCTAAACACACAGCCGGCGAGATTCAATGATGTCTGACCATTGGCCACAAGCCTTCGGGGCTCCTCACTTCCCACAGGACACCCTCCCATCCCCATTAGTGTGCCTCGCCCCTGCAACAACAGTGGGCACTTCCTGCTCACAAGAGAAGGTAATGTGAAGCCAAATTGGACTGGACTACAGGCTTTCCTTTTACAAATTGTCTTCAGGGTCCTGCCACCTCCTACCTACATCCAAGTTAGTCATCAATACCAGGAAGGGACAGCAAAACTAACCCCAGGGGCATGGGAATCCACAAGCCTAGCCTACACTGAGGTAAACGTGGTTCGTCTTTTCAGCGTGGGCTCACGGCTGTGATTTTTTTTTTTATTGCATCCATATAACACGGTCATATTTTCTGCTAGTAAAATTGTCCCTGGGTCATACAATGGAATCAAATTGATCAATATTTCAAAGTGCTGTTAAAAAAAAAAAAAGCTTTCTCGTGTCCTATGTATTTTCCTAACACACACACACACACACACACACACACACACACACACACACACGAGAATAGCTCACCAGCACTGGTATACAGGGTAACAGTTTCTTCTTACTGGACTGCCTTAAAAAGGCATGTGGTAGGGACAACGCCGTACTGCAGTGGCTTCCCTAGTCCTCTGTGTTCACGTAGACCACCTGCTATTTCCAGCCTCCCTCAGAAGATATTTTTAAACATCTTGAAATGCCATTTGCATACAAAGCCTCAGCTAATTTAATCTCTTCCTCAGAGCCTGGGATGGCCTCTCCTCTCCCCTCTCTGCCTACCACCCACAAGGTCATACGCCTCCCCAAACCTATGTCTCCTCTTCCTTCCCTCTTGGTATCCCCAGAGCTCCCAAGAACCAACAGTCTGACTTTCCAGAGCTCAGGTACCCTGCTTATGTTGGATGACAGCAGACATCACAGATAAGGACTCTTGTTTCAGAATCCTCTTCTTGGGACCAGCCCAGCCAAGGAAAAAGCTGAAGATGAAAGACAGCTGGTGCTCATGGATGGCCACTGTAGATGCCGCATCTAGGTGGCAGATGGCTGGTGTTCGGGGATGCCCACAGGTTCAAGGGGCTAACTTGGAGCAGACCCCCAGCATCATTCTTCTGGATCCTGGATCCCAGGGCAGTGGGTACTCAATAAATAAACTGTCAGTGGCCATCCGGGCTGCTGCTGTCTGAGAGGTCTGCTTAGGAAGGGTTTCCTCTCTAGTTCACTGGGAAGGAAGGACGTGAGTGACTTTATGCTCACTGTGCTCTGAAAATGATACGGACAACTTTTCTTAGAAAGTGAGTGTTCCAAGTTTCCAGAGCTCCCATGAAATGCAGAGAAAGTACTGGGGGGAGGGGGAGCCGCTGCTGCACCCCTCTGCTGTGCAACATGGCATGTGTTTACAACTACCAGGGAGCCCACACGAAAACAAACGTTCAAAGATGGGCGAGTAAACCAACTACTGTGGACAGCACTTTCTCACCTTTGGCTTAACTTCTGTTTGGCTCTCCTCCCCTCCCTCATCTTGTTGATACCACCTTTGAACAGAAAATATGTTTAAGCACGTTTGTATTCCAATGGGAGCTTTCCAACAGCTTAAAAACAGACCGACTCCATGCCATATCTCACACTCCTCCTATGAAGAGATTGTTTACGCTAGCATCTTCCTTAACAAATTGCTCCCAAAAAGGTCAAGTGAGGTCACCGACTTCCTAACAGGCAGCTAGACTGATTGGGACTATTAGGCAACTCTTGAGCACCCATAGTCAACCCATGGTGGGGCGTGGGTCTCCTTGTACCATATACTCTTCACAGAAATGTGTGTGAGGCAAGCCCCCAAGGGGCCATGCCCATCAGGTCTTGGGGGCCTGGCCAGAGGAGAGATACAAGAGAAAGGCTCTTAGGGCTTAACACCCCTATGGGATGCTAGGATAAACGCCAACTTTGCCTTAAGAAAATCTATGTACTCAAGCACCTTGCTAGGAGCCAGTTTAGCCAGTCACAGTCACTACTGATAAAGGGATGCTCAGATCCCAGCCATCACTAATGGTATTATGAGGACAGTGAGGCCAAAGTGGGCAGGACTGACCTCAGTATATACAACAGGCAGTACCAGATGGGACCTGCGACACCTGTCCATCCCTCCTGTAGCACATTCCACTACATGGGGAAGAAGACAAGCCATCCCTAAACCCTCATCACGTTCCACTGGTTTTTTAATAGACTTTAACAATTTACTGACACCAGTGGAGCTTATAAAGTAGTTTAATTGAATTAATTAGGCAGTCACGACTTACTCCTGAGTTCCCCCCCTTTGGCTCCGGGGAGGCTGTGCCAGCCGCCTGTTAACCCCTCAAATGCTAGAATGGCTGCAGTTTATGCTCACGTATGAAGATTCATCACGTCACCTGCCACTTCACTCCCTGGATGTGGACTCATGCTGCACTGTCCTGCAGGGCCGTGGATGATGGGCAGCTAGGCAGGGGTTGTATACACACTATGTGAGCCAGGTGATGTCCACTGATGCTCACACTCTCCTACCTCCATAGCCTTGACTTCCCTTCTAGGAGAGGCTGGATCACACTACTCTAAGCATGGTCCAGGAGACTGCTAGACATGCTGCCAGTGCCAGCTGCGCCTGCTTGGTCAGAAGCTCTGGGATGAGGCCCAGCAGAGTCTTAACAGACACTGCCCTAGGACTGTGGAACAAGTCAGAGTTAGCTAAGAGAGTGTGGTCAGGATGAGGGCTAAGATTCCTCCTGTACTAGGAACATGAAAACCCAACTCACTCACAAAATGCTCTTCAAGCATTATATGGAAAAGGGAAACGCTGGGAATGGCTTAACAGTTCCCAAACTGGACAAGGCTGGGCCAAGTAGTACACTCACAGGAGCCCTATGATCAAAACCACAGGGGGATGCAAAGCTTGTAATACTGATGGGTCTCAATCAGGAGAGAACTAAGTAGCAGTACCCATCACACTCCTGGTAAAAACCAACCCTCAGAAGAGACTTAAACAGCCACAGTCAGTACCTAATGTGGGGCCTCGAGGTCATTCTCCTTCTTCCTTGTTCTTTTCCCTTTTCTAACTTGTCTATGCAGAACACAGCACTCACTACTCTTTATAATGAAGCAGCACAAATTTGGCTTTAATTGTTGTTTCAAATGAAACAGAGAGATCCCATGAGAAGTGACTGCCCTAGGAAGCTGGAGGGTCCATAGTAACTTGGGAAGCACATGGGCTTCTGAGCTCTCAGGCTGGGAGGAAAAGAGAGAGTAGGGGGGACGGAGGGAGGGAGAGTGGGAGGGAGGGAGGGAGGGAAGGAGGGAGAAAGGAAGGGAGGGAGGACTGATAGGCAGGAAGGATGGATGCATTTACTGGTCAGGGAATGAGCAGATGAATGGAAGCAAGGGCAGACAGAAGGATGTGCTGGCCGATGAACCATTCTGGGCAAATGCTTGTTTCCTTGGTCTATAATCAAAGGAAGAAAGAGGGGGGAGGGGGGGAGGGGGAGGGGGAGAGGGAGGGAGAGAGAGAGAGAGAGAGAGAAAGAGAGAGAGAGAGCACAAGCCAGCCCAGATGAAAGCTGGAGCTCAAAGGCCTGTGTTCACAAGGACATGCTTCAGAGCAGCTCCACACCACACAGTTGAACACACCTGGTTGGCAGAGATGCACTCGTTAGGAGGTCAGGAATACGTCACTGTTTCCAGGAACTTCTAAGTCCCAAAGCCGGGTTGGCTGGCAGGTCCTGTTAAGTGGCCTTGACAGAACCAGGTGATTATGGAGGATCGAACAGGAGCCAGGGGAACAAACACCAGACCCCGCATGAGGGGCTGGCTGGTCAGGAGGCTTTCTACTCATAGACAGAATAGGGGTCACCCTGTAACTTCTCTACAGCCTGGGAAAACATGGCGGCATAAACAGCCGAGCAGGAGGAAAAGAGGCACGAGGTGTGGAGGTGGGAATTGAGAAGTGTTCAGCAGAGTTGTTTAGTATGGCAGAAAAGAAACAAACAAACAGCCTGGGGGAGGGGCTGTACAGACAGGCTGTACTAATGGTACCACTTAGGCAGGATACAGGATCAGAACATCCTATGAGCACCAGAGCCTAGAAGAGGCTTGAGGGCAGGAAGCCACAGGAACATGTCCATTCTGCAGTCTGCTGTCCATCCCCATACGGCTCAGACCTCAAGGCAGTGACACCTTTCACCTTGAGCCAGTAAACCCTAGGGAAGAAGCCATGTCACCTCGCTCCCTTCTATTCCCAACATGACTGAGATGCACAGGACACCTGGGTGCAACTAGGAAGCTGCCTGCTGGTCCCTGGGATGGCCAAGTGTTCTTAACAACGTTTAGCAGAAATTCTGCAGCCCCATGGGGACATGGAGGGGAGCCACACTCTATCTGCCCATTCCTGATGCCCACACTCCTTCCATGCCTGTTGTTGAAGTCCCAGCTCCCCATGGACCAAGTGGGGGCAGGAATTCATGGGCATGGCTTCCCAGCAAACCTAGCAAACTCTCCACACCCCAGAATAATCTAGGCACTGCTGCCCTTGATGTGCTTAGGTCTCTTTTTCACATCACACAACGGGGACACACGAGACCAACCTTCACCATCTCCTTTTCCAAGTGAGGGGCCTATAAGTTCAGAATGACACTGCTTGGGTCTCATGGCAGCGGGGGACAGAGGTGTATCTCAGACCCCAGCCACTTACTCCCATCACTGCTCACAGAGGCTGTACTTCAGGACCCAGACCAGAGAGGAAGACTAAACAGAGCAACCAACTTTCTAATGCCTAAAAGACATTCAAGCACAGGCCGGGGTAGCAGGAAGGACACTTAGGAGGCTGAGGACAAGACCCAAGTCACTATTTACAGGGTAGAAGAGTGAGAAATAGTTCTGGTTTAGTGCTCAGAAAACCTGGGACCGGATGAGTCACAAAGAGCAGAAGTTTGAAGACTGAAAGTGCAGTTTAGTGGTAGAAGGCATGTCCCCCAAATGGGAGGCCCCAGGTTCAATCCCCAACACCACCCCACAAATGATGCAGGGCAGATGCATTCTGGCTCAAGGTCCTGAAGGCTAGGAAGTCTGACAGCATGGGGCATCGCTTGGCAGGGCCCGGGGAAGAGTCTAGCCACAGCCTCATAGGGACAAGGCTGTCGTAATATGGCAGAAAAGCAGAAGGGCAAGGGGCTGCTTCTAGAATAGGTGACATGCGAGAGGCTAAGCAGCAGCCTGCCCTTGTGAGAACTGACCCAGCCCCTGAGAGGAAGACATCAGTCCCTTTTAACAACTCAATCCCATCTTCAGATCCCCACCTCCCAGCATCCCAGCAGCAATCAAATTTCAACATAGTCTCTGAAGGGGCAAACCACGGCAATGTGAGGGACATCTGTGTTCTTCAAACACTCCCAGGGAAATAGAGGGCAGCACGTGACAAGACACTCTGAGCATCAATACAGACCACTCCTCCAGCTGGCTTCAGGAGCATCCATGTTAATAGGAGCCTGTTTCCCTCAGGACTGATTACCCAGATGCCTGGCTGTCACAGTGGGGGCCCACAATATTTTTAGAAATGCACACGCATGCACACACACATTTCCTTTCTTTTAAAACCAAAATAAACGGAATCTTCAAGTCAAAGAAAATGTTTGACATATGATATTGTCATATTTATATCAAAAAGAAAAAAGAAAAAGTCATTAAGGTACAATTTTAAGTGTTTTTCTTTAATGAAGGAAGGACTCTCCCAGAGGACAAAAGTGCCTGGGGTCCACAAAAGTCACAATGTGGTCATACCTCCTCAATTAAGAGAGTAATTTTTACCTATTTAATACGCTGAGCTGCTAAGTAAGATTTCACTTACAAGAAAGACATTTAGCTAGCAATCTGTTTGAAAGCTGCTGGCAGATGAAAAAAGTGGTTCTCTGTGTGTTGCCGTTATTAAGAATTAATCATGGGGCTGTTCCCAAAATTTAAGACTTGAAGATCCCTTGGGCTGTCTGGGCCTCAATCCTGTGCCACCAGCACCAGATGTCACCATTTCTTAGTGAGACATGTAAACCCAGTGTGTGAGTCCTTTCTTCCCCATGTAACTTCTGATGCATGTCTGAAGGCACAGGAAGCAAAAGCTCTGGTGTGGAAAATGCAGCGGACCTCTCCAGGTCAGGAGCTGTTCTCTGGACTGACACCGCCAGCAATGGTGCCTCTGTCATTCCTGAAAGAGTGAGTGGCTGTCATGGGAGAAGGCTGCCCCTTTAAGACTAAGTAATCTAACCCAGTGATCCCACCAGAAGCTACAGTATGCCAGCTAAGGTGAGGCCCACAGCCCTGTATAAGCACTCAACCTTCATTGTATGCTGTTCTTAACATTTGAAAGAATTACATGAATTTATATGCTTACTGTGGAAGGGAGGGGTGCAAGTGTGCCAGTGTACATGTAGGGGTCAGAGAACAATTTGCAGGAGTTGGTTGTCTTCTTCCACCTCGTGGGTCTCAGGGATTGAGTTCAGGCTTGTAAGGCAAGCAGTGAAGGCCTTTATCCACTGACTACCCCTTCTAGAGATGCAGAAACACTGGGCCCTGTAGTCTCTCCAAGAAGTCCCTCCACCCTCCAAAATGCTCCCCACCTACTGAAAAAAGTGGACTGTTGAGGATCCCCAGCCTGCTGGGCACTGTTTTCTTGTGTCAATCAATGGGTAAGGCGCAATGTCCCAGAAGCCTCACAAAAAGCCGGAGCATCATGTGGTGGGCTTCTCTGGTAACATATGACAGCGACTCCCTTATGTCACTCCTCTGCTCTGACCACCCTGGGCAGAGCTCGGCCCCACAGCGGGGCTGGACAACTTGATTCCAGTGCCAAGAATTCCCATCCTAGCATTGCCTACAGCTGGCTCAAAGCCACGGCCTGCACTACCACTATGGGGCTAGGGTTAGCTCTGACAAGTGACAGTGAGGAACAGAAAGGCTCATTAGCTGGCCAAAGTCCCTGCACAAGGGGGTGAGAAGGAAGTTAAAGGCCAGGACCTGGGTGTGCAGAGTGCAGCTGGCAAACCAGAGCAGACGAGAGAAACCACACTTGGCAGGGCAGGTAAGCCTGTGAGCACCATGAAGGATGGCGTTCCAAGGGCACAGAGGCAACACCTGATGTCCCAGGCTAGAGAGGCGTGGGCATGCTTGCCTCTGCCTATTCCACACACTATCCTCCAGAGCACAGAGCCATCTCATTATTTCAGCTACCCACTATCCAAGTCCTTATTAAGCTTTAAGGGTGACTAGTCCCAGGCTCCCATGCCAGCAGACCAAAGGAAGACAACTCCTCCCCACTCCCTCATTTGTCACAGGACTCAGTGTTGATGGTGACTCTAGAACCTAAAAATAGCTTAGAAGGGTGAAAGGGGCCATCAGAGACTCTGACTCAAGGAGGAGCGGGCAAGGAAACCCTTCCTTCAGAGCCACGGTCATTGGCGTGTTGCCAGTGAGCCTCTAGGCAGTTTCCCACCCGCCATTGGATTAACACTGTTCCTTGGAGATTCTCCAAGGCCCAAAACAGCACAGCCCCTCCAAGTTTGAAGTGGTTAATGGTGTTAAAATGCATGGTGTGTGGCCAGACATCTCCTCTGCCAATGTGCTCTCTTCCAAAGGTACCCTCACGAATGCCAAATACTACTACCTGAAGAAGCACCGTGGCTTCCAGTAATAAAGGGAAGCTCAGGGTTACAGAGCAAACTGCTGAGCCCTGGGTAACAGGCAATGCAGAGCAATAACCCTAACGAGAGGCAAGTGAGCTAGCTTATAAGTGACCTGGCTACCTGCCAGGAAGGTTTCAAGTTGCAGTGCAAAGGGAGGGTCCAGAGCCTAGGGACCTCTGTGCTAACAGAAAGTTAGGAATTTAAAGAAGGCAAGGAAGGTGGAAGGTGGGGGGAGGGCGCTGAGAAAAGAGGGCTGCACAGAAGCAAGCTCTGAGTCTACAGAAGCTTTGGCTGAGCTCTGCCTAGCACATGCGTGTGAGGAAAACTCAAGGGTCAACACACGAGTGGGAGCACTCTACTAAAGCTCAGCACACTACCCGAGGCATGGCACACCTGTGTGAGCATATGCACAGTCACTGGAGGTGACTGTGTGAGTGTCCTGCCTAAGTGTACTGTGTGAGTGTACTGCCTAAGGCCCTACATATATGGGTAATGACATTACATGGGATGGACAGGTACTTATGAAGATATCAGCCATTCAGAAAACAGACCCTCCAGAAACAACAAGAGAACCTCCCTCACCCTCCCCTCGGCTGAGGGCAGGTTCCCAACAGCCATGATGGAGAGCTACCATCACACGCTGGGTACCAGGCTGAGCTCTGGGACACACCTGGCCACAGAAGGGAGAAAAATCAGAGCTAGGCCAGGGATCTGGGGACTGTCACAAAGTCAGTGATGTAGGCTTCATGCTCATTGTGGGATGAACGTTGTCAGGGCAGTACATGCACAAAAAGTGTGGCTGGATCCCAATACGGTTTTATTTAGAAAAGTGAGTAGTGGGCCAGCTTTGCCCCACAGGCCATAGTGTGCCAGACCTGCTTTCTGCCCAAGCTACCCTGGTTCTGCCCAACAAGGCTTAAGAGCAAACTGTGAAAAGATCAAGCTGCCACTGCGTAAGGAGACTGCCATGGCAGTTAGAACTGTGACTCTCCCCCCCCCCAAGATGTCTTCATCCTAACTCATGATGTCAGTACGAAGATATGAACAGGTGGAATTAAGCTCTCTATTCAGAGAAGTGTGGGGCCAGCTGGTCCCAGCCTGTCCACGTGGGTCTAATGCAAGAGTCCTTCCTCTCCTCTTCTTTTCAGGTAATGTTGGAGATCAAATCTAGAGCCTCCCACAGCGTAGGGAACTGCTCTACCATTGAGCTAGTTTTATGTCAATTTGATACAAGTTAGAGCCACCTGAAAGGAGGGGATCCCAACTGAGTAGATGCTTCCAAAATACTGGGCTGTAGGCAAGCCCGGGGGACTTAGTCAAAATTAGTGATTGATGTGGGAATATCCAGCCCATGTGGGTAGTGTCACCCATGGGCTAGTGGTCCTGGAAACTAATAAAAAAGCAGGCTAAGCAAGCCATGGTGAGCAAGCCAGTTATCAGCACCCCTACACAGCCTCTCCATCAGCTCCTACTTCCAGGTTCTCACCTAGTTTGAGTTCCTGTCCTGACTTCCTTCAGTGATGAACTCAGATCTGGAAGTATAAGCAAAATAAATTCTTTCCTCTCTGAGTTGCTTTTTTTTTTTTTTTTTTTTTTTTTTTTTTTTTTTGTCATGGTGTATTATCACAGCAACAGAAACCCTAAGACACCATCACTTTCTCTATTTACTTGCTTGGTTTTTATGACAGCGTTGCAGGCAGTCCAGGCTGATGGTAAACTGTTGGTCCTCCCCCTCCACCTCCCATGTGCTAGAATCACACTGTCTGGTGGTACCAATTTTTAACTCTTATTTTGAGATCCCCCTAAGTTTCCCAGGCTGCCTCAGCCTCCCAAGTTAACTTGACATGGCAGGCATGGGTCACCACATCTGGCAAGTGAGGATTCCTCGTCAACGAAGAGAAGGCAAAAAGACAAGCAGAAAAGTCAGGCAGCTCAAGAGGGCTGCACAGTGTCACTGGCTTTGAAGATAAAGCAATGAACCCTCGGGTCAGGGGCTGGGTGATGCGCAGAGAAGCAGGAAGTTAACAGATCCTCTCAAGGGTTTCTGTGAGTCCTGTCAGCACCTTCATTTCAGGTCAGGGGATCTATTTCAGATTCTTGATCCCCAGCACAAGACAAGAGCAGCAAAACTTTGGGGGGATCAATCATAGATTACATATGACTACTGCCCCCTAAGGTTATAATGGAGCTAAAAAAAAAAAAAAAAAAAAAAAAAAACTTCCTGTTGCCTGGTGACATCACAGCCACCATAATGTCTAACCTGTGACTCACACTGGTGGTGATGCTGGCATAAAAAGACCTATGATGACATCAGTCACACAGAAGCACAGCTCCCAGACTATGCATGGTCCCACAGCACCTGACACTTGATGGGTGACAACAGGTGACTGGTTTGTGTGCTCACTACAATACACATTCCACCATTATTCTAAAGTACACCTTACAGGAATGTTAGCTAGAGAATCGGCCTCAGAGGGGTCCTGTCGTCACTGCTGAAGAACTCCCAGTGGAACGAGATGTAGAGGAAGAAGACTGTCGTAACGATCCTGACCCTAGGTGGTCCTAAACTAGTGCGTGTGTTTGTGTATGGTGATGTGCGGGTGTGTGGAGGTGCACGCTGAGAATCAAACCCACAGTCTTGTGCAAGCTACACATTGCTTTATGACTGAACTACACCCCTAGGGCTGTGCATTTGTTTGTTTGTTTGTTTGTTTGTTTGTTTTTAACAAAAGCAGAAAGTTTAAAACTATATGGAAAAATTAGCTAGAAAAAAAAAAACGTTTATAGATTACGGATAAGGAGAAAATATTTTTGTTCAGCTGTACAATGTATCCATGTTTTAGGGTATGTGTGTGTGAATACATGCATGTGGTATGCTTGTGTACAGATGCACCCACTCCATATATGCATTATGACAGCCAGAGGTAGACAATAAATATCTTTTTCTATTGTTCTCCACCTTGGATTCTGAGGCAAGGTCTCTTCTTGAACCTACTTGCTGCTTGGCTGAATTCAAAGTCTCCACAAATGCCTAGGTGGCCAGTGAAGCATCAGGATGCCTGTTTCTGTCCCCTCCCCGTGCTAGAATTACAGGCAGGTACCACCACATCTGGCTTTTACATAGGCGTTAGGAATCCAAACTTGGTTTCTCGTGCTTCAAAGCAAACCATTTATCCACTTAGTCATCTCTCTAGCCCCATGAATTTGTGTGTTAACCAAAATTTTTGCTACAAGTCAAAAAGTTGAAAGAATTAAAATCTATTAAATAAGAGTTTACAGTAAGCCAAGGTTAGTGCACTAATTAAAGAAAGGTTTTTAATACCTTTAGTGTGACCTGAGCCATCATCCACGCCACAGCACTGAGCACAAGGCAACATCCTTGGCCTTCCTAGTCACTCACCACTCGTGCCACACCTTCCGGACCACAGCTGGTTCACACAGTAAGCACTCCACACAAGTGGGTCGTTTCTATCTTGTACATTGCATTTCTTTTGTGCCTCTCCTTTCTCTGATATGACAGAGATCCTGTTCTAGTTTCCTTTCTGTTGCTATGATAAAACACTCAGACCAAAGGCAACTTAGAGGTTACACTTCCAGGTCACGTTCATCATTGAGAGTAGTCAAGCAGGAACTCAAGCAGGAGTCTGAAGAAGAAGCCCTGGAGGAATGTTGCTAGCTGGCTCACTCTCTGGCTTGCTCATAGGCTCACACTCAACTATCTTTCCTATACAGGCTAGGACTACCCTGCTTAGGGAATGGTGATGCCCACAGTGGACTGAACTCTCCTCCTTCAACTAACAATAGACACGTCCACAGGTCAATTTGGTCTAAGCAATTCCCCAGTGGAGGCTCCCTTCTTGGGTGACTCTTGGCTCTGTCGAGTTGACAGTAGTTTAAACTACGACAATTCCCCACCACTGTGTGGCAGGCACCTACAGTATTCAATATACACCATACAGGTGTGTGGCTCAGTAGAAGCAGGCTGTGGCAGAGAGCCCATGAGTGTAGCAGGCTGGATCTTCTAGGTCTTTATAAATACACGTAATAGTGTCCATACAACAAAATCCTCTAACAAATATCTCAGAAGTTATTGCCATCATTAAGTAGTGCATAACAGAGCAGCTATGGAAAACTAATTCAACCCCTGTAACAACACACAAAAGACAGGTTGCCCAACCACCCAGCAGCAAACACTGAGATGCACACAATCTGTCAATCAAAATTTATTAAGCCCAAAAGAAGTAGGAAAATCAATCAACGGGAAGAGATTCAAAAGTGTCAAAAATGTCCAAAAATGAAAGGCTTTAAATATATTAAAATGGCTATCAAAAACACACCTCCAGGTTATAGAGACACAAGAGAATAAAAAGAAATCATACTTTCAGAGATGGGAAGTCCAACCCTGGGTGAAAAAGAACACAGTAGGCAGATCTGTGGGCAGGTAAGACAAGAAAGAAGAGACTGGCACTTAGGGACTCTTCAATAGAATCCACGAACAAGCGATAAAGCACAGAAGGAAAAGGATGGGAAGATAACCATGGCACCAATGAGCTGGGGTGCAGAGTTAAAAGGGCTACAAGAGCATGCAATTAGTCACCAAAAATGGGGTATTTGAAAAAAGTAATGGCCTGAAGTTTCCCAGTCTGGTGAAAACTACAAACACAGAAGACCCAGAAAAAAAAAAAAAATCACTGATTCCCAAGTCAAAAAAACAACCAGTCAGTCTCAGGTGCATAAACACCAAACTGCTTAAAATAAGAACTAAAGAGAAAAATCTTAAGTCATCAGAAATTTGTTTAAAGACTTTACATAAAGAGGAGCAAAGGTGAAGCATGCAGCCACCTTCTTGTCAGAGAACCAGGATGCCAGAGGACAGTGAAGCCCACCTCAAAAGTACTGGAAAGAAAAACAGCCACTTAGAATCCCACAGCTGGCAAATATATATATATATATATATATATATATATATATATATATATATATATATATATATATATATATATATATATATATTAAAAACAAAAGCAGAATACAGAAGCATGGAGCTCAGCAGGTGCAGCAGCAGTCAGAAGATCATGGCCCTCTGGGAATAGCAGCCAGGGGACCCCCAATACCAATGGGAGGGGACCGGTGGCATGAGCCACCCAAGTCCTTACAACAGAGTGGTACTTATCAGTACAGAAGCAAATCAGAGGCAGATTTATTGGGGCTATGTGAAATGACTGTGTACCGTCCTATCAAGAAGGAAAAGCCATGCTGTAGAACAGCATGAATGGAACAGATCTGTGCTTGTGGACGCATTAGGAAGCTCTAGCGGATACACCTACTATCAGGGACACTGGCCTGCTAGCCCTGCTAAAGAGGGCGCTCAAGAAGAGACCAGGCACAGGACAGGGCCCCTTCCAGTTGACTCATTTAATTTCTGTGCCATCTGAACTGTTTTCGAAGACAATGTGTCCATATGATCTCGAGTTGAAAGGGAGGCTGGGGAGATGGGTCAGTCTGTACACTACTTTCTGTGCATGCACAAGGACCTGAGTTCAGATCTCCAGCACCTCTGTAAAAAGCTGGGCATGGATAACGCCAGTGATACAGCTCAGTGGGTAAAGGGATTTGCTGTCAAGCCTGACTATCTGCGTTCAATCATCACAACCTATATGGAAGAAGGGAAGAACTAACTCCCACAGATTGTCCTCTGAACTCATAATGCATGCTGCTGCAAGCATGCAAACATACACACACATAAAATGTATTATATGTCATATCATATATGTGTGTAACATATAATATATAATATCTGTCTAATATATATCAGATAGATAGATAGATAGATAGATAGATAGATAGATAGATAGATAGATAGATATTAGAACAGTGGAGTATATCTGTAAAACCAGTGCTGGGAAGGTGGAGACAGGGGGATCCCCAGGGCTTCCTGGCCAGCAATCAGTCTAGATAAATAAGCAAAGTCCAGGTTCAGAAAGAGACACTGTGTCAAAAAGTGAGGTGTAGAATGAATGGTTGAAGAAGACACCTCTGGTCTCCATGATCAAGTGCAAACACACACACACACACACACACACACACACACACACACACACACACACACACACAAGAGCGAGAGAGAGAGAGAGAGAGACAGACAGACACAGAAACAGACAGGCACAGACAAGCCCAAGTGTGAACTATTTAACCAGCCAAGTGCTGTTAACACTTTACCATCATAAAAACCTCTGTTGCTTTGATTCCTTTAGACACTCTCTGTTCCATTCCACCCTAGACTCCAGCCCCGGACAGTTGTCGTAAAAAGAGTCCTCACTGTATGGAAAGGTGTTAGACGAGGCTGTGTTGGGGTTCAGGAAGCTGAAGGCAGGCATGTACAAACGCTAAAGGAACTTGCTGCCGACACACCCAGCAACAGCTGGTTCTCCCATGAAAGCAGATAGGAACTGGGAAAACTCAAAATGTCCACCAGTAGGGGACAGACATGTACTGTGGCGTGGGCTGAGAAAGCCTTCTCTGAAATGTTTGGGACCAGAAGTGTTACGGATCCCAGAGTGTGGGATATCTGGATAAACCATACTGGCTGAGCCTTGCCAATCAGCTAATCCCAAACGTGTTGCAAACTCCGAAGCCATCATCACTCAACGGGTTCAGATTTGAGTCCACCCCAGAGTCAGGCTTTAAGACACTTAACGTGTAGCACTTGACAGGAGAACACAGCAGAGCACTAAATAAACATGCCACCGGGGACCAGGGGTAGTTCTCCTCCATCCCTGTAAGTCATATGGGTGGACTTCATATCCTAGCTGGGTGACCTCTAAAGAAATACAGACCCGCAGATACGATTCTTTTTTTCAAATATCACACAAACAACGGTGCTCATCTAAAAAGACGTACAAACAAAAGATGCCCATTACACATGAGAGAGAGCTGGAGATGAGGAAGGGTCATGACACATGACTGTGGGGACAGGGACAGGAGGCAGGAGCCTGGGTCTAGGCCCAGACTCTGTCACTCCCTTGCGAGCAGCTGGTAGCTAGGTGAGATTAGAAACTGAATCAAGGAAGAAAGGGTCTGTGTTCAAGCCAATGGGCTAAGGCTACCCTGCCATACCCGGGCTTTAAAGGGGCAGAAAGCACGCAGGTGTCCTTCCTCCGCCCCCCCACATACACACACCCAGGTGTTTTCTGTGTATTGCCTCATGACACTGAACTAACCCTCTTCTGTGTCCACGGACAGAGACCCACTTCAGTCTACAAAGCAGAAACAGATAGGCAGACAGGTTCAGCCGTGTTCCAGAGTAACAGAGAGAGGAGCAAAGGCGAGGATAGATGACTGTGGAGCCCGCGGCACTTCTCCCAGCTCATCTGCCTCTGCTACCCGCCCCCTCACCCCCATTCCACGCCCACACCCCCGCCCCCGCCCACAGTGAGAAAGCAGAAGCACCACAAGAAGTCAAGATGAGAGCCTTAACGCATCTCAAGAGACCTTTTCCTGCATCTGAAAAAAAAAAGCAGAGGGGTATGGGAGCGGAAGGTGGACAGTGCATGCTGCATATCCAAGAACTCTCTGGCACTGCCTCGTGACTATGGCCCACAGGGTCCCTTGGCCAGAGGTACACTTAAAACTGTAGAGAAACAAGAAAACCAAACAGATGTAGTGTAGGATGAGGGGCCAATGGAGAAGCTGGAAAGAAACTCACTTCCCTCTAGGTTTGTGATAGAGCCAGGGGAACTTTTCGGTCTCTTTAGCCTTGGTCCAGAATGCATGAGATCTCATGAGGAGGACACTGTACCTTGCCTGACACCTGCCACTTGGCCAGAATGAGATCTCTGACCAGGAAACAAGAGTCTATGCTTGACTCTGGTTCACCGTGTTCTGGAGAAGCTGGCGAGACCCTGGCACAGGCGCTGATGGATCAGCTAATGTCTCATTCAAGTTGTCAGCGTTTTGTTAGAGCCAATTCAGTGGGTAATTAAGAAAGAAGTTGGGACCAGATGGGGAAACAGATGCTAGCTTGGCCGTGAGCGGCTCCCCCACACGTGTAGGGAAACGTGGGCCAGCCAAGCAGGCAGGGGGCCACGGCAGCTGCTGCTGGGGAGGAGAGGCCCATTTCAAAGAAAAAGACACTGAGGCCTCAAGAGGTAACAGAACCCACGCAGGTAAATGGGGATGGAGAGGAGCACAGCAAAGGCATGAGTGACTCTGCCCTGAGAGAGAGCTGGAGGTGAGTGGGACCTCTAAAGGAGAACGAGGATCTTCAGGAGCCAGAGAGATGAGGAAGGGTCATGGCACATGATAGGGGACAGGGACAGGAAGCAGGAGCCCGCGTCTCGTCCTAGACTCTGTCACTCCCTTGCTTCCTCCTGTCCTCTCCATGCCTCAGTTTATGAGTCGGTGATGGAGGAAGGGATGCTGCTACAGCCCACTCAAAGTGACGAGGAAGGACAGTGCACCCATGAGAGGTTGAAAATGCAGAACTGCCAAGCAGTCTGGACCCATTTGCTAGGTATAACCCCAACAGAACTGAAGACAGGGTCGCAAATTGCTGTCTGTGTATTCATGTTCATAAAGGCCCAAAGAAGGAAGCAATGCAAATGTCCATTGATGAAAGACTGGATCACCAGGTATGGTATATCCATACAATGGAACAGTATTCAGCCTTTTTTATGAAACTCTTGTCATATGCCATAACATGGATGACCCTTAAAAATATTATGCTATTGTGCTTGTCTCAAAAAAAGACACATACTGTATGCTTCCATTTATATGAAGTCCCTGGAGGAGTCAAGGTCATAAAGACAGACAGCAGAAGGGTAATTGCCAATGGCTACAAGGATGGAAAATCGCCAGTTGCTTAACTAGTGTACTTATGAGTGCAGCTATCACTATGGAACTGTGCACTTAAAATGATTAAGATGAGAAATTTTATAGGCACATTTTATCATAAAACCTGTGGGGTGGGGGAAGGAGTCCTAAAATCTGGATGAGTCGAACATGAGCCAGGGAATTTCTGCTAGATGTTATGGAAGCGGAATCAAAGCAAAGGGCATCACAAGGGCTACCTCCCAGCATCCTCCTTGAGAACTGGCAGAATTGGTAAAATAAAGATTAAAAAGGAGGGTGTGACAGACCTGCCAGACCCCCATATGGAGTTCTGAGCGATGCTCCAGTGGCAGATGAGCCACTTGCAATAGGGTTTTCTATCCTAGCCTGATCTTAGAGGGAATCTAGGCAGAAACACTAGGCATACCAGTGTAACTCCAACGGTCTGATGCAGAAGGCTGACTGGGGCTGCTGGATCACAGTTTGCTCGGCTTCCAAGCTCTGGCACTGAACTGTCCTTCCAACTCAAGACCCTAGGGAGCAGCCTCTGGTGTCATTTCAGCCCAAACACAGCTTCCCATATTTTCGATGAATATATGAACCCAGTAGGGGATGAGAAGGTAAACAAAGAGTTAACAACAACCAACGAAGAGTATACTTTCCATTCAAGACTCAGAGAAGCTCAACAGAGAGCATGGATTGCTTGTAGGAAGCCAGAGTATGTTTCAGACATACTCTTCTTTGTCCATACAATAAGACTACAAGCTACAATAACGTGGTGAGACAGAAAAGGAAGCAAGTGTGCGAGGAAGCAAGGAGACCAATGCACAACGGGAAGCAGGCCGAGGGCAGTAAAAGCAGAGGTGCCGATGCGAAGAACCCAGTAGGTGCATGATGCAAAGGGCTAGCTCAAGAAGCATGTATGACCCACAAACAAGAGACCTTAAGATAAAGGGGGCGGTGCCAGCCTTAGTTACTGTTCCATTGATATGAAGAGACACCATGACCAGGGCAGCTTATAGAAGAAAGCTTTACAGTTTCAGAGGGCTCATCCATGACCATCGTGGCATGAAGCATGGCGGCAGGCAGGCAGGCATGGTGCTAGAGCAGTATCTGGGACCTTACATCCTCATCCACACGCAAAGAGGCGGAGAAAGAGAGAAAGACTGGGCCTGGTCTGGAAGACCCGCAGGGACACACCTTCCTCCAACAAGGCTACACCTCCTAATCCCTCCTAAGCATTCCATCAACTAGGAAACAAGTACTCAGATATACGAACCTGTCCTAGATAATGTTACTGTCGCTACAGTGAAACTCCATGTCAAAAAGCAGCTTGGGGAAGAAATAATTTATTTGGCCTACACTTCTATATCACAGGCCATCACTGACAGAAGTCAGGGCAGACTCAACAGGACAGGAACCTTGAGTCAAAAGTCACCACACACACACACACACACACACACACACACACACACACACACACACACACACACACACACACACCCTAATCACTAGTTAAGTAAATGCCCTCCAGACTTCCATGCATCTGGTCCTATGGAAGCATGTCCTTAATTTAGGCTCCTTCCTCTCGAATAACTCTAGCTTGTGTCAAGTTGACATGCAGCTAGCCAGCACAGAGCCTACTGGGTGGGGGGGAGTTGCTAGTCTCACTTAAGCTACCACCAAAAACAATAGGGAAAGCAGAAACCAGAAAGAAAGAAAGAAAGACAGACAGACAGATAGATACACTCTAGATCAATAGATACAGACAGACATATAATGGTATTTATTAGAATGGTTTCCAGGCTGTGGTCCAGTTATTCCAACAATGGATGTCTACAAACAGAAAGTAAAAAAAAAAAAAAAAAAAAAAAATCCAGTATTTGCTCAGTCCTTGAGGTTCTATGTCTCAGCCGGTCTTCAGTATATGGCGGAATCCTGAAGAATTAGTCTCTAATGCCAGCGAAGGAATGGAATTGCCCACAAGAGTGAGGGCAAGCAGGCAAAGAGCAAAAACTTCCTTCTTCCATCTCCATTATACAGACCACCACCAAAAGGTGTGGCCCAGGCTTAAGGTGGATCTCCCCACCACAAAAGAGTAAAAGTGGGTCTTCCCGCTTAAATCCCCCCAACAGGTGTACCCAGCCATTCATTCCAGATGTAATCAAGTTGCTGGCCAAGAATAGCCATCACAATAGGTGACTTTAGCTTGTGTCAAAACAACCAAACCAAAACAAAGGCAGCAACCAGGACAAGGGGTACAGAGATGCCCCCCCCCCCACCGCCCATCATAGGAGAACTCAGTTCCCAGCAACCATGATGGGTCACAACAATCCTACCTCTACCACCAGGGAGCTGTCAAGTCTCTTCTGACCTGCTTGGGTACCTAGCATGCACATGGTGCACAGACAAGCATGCAGGCAATATACCCATACACATAAATAAATTAATCTAAAAAAAATCACACAAAAATAATAACCAATACTGTTAAGATGAAAGAGCAGCCACATTGTACTGAAGGGCCAAAACAGATAATACAGATGCTTCTGTCACCCAAGCAGCCATTCAAGAGAAGCGATTATACACTATTATTTATTGTAACAAATACAACAAAACAGTTAACTTCCTTTTTATGTCTTTTTTTTTGCTATTTAGTCAAGGGTAGCCCTGAACGGATCCTCCTACCTGTTCCTCCCAAGTGCTGGAACTACAAACAAGCCATCACACCCAACAAGCCTCATATTCTAAAACAGCTTCTCAGACTCACTTCAAGCAGCTGAATGTAGCAGGGCGCATACTTGTCATCCCAGAGACCTGAGAGGCGGAGACAGGAGAAGCCCTAAAACTAGACTGGCATACGAACAGAAAGAAAGAACTCTGCCTCAAAGTGTAGACAGATCCACGTTTGACCTCCACATGTCACAGCTGCATTCACACACAGATGGGCATATGTGCACATGTCATATGTGCATGTAAACACACAGAGATTAAAAAAAAAACATGTTATCCAAAAGAAATATGGCTTTATTATTCAAGAGCATAGAAAGCTCAAAAGTAAAATAATTACATAAAACAAAATCAAGGGAACTCCTAGAACAAAGAGGAAGTAGTTGATAAAAATCACCAGAACTGAAAGTTAGGCTGTACACATATGCAATTATTCTGTGTCAATTTAAATGAAACCATGAAACAGGAAACAGTCAGTTAAAACAGAGAACTGAAGAAAAAAGAAAACAGGAAAGGAGCGCCTATTTTAATAGGTTAAAAGGTATCCATGTTAAAGTAAAAAGCATTGGTAAACATTAACAAACTCTTAACTTCTTAAATAATTAATGAAAAATAATAGTATGATTAGGGTCCTACAGAAAATGTGAAAAGTATAACTACTCATCAGTGATGGGGGCATGGGTATAGAGTAAACAATTAAACATACAAATAAGGATTGTTTTTTGCATGCAAATGAAAATTAATACTGATTTAATACAAATCTAAAAATTTCAGCAAGTACAAAATCAGAATTATCAGTGGCAAAATTTTCTCACCACAGAATGAAAATAAACACAAAAATTTATGCAGAGCCAGCTGCGGGGAAGCAGGAGGATTACTATGAGTTTGAGGTCATTCTGAGCTCCATAGCAAAACCCTATCTCAAAAGAACATGCAAAACAAAACAAACAAATTATTAGGAAACTTCAAGATATTTTTAAGTAACCTTTAATCTAAAGATGGTATCAAAATTAAAATGACCAAATATGGAGAAAGATAGTAATGTTTTCAAATAAAGAGTATGAATGTCACTAAGCATGTGCTAAGAAGGAAAGCATTTTTATTACTAATTAGGAAAAAAAATCAAAGGTGGCTGGAGAGATGGCTCAGCTCTTCTGCTTTCCCAGAGGACCTAAGTTCAGTTCCCAGCACCCATACTGATTGGTTCACAACCACCTGTAACATCAGTTTTGGGAGAATCTGGCACCCCCTGCTGGCCTCTATGGACACTGCATTCATGTGTACATACCCACACATAGTCGCACACAGTATTTTTTAAACAAAATAAAGAGCTTAGTATTCAAGAATTTTTAAAATGAGAAGGTAAATTTACTTAATATAAAAGCATAACAATTTGAAATATTTCAAGTAGTAAGAATTGACAGATAATTTTAAAAATTTAGTCTGTAAGTACAAAATAGTCCCAAGATACCAGTCATTCAAATAATAAATAAGAGGGAAAGTTTAACAGCTATATAAAAAAAATCAGATTAAGAGATAGAATCACACAGAGGACCTTTCCAAAAATAATATAACATTCTACCCTATGCCAATATAGTTCATACTTTGATGAAATAAGTATGTTCCTGAGAAAATATAAATGATCAAGATTGCCTTGAGAAAAACACAGTTCTCCCAAAGTTATTGAAGGAAAATATTCAGTAGGTAATGTCTCCCAAAACTCAACAAGAGAGATATCATATAAGTTATTTTAAATTTTCAAAAGATAGACAATTCCTGTGCTGTGTAAATCACTCAGGCAGGGCCGACAAATAAACATTTGGCATGCACACTTAAACCCTCTTTTCCTACACTCTCACAAAACAATAAATCATTTTACACATGACAAGGCCTCAGGGTCATTCTCAGTACTGAGCAGAGCAGCCACGACCAACAACTGCCCGACCCCAACTCTTCTAAGCCCCCTTCCCACCCTGCTTCAGACCTGTGGAGATGACCGAAAGTGTTCTGACTGATAGCTCATGACACCAGCACACAACTACTTAAAAGATGACAAAAATAGCATACTAAAAATAAAACCACAGAGCAATCTCACTAATGAATACGGACATGAAACACCACAAGATGGACCCAGGGTGTATTCAAACAATGAACCACCGTGAGCAAGATGGGTTCCTTCCAGGAGAGTCTAATACTTGAAAACCTATTAATATCATTCATCACATCAGCAGATCAAAGGCAGAAAAAAAAACCATACGGCCATCTGGGTACATAATGAAAAGGCGTTTGTTAAAAATTCATCATCCCGTTCCCCCTCTTATTGCTAAGTAGCTCTATGGTGGGGGAGGGGCGAGTCACACTGTTGTTGCAAGGGGAAATTTTCGAATATAGAAAAGTGAGAATCACTCCTGTAGCACACCCCACACCTCCAAACTGATAAAATTCTACAAGGAAAGAACTCTTGGCAACTCAGGACACCTACTTAGCGATAACATATTTCTGAAACCAAAATCAAACATCACACTTGACCAGAAAGTCAAAGAATACTTAGCATTTTGCCCACTAAAGCAACAACAAGACAAGACAATTTTTGTTATTCTTCTAATTATTCTAGGTCTAGTTGAAGGGTCAGATTAAGGGTGGGGTGCGGTGGGATGGCAAGGCTGAACCAGTATTTACACACGTCAGAGCCTAGCTAAGAAAATGGCTCAAGGCAGCCTCTAGTAGAACAAACACACAAAACAATCCCTGGGTGTGGTGGTACAGGCCTGGAATCCCACCTACTTGGGAGAAGTAAGACAGAAGGATGGCAAGCTCAAGGTCTGGCCAAGCTACAGAGTGAGTTCAAAGCCAGCCCGGGCAACTCTGTGATCCCTCCTCCCATGCCCTGTGTCAAAATTAAAAGTAAAAACGGGACTAGAGAGACAACTCGGTGACAGAGCACTTGCCTGGCTTGCAAGAGGCCCTAGGTTCAGTGCCTAGTACAGGAAGCAAAAAGAAAAACATACTACATATTCAAATCTGGTAGGATATATTCACTGTATACAAAGAGAAAAATTATCCCATTCACAATTGCAGCAAAGATACCAAATGTCTGGAGAGAACACTTAATAATAAATGTCCAAAAATTAGACAAAATACTATAAAACTGCTGAGTCATATACAGAAGTATGAATGAAGGCAAAGAGGCATGTTATCAGACAAAAATAAATACAATATGATTCCTGTATAGACCGCAAGTTGGTCGATAAATTTAATACAAATACTGTCATAAACACAAAGCCAAGCTCAATGCCTCTTCCTCCAAAAACTTGCCCTTCCCAGGTATCATCTTTTCCTGCTACAGCCTTGGCATGCAGTGGAGGGCACAGAGCTTCCGACAGATCAAGAACAGGGTGAGCCAAGTAAAGTCCACACTGACTTGGCCCCTCGGTTCTCCATCACAGGCCAGCGGCACAGTGGGCACAATGGATGGTAGGCAGATGGGTACACTCAAAAGGGTATTGGCATCCGAAGCTGAAATGCCAGCACAGACGTGTGAAGAAGACTCATTATGAGTGAATTCTGGTGGACAAAATATGATTTTCAATGTCTTATGTTGGGGGCTGGTCTAATGTATTTTGATGCTAATTACTGCTTGCTGTCTCTGTGACCCACCTTTTGATTAATAAAATGCCATCCCACCTGGGCAGGGCAGAGGAGCTAGAGGTATGGCTAAAGTTCTAGAAAGAGAGAGAGGAATTCTGGGAAGAAGAAGAAAGACCGCCACAAGGAGGAAGGAGAGACACCAAGGGAAGAGAGGAAGGCCGCCATGGGTTAGATGGAGGAGAAGCACATGACCTGCATGGATGGAGAATCCGGCCCATATGAAGAATATTAGCAAGTATTTGAGATTATGGATGGGAGGTAGCTTGATATAAGTTATTGGAAGCAGATGGCATGAGACTGGGACAGGGATTCCATACCTGCCCCACTATAGGAAGTTGATTAGAGGATTAATGTCTGTCCTGCCCCAGGTTAACTAAGGCTATTTTAAGATATAACAAGTGTCTGTGTCTTAATTGATTGCTAGCTGGACATACTGATAATACAGACAATTTAAAAACAATAGTCTTACTGATAAATTAGTATTTGTATAAATAACAATATGAAAACAAGCATGAAATAAGTGAGGGACATTTTGGAAAACTGGACAAATATGGGATTACTGGTCCTTTTGTGCATAAATTCTGTTTTCCTCATTGAACCCTTTTGATAGTAACAAAGTCAACACCTTTTTTAAAAAAAGAAATCAGGGTGTCATGCTGTAGCCCATGTTGACCTGGGACTCACTATGTTAAGGCTACTTCCTGCCTTAGCCTCCCAGATGCTAGGATTTCATGTGTGCCCTACACTGAGCAAGAAGATTTTCCTTTCCAAGTCAACAGAGGGTCCCACGCATCTTCTAATAACGCCAGAAACATGCCACTAACATACACCCTTGACCTAGTAATCTCTCTTTGGAAATAAAGCAAAAGGAGACGGTTTTAAGATGTCAATCTGTTTTCTATATGAAAGACATAATTTTATGGAAATGAAAATGTGAGGACCAACTTAACCCTCCAACAGTACAGAATGCGTCATATACATTATCAATTCGCTTCTACAAATATTATCTAGTCTTGAAAAGTATTAAGAAGACAATTTAGAGCAAAGTTTTGATATATTATTGTTCCACTGGCATCTTCCGTTGTCCTCCCCCTTTCCCACATGGTCCAGAAAATCCCACTCCCTCTCTCCAACACCTTCTCCCTCCAAGGAATATCTCCACATTCTTGGCATTCCTAAGGACTGCCCCAACCCCCTCACCTGGAGGCACCAGACCCCCAAATCCAATCAGTGGCACACAGGTAATTTTTCCTTTGCCCACAATCCTTAAAAACTCTGTCCACCATAGTTTGGGTGCAACTTCCTCTGGCCTTGTCCTCTGAGGCTGCTAAACTGGCCCAGGAGCCTCAGCTCCCAAATAAACCTGCCTTTTTATACTTTTGATCTGGCTTGGATTGACTTATTTCATTGGCAGAGATAACCTATCAATTATGACTTGGGTAATAAGAAATATGCTTATAAAATACCTAGAAGAAAATGTCCCAGTGTTTCATTTTCATGGTGAATGTGAGGGAGGGTGGTTTATTTAGGACCATCTTTTATTTCTTTGTTTTCTGACTCTGGTTGACTTGTCTGGTTATGTAAATATTTGCTGTTTCCTTTACTGTATTGACCATATTAACACGCTAAGTTTAAGGCTAGGTATAGTCAAAAACTAACTAACAAAACAAAACTAACTCAGGAGCATTAAAAATGGAAACCTCTGTGCCCACTAAACAACTTCCCCCAACATTTCCCTTTGCATTTTTGAGTTTGACTCTGAAAACTCACATAAGTGGAGTCTCACAGCACACAGTCTTCTTCGTTTCTAAGGTTGAATAATGCTCCACTGAATAGATATACCATATTTGTTTATCTTCTGCTTTAAATCTTTTGGGTTCTATGCTCCTGGTGGACTGCTGCACTACCTGCATCATAGTGTGACTGTTTCATTTATATGAGAATTTATCACAGCTACATCAACCGTCAGGTTACAATTCCTCCACATTCTTTTTTTTTTAATTAATTTATTCAGATTACAACTCAATTGTTATACCATCACTTGTATCCTCCTGCTCCTCCCTCCCTCCCGCTTTCACCCTATTCCCTCCCTTAGGTCTAAGACCCAGGGAGACCTCCTCCCCCACTATATGGTCATAGGCTATCAAGTCTCATCTTGGTAGCCTGCTTATTCTTTCTCTGAATGCCATCAGGCCTCCCCTTACCAACACTCGTTCATATAGTCGCTCCCTCCCTCTGTCTCCCTCTCTTACATGGGTTTGAGCTGCATTTTCTGAGGTCACACACCTGTTGCTAACTATGTACCTTCTATGAGGTGCTTGAATCTGTTACCCATTTGTCCATTGAGTTCTTTTGTTGTTGCTGCTGACGTGTGTGTGTGTGTGTGTGTGTGTGTGTGTGTGTGTGTGTGTGTGGTCTGATTGCTATGGGATTTCCTATTCCTCCTCCTCCTCTTCTTTCTTTCTTTCTTTTTTTTTTTTTTTTTTTTTTTTTTTTTTTTTTGTGTGTGTGTGTGTGTGTGTGTGTGTGTGTGTGTGTGTGTGTGTTTTGAGACAGGGTTTCATGTAGCCCAGGCTGGCCTTGAACTCAATAGGTAGCTGAGAATGACCCTGAACTCTGGATCTATAGAAGTTTTTTTACTGTTGTTTCATCTATAGCTTGAATATTAATTGCTCGTTAAGTATGGAAGATTTGGAAATATCTCCTGCCCTCCCACAGCTCGCTTTTTAACTATAAATTCTTAATGCAAAGACATTTAAACATGATATAAAAAAAAAAGAAAAAGAAAATTTAAGACAGAAAAACATGAATATTTTTAAAAGTTAAACATTTTTCTTAATTGCTACCAATACTAGGTGAGAAAAATTGGTTTAAAAAAAAAGTAACTGGAACATAAATAACAGAAAATCAGTAACTAAGTCCAAAGAGTGCTAGAGAGAAAGAGAGAGTATGTGTAAAAGAAGCCTCATTATGAAATGTGCCTGAAACCACTGCTCAAAGGACGATGGTGGGAGAATTCAGAGGATTCTACTTAAGGAAACCCTATCTCAGAAAACAAAATCAACAACAACAACAACAAACCTGCAGCGAGGACTAGCAAGATGCCTCGGTGGCAATGCCTAGCCTGAGGCCCTGAGTTCTGCCCCTGGATCCACATAGGGTAAGGGCAGAATTGATTCCCACAAGGTGGCCTCTGGCAGTCACATGCAGACTGTGGCACATACACTCCCTCAACGCTGCACACGTGTACACATAGTAAGTAAATAAACTGTTTAAAACAAACAAACCAACCAAACCCGTAATGATTTCAATACAAGATGACAGCCAGGGTGATGTCAAATAAGCCCCTTGAACCTCCCTTGTGAGGGAGGGAAGGGATATGGTAAACTCAAGTTTGTCCTCCTGCAGAGTGCAAATCCTCTACAGCCTAGCAATGGGCTTTCTTTTTTCTCTTCCTCCTCCCCCTCCTCCTCTTCTTCTTCTTCTTCTTCTTTTTTTGTTTTTGTTTTGGTTTTGGTTTTGGTTTTGGTTTTTGTTTTGTTTTGTTTTGGTTTGGTTTGGTTTTGGTTTTGGTTTTTGATACAGGGTTTCTCTGTGTATCCTTGGCTGTCCTGGACTCACTTTGTAGACCAGGCTGGCCTCAAACTTACAGAGATCCTCCTGCCTCTGCCTCCCAAGCGCTAGGATTAAAGATGTGCACCATCATACCAACAGCAATGGTCTTTTCAAGGTAGGGTTCAGAGCTGGGCGTGGTGACACATGCCTACCATCCCAGAACTCAGGGAGGTAGAAGTAGGTAGATCACTGAGTTAGAGGCCAGCGTGGTATATCAAGGTTACACAGAGAAACCCTGTCTTGAAAAAACAAACAATCAAGGTAGGGTTCAGGAGAGTCTCCTACAAAGACCCAATGACATGTACAAAGACTTGTCTCACTGTGTGGCTTATAATAACGAAAAGAGAAAGGCAACCAAAATCTAGTAAAACAATGAATTTGGCTGCATACATATGGTGGAAATACAGTCCAGTTAAAAATGTTTATATTCACAGATGAACGATATCTTGAGTTTTAAAAGCAAAAAACAAGCCAGCCACAGAACAGCATGCAAAATATAATCCCATTTGTGTAAAACTGTAATCATAAATACTTAAATATGTAGAAATGACTTGAATAACGTTCATCAAAACCTGAACAGTGGTTATCTCAGGATTCAGGTGCTTTTTTTTTTTGAATAATCTTTCTACTTTTCAGGACTGCGTGAATGTTTTTATAATGAACATGTTATTTTTATAGTCAGAAAAAAAGTAAACCTATTTTCACTTAGAAAAAAAAAAAACAGGAATAGGGAAAGAACTCTAGAAATTTCACACTTGGAGACCAAACTGGAGCCTGTGTCCTCTGTGGCAGAAACTGGAGACAGTGTGGTCAGGAAACCTCAGGTTCGAAGCTATCCCTAATAGAAATCGGGTTGAGCTCAGGCAGGTCAATAAGCCATCCCATCCTGGTTCCTCTGTGTGGAAACAGATGATAGGTCTATGTCACAGACTTATTTTCAGGATAAAGGGACTAATGCTGAGGAAGTACTCAATTAATCCCAGTCTCTCCCCCTTTGAGTTGGTTGTTCAATGCTCCTATAATAGTACCAGGCTCATATTAGGCATTCAAGATGATTGAACAGGATGGATGGATGGACGGACGGACGGACGGACGGACGGACAGGTAGTGAGGCAGGAGGACAGGTCTCTAAAGAATGGAGGGATGGGGCACATAGATGGGTGGTTCAGGAGATAGATAGGGACACACAGATTGACTGGTGGGTAACTAGACAGCAGCCTACATTTTCCCATGACAGCCATATTAATCTATTTCCCATCCTACAAACTCAGTGCCATGTTGGGGCTCCTCCTTGGGCAGGTTGTGTTGAGAAGGGTGTACCTCTGGAGCCACCTCAGTCAAAATAATGTCACAGGGAGGTGAGCTACAGGAGTATGGAACCATAAAGGATGTTATTGCAGCCACCCACTTCCACCCCCTCATACTCATGTCCCTTCACACCCAGCGTCTATGATGCCTCTCAGTCAACTTAGTCTTCCAAGTCCTGCCAACAGGGAGCATAGAGAAATCTTTAAAATGACTTCAGCCCCGGCCACCACATGACTGGGATCACAACGACAGCCTGAGCCAGAACTCACTGAGGCCACTCCCAAATTCCCAGCCCACAAAGATCAGGAGACCAGACATGGGTTTTGCTGTTTTAAGTCCATGAGTTTCAGGGTACCGTTTTGCAGGTGGGGACGTGAGTGTGTCGGGGTAGGAGGTGGGACAGATGCAGCTGCCGAGCTCTGCAGCTGGAGCCCTGCAAGTGGCAGCATCTGTACCAGGCAGGCATCCTGCCTTCTCTCAGATCTGTTTGCTCTCTGGCCTCCTGCTTCCTTCACTATTCAAGCCTCTCACACCTCAACAGTTTGTACTTCCAAACTCCAGCCTTTTACCCTACTTCTCTAGTTGCCTTCCTTCCCCCTGAATGGGCACACACCTTCCGAGGACATCCAGTAAGCTCTCATTGTACAGCACAAGAAACCGAGGCGCAAAAAAGGGAAAAGAATTACCCCAGGCTGGAGATGTAAAGCCCATGGCTATTTCTCTTCCAACTGCCTGTGGGCTCCTGGAATCCCCAGGGTTGAGTTTTGACTCCACTTTTCACTATCTGTCACTGTCCCATGAGGACAGTGAGCAACACTGCCGGGCCTGGCTGGGACGCACCAGAGCTCTTGGCTGCGAGCATACCTTACATGTGTCTGGGTAGAAATTTGCATTCTGCAACCGGGAGGCCCCAGTTCCAAGTATGTCAAATGTAATTAATTAGAGCAAACCTGCAACTGTTTTCAAACGCCGTATTAAAGGCTTTGTGCACACAGAACACACCCCGCTGGCCTGCTAAGGCTTGTAAAGAGCTGGGGAATAAAAGCCAGAGGGTCCTGAGCCTGTGCTGAACAGAATGGGGAGCACAGTTTCCCCACATCCCAGCCGGAAATTCCATCACAGCCAAGGTGACGGGCAGAGTAGCAGGGTCTGCAAGACCTGGGCTTGAGTCCAGCCCAGCCAACAACCCTACCCACTGTGTATGTCGCTGCTCTTTTCCTAGCTGTGTAATAGAATGAGAGCTCACAGATCAGACAGACAGGGCCCGCAATTCAGTGTTCACCAGGACCTGAATCCAACTGCTACTTAAGCCACACATCCAACAGTGGGTACCTCCTTTTATCTTTGGCCTTAACTTCCTCACATTAAACAGATACGTAAATAGGGCTGGGTCTGGGCTGGGGCTAGGGATGGCTGAATGGGCAAACGTCCTGCTGTACAAGCACGAGAGCTCTGTTTAGATGCCCAACACCCAGGTAAAAGGGAGGCATAGGGGCACGAATCTGAAACCCCAATGCTGGAGGGTGGTGTCAGGCAGATCCAAGGGAATTCAAATATATACCCACATAGACACACACACACATACATACATACATGCATACATACATACATACATACATACATACATAGTGTGTGCCCCTGGAAAGCCACATGGGTGATAATACTAAACAAGATGGCAGGTGTCAATTGCTTAGCCCAGTGCCTGCATATAGTACACACTCAGACAGTGTGCAGTGACAGAAATACTTCATGGCTGAAAAATGAAACTTTACTTTGAAAAACTAAAGTCAGATAAACACGACTGCTACCCTGTGACCTTTGACAGAGATACCGATTCAAAACAAAACCACCGCTGAATTTCCAATGCTCGGCTCAAACTTTCCAAGCACTCAGCGCCAGAGTCCAGGGTAGAAAGCTAGACAGGTACTGCTGGCTCTCGTCCCTCTCCAGGACTCAGGACCAGGTGGGAGGCCAGGAGATAAGACAGCCTCCCACTCGCCTGCTTTAGCCACTGAAGCAGTATGTTCTCTGGATTTCTAGAAGCCTTGCTTATCCAGCAAAAATGGGGCAAATCAGACTCGATAAAAGAATGGCTTCCAGTCCTAGCTCCTAGGACTCAAAGCCCAGGGCCCCCAATATGAGCTGGGTCTCCGTGTCCACCTGGCCCTGGAGCACACTCACACAAAAGCCTCAGTGCCAGCTCAAAGCCTGAGTAGGCTTTGGGATATCTGGCAAGGAGGGAGGCTATTGGGGTCAGGGTAGGGGAACAGGTATTCTAGACTGGTTTCTGCCTGTTCTGTTGGTTTTTACGTTCTCCCAAAAGTCTTGGCTAATGTTTAGAGGTCTTTAGTCTCCTGCTAGGATAGGAGTCCTGAGCTCTGCCCAGCTCACTGAGGAGGAGGCTGCTGTGTGACAACTCTAAATGAGCCTTGCTCTCACTCCCTGGGGGCTGTACCTCCTCAACCACAGAGGGAATGGGTCAGCAAGAAGACATATGATCCCAGAGAGTGCTTTCAAAGATCCTAATGGCTGCACTAATTTTTTTTTTTTTTTTTTTAAGGAAAATGAAGGCTTGGGTGGGGGTGGGGGGAGGTAGGAAGGTTCAGGCAGTAAAGTGCTTGCTGTTCGAAGACCTGAGTTCAATTCCCAGCACCTACAGAAAAAGCCTATTGTGGCAGCCTGTACCTATGATCCCAGCACCAGGAAGATGAGACCCTCACTGGCCAGCCAACCTAGCCTAACTGGTGAACTGTAGGTCCCAATGAGAGACCCTGTCTCAAAACATGAGGTGGGCAGTGCCTGTGGATGACACCTGAGGTTGGGCTCTGACTTTTACATGTAGGAGTGTGTGTGTATGCCACGCGCACACACACAATACACAACGCATACCACACACACTTACATAGACACACAAAATACGCACACAAACATACACACATAAATAAATGGACGGATGGATCGAAAAGGAAACCAATAAATTACTTCAATAGTATATCTTACTTAAGCAAATATAGAAAATCATCTCAATCTGTCAGCAATATTACAACTGTAACTTTTGGACTTTGGCATCTGTTGGACCTTTCTCAAGTCTGTAAGATCTACTAGCCACATTTCAGCTGGTGGTTCGCAGACTATGTTAGATGGCGGGGGCTCAGACCATCGTCATGAGCTGTCCTGGTTTAATAGACTCAGACAAAAAGGTGACCAGACACACAGCAAACTCCACCCGATGCGGTGGAGCGCAGAGGAAGTTTCCCTCCCAGGGGCCTCATTCCCGGCCAGTTTCAGTTTTATTTCAGATCAGTTTTGCTCTCTCCTTTTCCGAATCCACTGGAAGAAACACCCACATAAACGGACTTAAATTTTGACAGTTATTTCTCCCAGCTGACAGAATTAAAAGGAAAAAAAAAAAATCCCCAACATCCAACGATGTCCCCACTTCTCCTCCCTGGCCATTCCAAGCACTCTGCTTGTACATCAAGTTGGCTCGCAAAACTCTGAGCCCAAAATAAAGCCAAACACAAATTCCTTGCAAAATGTATCGCCCCAAAAATTCCTGCCCTCACTCCTCCAATTTCCTAGAAAACTATTGGGGCAGATGAGGATTTGAACACCAGGGCTCAGAGCTGAAAGATGAATGGTCGCCTCTTCGGGCGAGCTGGCTTGGACAATAATATCCAGATCATGAAGCCAAAACAGTTTCTGACTTTGAATGCGATGAGCAAACTGTACACCAGGGACTGGAAAATGGCCACCAGGCCTCTTACCCACAGGGATACTGCCAGGTCTCACTCCTCCCTGACTCAGCCCAGGCCAAGGGCTGGTACCTAAGGATGCCAGCCCAGCCTGCATCCCTGGCCAGGTTCAACTTGCTACACAGTGATGCTCCTGCGTGGTCCACAGCCCAGTGGGAGCCTGGCATCACCTGACTCCACTTATTCACTCTATCTCATATGAGGCTCCATTCCGCTTTGTCAGCCAAAATATTTATATCATTTTTCTGTTGACTCAATACCATCTCACCTCGTACTCCCTCCTTCCCTGTTTAAGAAAAGAACAAAGTCATCACCGGTATGTCCCTCCACTTTGGAATATCTCACATCCTGTGAAGCACACTGAGGCTCTGGAGCTTAAAAAGCATCATCAAACACGTCATCTCAGGTCCTTCCTGTGAAGGATTCTTACCAGCCCATTTCCCAGATGTAGAAATTAAGACGCAGAAGGTCTAAGGCATCCCTCTGTGGTCTCAGTACACAAACAACAAGCATGTCACAACACCACTTCCAGAGATCCCAGGGCCTACCAGGCCCCTTTGCTGTCATCTACACTGTGCCAGTGAGGGGAGGGGGCACTTCTTAGGCCGTAAGCATGCCCCACCAGCACCCACCCTTTGAAACTTGACCAGTTTGCTCAGTCTGAGCTGAGAAGCAGGCCATGCCACCCAGCTTTGATGACAGCCCCAAGGGTGTCTAATTATAACAAGGAAGGGAGGAGCCAGGATTCTCTGGCTATTTTCTCAAGACCAAATTAGCTTTAATTCCTTTTAACACAGGGTATGTAAAGATTGCAGGAAAAGGACTCATTGTGGAGTCAAGAAATCTGATGTTTTAATCCCCACCCCTCACTTACTTGTTCAGTTCGGGGGCAAGTCACTCCACCTTCCTTCCCCAGCCTCCATTCCTCTGTGTGTGAGTTTGTTTTTGTTTTGTTTTGTTTTGTTTTTTATTTGTGGGAGGGGGCGGTAAACGTGATTTGATCAAGACAAACTGGCTCATGTCTCATGCTCAAACCAAGAGACTGGGAGCCTCATACGAAGATGTACACTGAGGCTACTACTGGTCAAGTCAAGGGAGAAGAAGGCCACAATTGATTAGTGATGTCTGCCACAGGCTTGGAAATGGGAAGTGGTAGGGTGTATGCCACCTATTTACCACCCCTGCGTCAGGCAGCAGAAAAGCAGCAGCGCCATGATGAAGAAACGCCCCTTGTCTGTTATAAAGGTTTTCCCCACAAACATAAGCATCACCATCATCAATAACAGTATTGCCATCCCCACATCACAGATAGAGAATTAAATAACCAGCAAAGAAATAAGCACTCTGTCCAGCACGCCAAGATGATCAAGTGGTACAGCAGGAGAAGGACTGAGCCTTGTCCCTCCAACTTTGATCTGTTCAATCAGCCCTTGGAAATGTCACACTGGTGTTGTGCAGGGGGTGGGGGGGAGGACAGAGCATCTTTGGAGCTACAGAGAAGGAACTACTCACTTCGAGGCTTTACCTCTTCGCCATAGGTGACTGTCCACTCCTGTTAGAGAAGGTCAAGTCAAGTGATGGCAGCCCACTCAAAGGCACAGCAGGAAAAGGGATCTGAAGTCTGAGTTCCAGACACTTCTCTACGTGAAGGACTATCCTCTCTGCTGGTGCCAAGCCCAGCCAAGGCAAGGGATAAAAAGAAGAGTCTGGAACTCTCGAGGTCACAGTGTATGCCACAAGGAGCTGGCCACCTCAACTGTAAAAGGAAGAATAGCACTCGGGTACATGGCTTCGCCTCAGAAACATGACGATGCATATGCTGAGGAGATGGCTCAGTGGATAAAGTGCATGGTATACACAAATGAGGGCCTGAGCTCAGACCCCCCCCCCAGTGCTCACACAGTACTCCACACACCCATCACCCCAACACTGTCTCAAGAATCAAGGTGGAAAGGCAGTCAAGGAAGAGACCTGACGTGCAACTTTGGCCTCCACATAAGCTTTCATGCACACACACACACACACACACACACACACACACACACACACACACACACCTGCACATAGTAAATATGAAAGTGAAAGTGAACTTTGAAGACACATGGTTGGCCTGAAACTGAGATTGCTGTTCCCTTGCTGAACTGAGACACAAATTGTCAAAATGACAATGTTTCATATAAAACAGAAGGAAATTAAGCAAACGAACAATATTCTCAGCTTTCCATCATTAATTTTAGTTGAAGTTTGGCATCTTGCAACACAGACCTGGACCAGAGATGGGGCTGGCTGAACATCAAATCACAGAGCCAGCTCAAGCCTGAGGGCCCTTGTGCCCACCATTCAGCAAACAGCCCCCTGGCAAGTAGCTAAGGCTCTCTCCTCAAGCAAACAAAGGCACAGCTGGCATGTCACTTCCATGAGGTGCTGGTGGGGCCCCACTCACATTCTCTGCACCTCTGCCAAGTAGAGGGTGAGTCCTGCTGGCTACCAACCCAGTCTAAAGAGACAATCCTAAGACTGGGGAGATAGCTAAGTTAGTAAAGTGCCTGCTGCTAAGCATGCATGAAAGACCCGAGTTCAATCCCCAGGACCCACCTGAAAAAAAAAAAAAAAAAAAAAAAAAAAAAAAAGCCAAGTGTGGTAGTACACACCTAGAAACCCAGAAGAGGGTCCTTGGAATTTGCAGACCAGCCAGGTTAGCTGAATGGGAAAGTTTCCAGTTCAGTGAGAGACCCTATCACCAAAAAGCAAATAAATATGGTAGAGAGCAACTAAGAATACTCAATGCCAACCTGACTGTACACGCACATGCACACAAAGACTTGTAGGACTTGGGCGTGGGAGGGAGGCTAGTGGGTAAGATGCTTGCTGTGCAAACATGAAATCCTGAGTTCTATCCCAACACCCAAATACAGGTACAGTAGCTAGCTTGCACTTGTAACCCCAGGGAAGGATCCTAAACTGTGAGCTCCGGGTTGAGGGACACACACACACACACACACACACACACACACACACACACACACACACGGATGGGAGGGGTAGCAATGTGGTCAAAGGAACTTTAAAAATCTCCAAGACATGTAAAGTCAAAAGAAGCTCCCTCCCTGCCCTGTTGAGGATTACATTAATTTTTTTTTTAAGACAGCCTGGAGCTTCAAAGCCAAATGTAAAAATGCACTGCTTCTGACTCCCTAAGAGAACACTGGTTTGGACCAAATAGCCAAACCCAAATTGGTCATCCACTCTCCACTGGACTCAATTCCAGCTGAGCTATTTCCAAAAGTCAAATTAAGTCATCAAATATTTACTGAGCTGCTGCTCTGTGCCAGACCCCACGATGAATAAGCCATGATCTCCAGCCTTAAGGAAGTCACCAGCTGGAGAAACAGATGTGCGAACAACCAGCTCAGTCTCAAATCCACAGAGTTTGGGCAACACAAGAAGAGCTTAACTCCGGCTGGTAAGGAAGAACCTTCTCAAGGTCCTCAGCTGCTTGGGGACAGACGTGAAGGCAGGCACTCCAGGCACAGGCACGGCCTCAGTGTCATTACAACTCTTTAAAGACTACGCCACTGGCTGAACATGGATGCTAAGGACACTGATAAAATGCCTCACCTCGGACAGTTCTAAAGAAAAAAAAGTGTGATGTGCGTGTGCCCACGCACGTTCATGCATGTGTACATGCGTGAATAAGTGTCTGATGTGTGTGAGTGTATATTCTGCTGTTTCCTAGAGAGAAATGTGCTACCCCATCTTTTCAAGAAAAGCTGCCAGGTTCTCTGAACTAGTCAGGTGGAGACTCACGGGTCCCTTGATCAAGTGTCAACTAATATACATTGGCCACCCTCTAAGGAGCCCAAAGGGCCTGTTGTTTGTGCTCACGCTGCTTCATTTCATTGTAAAGTCCCCTTTAAGGTCAGGGTAACTAACCACCTCCTTCTCCATAGGCAGAAGCTGTAGACCCAACATGAGAAGTGGCTTTCCCACAGTGACACAAAGTTCACCCCACACCACAAGGTTGGATCACACACTCTGATCCCAACTTTCCATGTTGCCACTGGGGTGAACCCAGAAGTTTTCTGAGCATTTATCTGAGTTAAGGCCTGACCTGAGGTAACTTCCTGATAGCTCCATGTTTTCACTTAAGAAATAGATTTCTTTGATACCCCACCCAGTTCATCCCTCTCCTCACACCCTATCCTCTTCATATCTCTTTCAGACACTTTACTTAAATCCCACCTCCAACAACTTCCCTCTTCCCGCAGTGCTCGCCTTTACCCTTACACACACACACAGACACACACACACACACAGACACACACACACACAGACTCACTAATGGACACTCGTGTATACACACTTGCATATAGGCCCCACTACATCCTACTGCATTCCCAGCCACTGTCATTTTCAACTAAGAGAACTGAGGTGTGGCCAGTCTGAGCAGGACAGGTTTCGTGGACTGATGGATCTGACCACTAGATGCTGAAATAATCAAAGGGGACTCAGGGAGGAAGTCCCACCAATGTTAACCTTTCTGAGACTAACTTGAACAACAACCACACCGCATGTGGGTCTGGTCCTGCACTGCCCACTACGGTCACTGGCCACATGTCAATACTTAACAGAAAAAACATAACTTCCAGTTATAACTGGAAGTCACTACTGAAGGGAGAGGCTCACAAATTTCCAATACTTCATACTCTCCCCCAAAAGAGTGCCACATTAATTACTTTTTATATTGATGGTGGGTCAAAATAGTAACACTGCTCAAATATGGGGGTTAAAAACACATTTTACTAAAAGCAATGTCACACGTCTCTATTCTCTTTGGTAGACTACTAGAGAATATGCTAAATTACCTATGTGGCTCCAACTTGTGGGTTGAATTCTATTTCTGTTAGACCACACTTTTCTGACATGTTTAAAGGATGAGCCGATGAAGGCCAAAAATTCTGGAGCTACGGAGTAAATATGTTCACACAAAAAAAGACGTAAATACAGAAGGTAAATACAGCCCTGACATAGGCTAACCCCAGAGAGACTTCTCTGGCAAACTTACAAGAAAGTAGAAAATAAAAGTAGCCCTGCCAACCACTGGGTGTACTGAGACAGAGCGCCACACTACCTTCCATCACTTGTCCATCACAGGGACTGACCCCCTGCCTGTGCATCCCACCAAGGCCAGCAAGCTGGGATCCTGCTTCCAATAAACACAGCCAAGAATTCACAGGTGGAGCCCTTGAATGGGGAACAAAGTGGGTGGCCCAGGACACCTGCCCTACATAGTTCCCTACAATCAACCAAGAAAGACATGAAAAAAAAAAAATATATATATATATATAAACAAGGAAGTTCAAGATACTCCCAGCCCACTGACAGAGTTCATCTAGTCAGTTATCTTTAGATTTGGGGTCATCTAACTATGACCAGCCGCAGGACATGTATTAACCATCATTTGAAAAGATCTTCAAGTATGATAGAGCACTTGTATGTTGCATGAAATAACACCTGCTATGTTCTATCCCCCTGCATCGCCTTCCGTCCTTCCTTTTCTAACACTGACTGATTTACCAAGTGAATGCACCATGCCAACCCAGTGATTCTGGGTCCGTCCGTGGCAGTAAGTCAGAGGTATGCATGCCATGTGACCACTGCACCTCTGTCTCTAGAATACGAGAGTCCAGATGTGGCTCAGCAGCTTTCTCCACACTGTGATGAAATAGTAGCTACAGCTAACTCCTTAAAAGTCAGAATCAGCAATGGAGCCCCTGCGATCCTCCCTTTCACCAGCCTAAGTGCTCATTTGACAAGCACAGCTCTACAGGAAATAGTGATCTGCCCAAGGTCACTTAGCAAGCCCTTGGGGGAGCTAGCCCTGAGCACCCACAAAGCCACTTCTCCTCAACATAGATGAGACACAATCCATCGTGAAATACTACAACATGAAGGTACTGAGAATTCCCTATGCCCATGAGAAGCCGACGTCTCTACACCAAGTCCAACATGTAAGAAAGTTCTCCTCACCCACGAAGGAGAAGGAAGGAAGGGTTCTGCAGTCAGTGAAGGCAACACACCAAGGGCCAAGGCAAAAGTGGGGAAGAAACCGGATTGGACCCTGGAACAGCTTACAACTATTCCCAAGTGGTACAAGCCATGGGCTGTGTGTCTTCCAGAGCTAGCAGTCCAGCCATCTTTGCTGGTCTGCAAAAGCAAGCCTTGTTCAACTCTACCTCTGTGTAGGCCTCAAAGTATAAGCAGGCTGTTCATCCTGGCTTGGTCCAAGTCAAACTATAAAGCGAGTCCTTGAAATTTCAAACCTTATTAGAAAAAAAAAATCTCCTTAGGCAGAAAAGCAAAACATTAAGTAATAAGGTCTCCTCTGTGAGAGGGAGGATAAATGATCTTTCACCAAAACAAGCCAGGCCATCATCAAATTACCACCCCTCAAGTCCAATTTGCCAAATCTTTTGGCAAATATTATATGAGTATTGATAAACAGAAGTGGACTAATAAAAATAGCTCCTGTATCCATTTCTGGCCACACTTCACTTGGAACAGTAGAAGCAGAGACAGAGACAGAGACAGAGACAGAGACAGAGGTTGGGGGGAGATGGAGAAGGAGAAAAAGGGAGAGAGGGCCAGAGGAGGGGAGGGAGGGAGGCAGGGAGAGAGAGAGAGACAGACAGACAGACAGACAGAGACAGAGAGAGAGAGAGAGAGAGGCACAGACCTGACTAGGCCCAGGTCAGATCTCACCTCAGTGACACTAAGAGAAAACAAAAGGAAACTAGCCCCGCCCCCTACAGGACCAGCATGCACTTCTATTTTTCTATTTCCTTCAGAATAAACATAATGAGAATAACCAATTCTATAAGAAGGGGGGGGGGAAGGTCTGCAAAGCAAATAAATTTCAGTTTCTCGACATAAACCATAACTACAGACAACAAAACAAGAATTTCAGCAGAATAGATTGCAGGAATCTGAGTGGCTAGACAGATTGCAGGCTACACAAAGGGATGAGCTGAGATATTTGAATGTTTTCATTACTTTCCTAGAGATAACCTGTTATAGTCAGCCCTGACCTTTTCTCAGATGCCCTTACCCCATGCAACTGCCCCTACTTCAGTCTTCCTTCAGCCCTGCTCACCTTAGGCCCACTAGCTCATCAGGCATCCAGAATTCCTGAAATTATAAATTCTTTGACCGTCAAGGCATTGCCCTAAATAATTCAAGAGAAAAAAATTTTAATTGTGCACTTAAAGAAAAAGAAAGCCTGTTCTAAATATGTCAAATGTGTAGCCATTCAGCTCTGAACGATTTTGTCTAAAAAAAAAAAATTTTTTTTTAATTTTTTTTAATTTAAAAAATTTTTTAAAATGAAACTCTCCCAAATGCAATGGCGACGATGGGGACTGTCAAACCTGTGCCACTGTTAATTTCATTCCACAGAATTAGAAGCCCTTCAGCAACCCAGTTTCCATAAGACAAGGTTGGTAAGGCAAGAACCAGGGCCACCAAGCCTCCAAGACCCGCTGATTGCTGATTCCAGGTCCAGGGTGGCCCATTCCCGCCCCAGGTCACCCATCGTAGCTCCACCCCAAGTCCCACAAGGTACCCCCAAATGCTGCTAACACGCTCCTTTTGAACTGAAATTTTTGAACTTTTTTTTTTTTACTCAAATAAATAAATAAAATCCCAGCACATCCAATCAGACTCTAATCTACCAAAAATTCCCCTTCATCTTGGAGCAGAGATCCTATTTTCATCTGTCAAATTTCAATTCAGTCAATATTTCTCACCTGAAATTTTTTTCCTTTTTTTGTTTCACCTCCATTTGATTCATCTTAAGGCCAAAATCTCCACACAAAGTAGTGTTTGTAAAAATGCTTTCAAATTCCAAAGGCGAGCATCTCTGGGTTTGGCTTTTGTGTATATTCTGATTAGTTTTTCTTTCAAAGAAAATAATAAATTTTGCTGCTAGAAACAGCTGAGTTGGTGTTTTAGCCAATTTCTTCAGCAAAGTGTTTTTACCAGGGCAGATGGATACAAACCAGAATTTTCATCTCTCTGCCATTCTCTCTTTCATCTTTTTTTCTTGCTGGGTCAGTAAAATTTGTGGGGGTCTTGTTGTTGCTACAACCCCCCCCCCCTTTAACACATATACACTCCCCAAATGATCAAGGCTAATGGATTTCTTCTCTTTTGAAAGTAATAAAAAATAATTGAAAATACAAAATATTAATAAATTACCCAGCCCCACATCACAAAGAAACCTGAAGCCAACATGAATTTTTAAAAAATAATAATAATATTCTAATTCGAAGAATGAACAGGATTGAGGAGGAGAAATTCTCCTCTGTAATGAGGATTTTTAAAATCCTTGTCTTCATCAATTGATTCACTTGTGTGTTGTAAAAAAAAAAAAAATGGGCTTCTGTGAATCCACTGTTAGTTTTTCATAATAATGTTAATTATGCATATCTTATTTTAATGGCGGCCTCTCCTACAAATCTGTGGGCTACTCAGTTTGTACAATATGTGAATTGACATTTTCCCCCACTGAATATTGCTCAAGAAAAGGGTCCCTGACATTTTCTAGATAAAACAACAACAAAACAAGAAATGCCTAGACCTTGCAGCAAACAAAATCAGGAAACAGTCATAATTATTCCATCAAAGCAAAACACACACACACACACACACACACACACACACACACACACACACCCTAACAAAAACCAGGAAAAAGACCGACCAGCAGAATTTCACTCTAACTTTTCCAGTTTTTGTTTTTCTCTACAATCTTAGGAGTTAAATGCAGTAAAATGTAAATGAAAAAAAATTTTAACCTACAATTTTTGGGTGTGTCCAAAGCCAACACATTTTAGGATCTATTTTCTCTTTTAAATCCTTCTTTCTTGGAAATGGAAAAACTTTGAACACTGCCAAATGGTAAATTAGTCATCTTTGCCCACCGAGCAAAATAAGTCGCAAATTATAATGAAGCATCATTTCTAATTGCTTCACAGAGCCAGTTCTCCCAGCTTTCCCTAAACTGGACTACTTCCCCCCTTTCCTCGGTCCAGTTATTTATTTATTTATTTATTTATTTATTTTACTCAAACTAAAATGACTTGGGTACCTAAACTGTCTTTGCTTTTAGGAGGTATTTTTTGCTTTCTCCCCTTCAAGAATTGAATTCATTCAAATTTCAGTTTAATTTTCATTTACATATTATCTCAATCTGGCTTCAGAAATAAAAATTATCATGTCCTTCAATGGCCAAAGTGAAAATTGACTCCAAAAAAGATAGAAAAAAAAAGAATCTTTCTACCCTTCCACTGCCTTGTAGATGAAACTTTGGAAAAAATAAGAAATAAAAAATATTTCTTTTCAATTTTAATTTCTTTTTTTATTTACAAAATAGTATCCTCTAGGTGGCGTCGTTTTAATGGGAAAAAACTACCGTTTGAAGAAAAATTAGAAAAAAAAAATTGAGAGAAGGAAATATGGCCTTTAAAAAATAAAAAGATTGTTGCAAAGATGGGGGGCCTGGAAAGAAAGATCTCCTTGGGGGGTCACCAGGGACCCTGAGCGCTGAGATGGTCAGGGAGAAATTGTAAATTTCGGGGGAGGGAGAGAGCTGGAAGAAGGTTGCATTTTCGCAAAATCTGAATTGTCCAAACTGCAATGGCTGCTCCGTCCTCTCACTGCTTTGTTTCTGGGCTCCGGTCCGAGCTGGGGGCCGCGGGGGGCGCCGGGTGCCGGGTCCCCGTCAACCCCGGCCGCCGCCCCCGCGCCTCCCGCGCCCCGCAGCGCCCCAGGGGGGCCGCTCCCGCACCCTGGCCGCCCTGCCCCACTCCGGAGCCCCTAACCGGCGCCCGCGCTCCGCATCCCGCGGGGCTGGCGCGGCCCCCGCCCTGGCCCCAGCCCCGCATTACCTGCGGAGCCGCCGCGCCGCCCGGCTGGCTCATCGGTCCGTGCGGGAGGAGGCGGCCCGGGCGCGTCCTGCTCCTCCCGGGCCGGGCTGCGCCGCGCGCACAATGCCGCTGCCACAGCCGCCACAGCCGCCGCCGCCGCCGCCGCCGCCGCCGCTCCCTCCTCCGCCCGCCCCGCGCGGGCCGGGGGGCGGGGGCCGGGGGCGCCGGGGGGTACCGCCGCGGGGACCGCAGATCGCCCCGCCGGCCCGCGCCCGCCGCGCCGCGCCCCGCACCGCACCGCCCCCGCCGGCCTCCGAGCCGCCGCCGGCCCCCGGCCTCTCCTTGGCCTCCGCTGCCGGCCTCCGCGTCGCCCCAAGGCGCACACAAAGCCACCGGTCTCCAGCACCGCCGCTGGCCCCCCAAACTTTCCCGCGCCAGCCCCGCGCGCGGGTCATTTGCTCGCGTGGAGCGTGGGTGGGGGCACAGAAAAGTTTTGGGGAGCGGCCTCTGGTGGGACAGAAGGGGTTAATGGAAACGCCTCTCCCCTCCCCACAAGCCTCCCCACCCCCAAAATCAGATTGATTTTTAAAATAAAAGTTTTGAGGAGAGGAGCACAGTTGGAATGCTTACTGGGAATATTCGAGTAGCCCAGGCTGCCCCTGGCCCCCTTAGATAAGTTTGAGAACTGAGGGCCAAGGGGACTATCTTTGACCCCCAGTGAGTCTGACTTTAAATTTACTATTTGAGGAGCCTACTTTCTGTGTAATATCAGTAAAGCGACTTTTTACCCTCCCCTGCCAAAAAATTTAAAGTTACTTAAAAAAAAAAAAAAAAAAAAAAAAAAAAAGGTTAGAAATTTGCCATATGGTAAAAAGGAGAGGTTGAAGATTGAACAAGGGTCAACCCCTCCTCCCACTTAGAAAAAGAAATTTTTGACTAGCCCCTCTTATTTGAACTGAAAGGTGAAAGAGGCTGGCTCTTTCAAAAATCCTAAAATATAAAAATACAAAATTTTCTTCCTTGAGGAGCTTCCTCCTTATGACTTAGGAAGATTTAAGAGAGTTGGTGTGTTTTGATTTTGTCCTCCCATTCCCCAAAATAGATTTTAAAAATAATAAAACAGAAAGGCCTGGCCTATATGGAAACCAGAGATTCTTTTCCCACAACTAGTTGAGTTTTAAAATTGAAAAGTTGGAGAATTACCATCCATCAGATGAGAAAGGTAACAACATGTTCCCTTGAGAAAACAATAAGGGTAGTTTGTTTTATAAACAGAAAATAAGAGTAGTAAACTGTGCTTTTTCTGACTCCACCTTCAGAAAACTCTGATAGGGATTTTTAACATTTAAAGAGCACACTCCACTAAGGGGCGGGGGCCTCTAGAATTGTCCCCTTGGAACCGCTTCTTCCCAAGTTATTAAAAAAAAAAAAAAAAAAAAAAAAAAAAAAAAACCACTCTCCTGGAAAAAACGAGTCTGTGGGAATTTGGCCCTCCATGAAAGAAGCAGGTGAAGAAACCCACTTTCACACCCAGACCTGGCAAATACTCACATAAGAAGTTAAGAGGAATCTTCTAGTTACTTCTAGAAACCCCTAAAGTCAGTGATTCACTTAAGATTTAAAAAAAAAAAAAAAAAAGGACCCTCTGTTTTCCCATCGGCCTGTCATGTATCCTTCTGGAAGAGAACTGAAAGCCCATGTGGATCAGGTGTGGAGGAGAGCTGGCAGTCTGAAGACTGGCAAAGCCCTCTGCCTGCTTGCCTCTCCTCCTCCAGGATGCTAGGACCTTGGTATCTGGAGAGGCCTCTGGTTCAAAATCTCCTCCATCCCACTCCTTGTGTGCTGTTTTAGAGCACCTGCCTCCTGGCCAGGCCCCTTCCTCTGCCTAAGCTAAGCCTGGTATGATGCTCTGGAAGAGTAAGGAAGGAGACCAAAACAGCGTGATGGTTATCAAGATAAAAAGCCCTACTCTGAGAATCAGAAAAAGCGGATGCAATAACTTCACGGAGGAGCAAGTACAGTCTACATGTGTCTAGCAAGAAGGCCCCAGCCCTTCTCAGTCTTGAACCATCCGCATTAGCAGGTCTCACCCTGGTGTTTTTAGTTCCTTTTGTTGATGCAAGGAACCAAAACTTTACATTTCCATCAAGTTCTCAGCAGCTGCTTGCCTAAAAAACACAGCTTTGCAAATCACTGTAGTGCCTAAACAAGACGAAGTGCACAGGTGCAAGAGAAAGGGCCTGGTCCACTCCAGGAGCACAGCAAACCCGATTAGCCTGAGTGCAGAGCATCCTTGCTGCAGGACTGTCATCAGAGAGAGGGTCCCTGGAGCAGGAGTTTGAGTTCACAGGCCCTTGCGTAGGTTTAGGGATCCAGAAAATAACCCCTAAACAAACCTTGGTCTACAAGTACCTTTGAAGGAAGAAAATATCTTCTGCCATTTTCCAAAAAAGGATTCAAGTGACCCCAGGTGGCAATGATAGAAGCCCCTGTCACCTCTAGCCTTGTGAAATCTGTGCTTCTCTTTGGCCTTTTCTTTCTGGAATCATTGGAAGTCACTTCTGCTTCTCCACTGCCTGTAGGTCAGAGGACCTATGTGCCAGCACATTGGGACAGAGATTTCGTGCAGGAGTATTCAGAAACAATGTTTAAAAAGGATTTCCCCTGGGTTATAGACCCAGAGTGTGGAACTCGGCTAGATAAGGTTGAAGTCTGACATCTCCTGATAGCCCTTTGCGCTCCCTCGGTCTATGATGGTGGATTCCGGTCTATGATGGTGGACTCCCTTTTCTCAGTGGGTTTCTCACTCACTTCTTCCTACCTTATCTGGTAATCCCAGATCTTGTTAGGACAATCACAGAGCCAACCCTTTCCTGATAAGATAATTGGTTTAGCAAACCCCACCCTATGCTAAGGAGATGCTAACCTCCAGCAAATGACCTTTAATCGTACCTAGAAGTTATTCCCTTACCCATAGGATAATTAAGTACTGTGTTTTCCTTCTTATGATAGGACCCCATGCTACTGCATGTAAATGAGGTATTGTACCACTGTATGTAGATTAAGTATCCTGGCACCCTTTGCCCCAGAGAACCAAACACATTCGCCCACAAACCCCTCCCCACTGCCTAAGGTTTACAAATAAAGGCTGGCTGGTGTGCTCACCATTCTTCCACCATGATTGTCTGAGACTCTGTTCTGGGGAAGAATCAATGCTCTGTGCCACGGGGTTGACTACCTGTCAAGGCAGCAATGGTAGTCGCTCCACCACTGCTACCTTGGTGCTGACCCCCAGTGAAGCACTGCCAGGCCTGCGCCTCACTGGACCTGCCTGCCAGCTGGTTTCAGACATCGTCTGCTTCCTCTGCTGTGCTTACCAAAGGGCTGTAACACTTTTGGTACCATCAAGGAGGTTGTGGAGTTCCCGAGTCTCCGCTGCCTTCGAATACCCAGCAATCTCAAAACGCCCAGTGGAAACTCATTTCCTACCTCTTCAGGTAAGACTGAGAACCTGGCCTAGCACCCAGGCCATGGGCCTCACCCTGAGTGCTCTAAGCCTTCTGTGATAGAGAAAAGGAACCTTGGGACCCTGTCTCGAGATCCATCAGTTCTTGTCCAGAAGTCAGCAGCACCTGGACCAGCCCGCCAGAAGAGGAGGAATCCAGGCCACCAGCCAGACACTGAATGACACCAGAGAAGATGTCCTTGCTTCAAGCTAGCCTAGCTGGGCAAAGGAAGGATACTAAGGGCATGTCATCTGAACTTAATAAATCTAGGTTATAAATGAACCCGCACACTCCCTAAGAAGTGCAGAAGCTACACAATCACCTTCAGTGACAAGAACAACACATATGTAACTCAGAGAGTGTCCTGAGGCCCTCCAAGAGTAAGGGGCTAGCTACTGCTGGAGACCCTCACCTGCAGGGAAAAGTGACACCAAGAACAATATGACGAGGAGACTCAAGTCACACAGAGGGCTTTGAGGGAAGGATTCTGACAACACAGAAGGCCTCTGAGTGGGCTGGAAGAAGGTGGCAGGTAGAACAATCAAGGTCATTTGAGACAGCTCAGTGGGCAAGACCCAAACTGCCCAGTAACGGGACAGACACCGAGTCCTGGGTGCTGCACTGCAAGATTAACACTAGTCAACCTAAGACCCCCATAGTGCACCAGGCACCTCCGAAGACTTCCTCATTTGTTCCTGGGCTTATCAGAGTTTGGAAACATTTGGCCCTCCCACATGGAGCTGTCTATCTCCCAGATACCTGCAATGTGTTGTGATTTCTAAGAGCCCAGTCTATGGAATCAACCAAGGATGCTTCCCAGCAGGGGGAACCCTGGCCTCCTGGTACAAGAGGATGAGGGGCAGGAATTCCATTGGCTGGCTGCTATGGAGACCTCTATCTTTCCTAGACACATTTAGGGACTTTGCCCATGTTTCTAACTTAGGCTTCGGGGCACTCCCACTCACCTGTAATGAAGTAGACGCTGTTGTCAAAGAAGAAGAAGCCATGCATTTCCTGTGCAGCTTCTTTAGAAAAAGATGCCGGAATTGTCTATTTGAGATCATGATGTCGAGGCCAGAGCCAGGGCTGAGTAGGGTTGGACCCTTAGGTTCTGTCTCTGACCAATGGGATTCTAAAACCCGACAAGTCTGTGGGCCCTCTTTTAATTACCATCAGTAGAAACAAAATCGTGCTAGAACGGAGACATGGCACCATCAGGAAACTGCTTAGATCCTGAGTTGTGCTCCAAAACCTATTAAAAAATCAACCAACAAATCACGCAACAGCAGCAACAAAGCAAATGTTGACATCACATGGTTATAATACCAGCAATAAGGAGGTAGAGACAAAATTATCCACTGACCTCCACAAACAGACACACACTCACACAAGCTTTAAAACTTGTGTTATTCTGTTGAATTAGGAAAAAGGCTATGGAATCCAAGGGCTGGAAATAAAAGGAAGGCAGAATGGACTGGCTCTCACATCACACAGAGACAAAGATCTCTTAACATCTTCATACACACACACACACACACACACACACACACACACACACACACACACCAAGGGGGATGTCTTTGAATCTCTGGGCTCACAGTCAAAATGGTCACCCACAGGTCAGCTTATGCCAACAAGTGCTGACCAGTATATTTGGGCATCACTCCGAATTCTAAACAGGAAGACTGTGATTGGCCAGGCCTGGCTCAGATGTCACTGCTGCAGACCATCCCTGACCAAGGAGAGGTGGGGCCACTCAATGCATAGAGCCTCCTGAGACAACCCCTGGGGGAAGCAGGAAATGTGTGGCACTGGACAGACCTGTCCAGTGCACCTTTGTGGGGCAGGAGAACTCCCTGAGGTGTTCAGCCGAGAGCTATTACCCAAGGCTGGCACCCTCCAGGCTCTCCTGCTGGAGCCTGTCCATATTCAGGAGTCAGAGTTAGGGTGCTGAGACCATGGGAACAATGAGGGACACGTGTCAAGCTTTCATCATTGGAAGGTTTTGGAAACAGATAGGCGCCCTACAGAGCCTGGGGACGTGGCTAAAGCATAGTGGGTGTGTCTTGGTGAGGAAAACTCCCATACAGCAATGCAGGAGGTTGTGGGACTTGGAACAGAACGGACGAGGGCATAGCAAAGAGCTCCTGGATACAGAGCCTGTGGAATGAGAGCAGCATTCTAAGAAGGGCCCATCACGGGTGCTGGGACTCCTGGGAGAACCTCACAGTCCAGTCTCTTACATCCTTAACAATTTCCCAAATAAGTTGTAGCTTTCTTTCCGAACAAACAGACCACTTGTCTGAGGTGAGAAGAGGAGGTGTTCATCCCCATTTTAAAGATGGGAAAGCTGAGGCTCAAGCCTTTGGCCAAAGCAAAGCATGTAGCAGCCAGACTGACTCCTGCCCAGCACTCTTGCCAAGTGCCCCTGCTGCTTCTGTGGAACCTTCCTGTGACAGTAACCAAAAATGAGCAGGTCCTTTCAGGCCTCTTGCATTTCATCGGGAATTTTCTCTTTTACCTTGTTTTCATGCCTCTCTCTCTTCTCACTTCCGTGGGGGAAGAAGTTCAAAAGGGCCTGAGATCAAGCAGTGATAACTTACTTTCTAGAAAGGCATCTTTGCAGCCATGGTACGGAAGTTTCCAGGGAAACAGGTACCACCAAGGCCTTGGCTGTGCCCCATGGAAATGAGCCTGGGTGGAAAGATCAGAAAGAATGAAGAGTGAAGATTCAGGACAGGGACTCTTCAGACTGGGAGAGTCAAGCTGGTGACCTCTGCCAGGAACCAGATTAAGAAGTCTGGGCAGCCTGTCCCTGTATCCTACACCAAAAGCATGTGTTTGTGTGTCATCTGGTGTTCCAGGCACCTGCTCCTTGACATCTGCCATCCCATGAGTCCCACCTAAGTCCCAGCATCCCAGTGCTCTTTGGTCTCTTCAGCATATTTGCATACAAGTCTATACTCCGTTGACTTCAATATTCACCACCATGGGAATCTTAATTTTCTCATCTGTTAAATGGGCAAATTAAGGTGCCTACCACACAGGTTTATTTAAAGGCTTAAAACAGTCATTATGCTTTAACAAGTATAAGGAAGGCCCCTGATGGGAAGGGGTGGAGTCCCCTCTTGTGAGCAGAGTCACCCAGCCAAGGAGATCACCAAGTAACAGTTGATGGAAAAGTCCCCAGTCCAGCAGACTATGCACTCCTAGTGACACCTTCATCCTGGTTTTAGTTCCTGCATGTCTCAGACCAGAGATAAGCTTCAGCCATAGAAAGAGGGAAAACCACCAAAGGCAACAGGACCTGCTCCACTACTTTTCTCCTGCTCCAGATGGAGGCTTTGATCTGCTCCTTCTGTTCCCAGACATCTTGTGAGTGGGTCAGCTCACTGCATGACTTGTTTAGGGATGAAACTCTGGACCCCAACACACCTAGACTTCAGCCCCCGCTCTGCCCCTTTCTAACTGTATGATCTGGAGCACATTACATCACTGCGCTGAACCTCAGCATCGTATCCTGTTAAACCAGGGTAATAACAGGTAGGTAGGTAGGTAGATGGGTAGGTAGGTAGATGGGTAGGTAGGTAGGTAAGTAGGTAGATGGGTAGGTTGGTGTGTAGGTATGTAAGTAGTAGATTAGATAGATAGACAGATAGATAGATAGATAGATAGATAGATAGATAGATAGATAGATAGATAGATAGATTCCTATGTGCATGTTTTATATGAGAGTTAACAAATCCATGAATGCCAGCATACAGTTGTAGCCTAAATGTTACCAGTAATGATACTAACAGTGACAATGATCTTGGTGGCTTAATCTATACAATTTCCCACTATTGGAGCATATCTGAAAGGACACGTTAGCCATGAAACCAGTCAGGTCTGTTGCCAAATTACAGGTGAGGAGACCAGGGCAAGTATGCACTTCCTAAGGGCACACACTGAGAGCAGACACACATGAAATTCTTGTCCAAAACACATAATCTGGATGTAGAGAGGTGGCTCAGTGGTTAAGAACCAGAGTTCAGTTCCCACCACCTACGTTTGGCCACTCACACCTACCTGTTGATCCAGGGAATCTGATGACTTCTTCTGGATTGTATACACACACACACACACACACACACACACACACACACACACACACACACTTAAAAATAATATATTTAACCTGGGGCTGGGGGTATAGCCCCATAAATAGAGTGCTTGCCTAGCATGCATAAAGGCCTGGATTGGATCTCCAGCATTGTATAAACCAGGTAGGCATGGTGGTACACCCTGTAATCCCAGCATTTGGGAGCTAGAGGCAAGAGGATTAAAAATTTAAGGTCATCCTGGACTATGTTTCTAGTTTCTATCCAACTTTGGCCACACAAAGCCAGCTATTAAAAAAGAGAGAGAGAGAGAGAGAGAGAGAGAGAGAGAGAGAGAGAGAGAGAGAGAGAGAGAGAGAGAGAGAGAGAGAGAAGAAAACCACATATCCTAAATCTAATTGTGAAGAACCACCAGGAAAATTCAGATGGACACACTCTATGAAACAACTGGCCTGCATCTCTCTGAATGACAGATGTTGTGAAGACAAAGACACCAAGTTGCTGACTCACACTAACAGGAACAACTCAATGACCCCGAGTCTACAGTAGTCATGATCATTAGAAGTGGAGGAACCCAGGTCACTTCATGTTTGTTTGGGACCCAGGAAATTTTGCTGAGAAATGGTTGAAATTTCAATGTGGATAATTTGTGTTAGATAACAATAATGTTTCTTTCTGTTAAAGCTGTGAATTAATCCTTATTTTTGAGGTCATATAAGATGATGTTCTCACTCTTAGAAAGTACACACTTTTAGGAGAAAGTACACAAATTAAATTGCTTAAAGAATTTAACTTAAATTGTTCCTGGGAAAATAACACTTCTTTCTGTGTGTACATGTATAAAACATACATAGAAGTATTACTTAGAGTATTATTTATGTATCCTTATATATAGCTTCTTTCTTTCATATATGGCTGCATGATAAAGCAGTAACATGTCACTGCACAGTAACAATTAGAAAATTTAAAGAGTATACAAAAGTTCTTTGTACAGTGGTGTGTGTGTGTGTGTGTGTGTGTGTGTGTGTGTGTGTGTGTGTGTTTTGCCAGGGATTGGACTCAGAGATTTGACTACACCAGACAACTGTTATACCTCTGAGTACATCCTCAGCCCCTTCTTTACATTATTATTACAACTTTTCTGTAACTTTGACATTATTTCAAAATAAAAAGTGTTGAGAAAAAGCAAAATGTCTGAGATGTTTAGAACAGCTTGAAGCTGACCTTGAAGTTATTTTAAACACAATGGAGTCTTTCATTGCTTGTCTGACCAAAAAAAAAAAAAATTGATTCATTGATCAGAGCTTGTCTGCATCAAAATCTGCTGATTATTTTTTTTCCTAATGATGTGAGTTTTCATTTGTGGTCATTATTCCTAGCAGGTCCAATTTTCCTAGGCAAATTTTGTGTTCTAAATTTCACCACAGAGACTGAGGGTCTGCCATAATTTGTAGTCAATCATGATATTTACCACATATGGGAGTCATCTTTGTCAGTATTATTTTCTATTGCTTGCTTCTACAAAGTGAAGTGTGTGTGTGTGTGTGTGTGTGTGTGATTTTTTGCAATTTTCACTGTTATCAGTAAGATGTAATTCTAAAGAATTAACTTTGCTTGGCGATTCCTAGGGGTTGAGTGGACTCCTGGGTGGGCATCTCAATCAGCTGGGAACGTTTGAAACATACAAGCTTGCCTGGTCCACCTGTTCCCAAGCCAGGTGGGTCTTGGGTGCCTGTGTTTTAGCAGGTCCCACTTCCCAAGTTCTACAGCAGAGAGCCATCACACCTGCCTTGAGAGGTAGACATCTGCAGCAGACATGGACCCATCACACTGTCTTGTGCAGTAGATATTCTATAGTCCCATTATTCCCATCTTAACTAAGATGTCGTTGAGGAAAGGAGTCAAGCTTGTTGATTTCTTATTGGCTATTATTTATTGGTGGCCAAACTAACATCTTAAATAGAAAAGGAACCTACATTTCTAAATCATGATAACATGCATGTACCATAATATAAAGTTTTACAGGATGTGACTGTAACCATCAGAACCAGAGCTCCTCATCGTCCCACAGAGAAACACTGAACTTATTAAACATCAACCCCAAAACTGGGAGCAGCAGTCTCTGGCGAGCATCGATCTACTCTGCATCTATGCATTTGACTATGCTTTAGTCCCCAGAAATAACCACACAGTGTATCCTGGTATGCCTGTCACATTCCACTAGCCTTCAGATTGCTTCATGTTGCTGCATGTGCCAGAGTTTACTTATTTATTTACTTTAGTGTTTTCATTCTTTGATTGACATCTCTACAAAGCATTCCTGCTGAATGGAGGGATCGGGGCAAAAATAAAGACTGCTCTTGATTTCTTTTAGGTTGTTGTTGTTGTTTGTTTGTTTGTTTGTTTGTTTGTTGGAGATGATTCTGTAGATGATGGTTCATCCTATTTACTGGAATTTCTACATGTCACCTCTGACATGAATGCATTTTCTACGATTGGATCATATGAGTCAACAAATTGAACTGTCAGTGAGGGTTTCCCCTGCTTCCACCATGCGTTAATTACTGGAATTTCATCCCTTTTCTAGACTGAATAATATTCCATTGTATGGATATACCACATGTTGGTTAGGCATTCATCCAATAGCAAGTGGTCAGGCTGTTTCCACCTTTAGCTATTGTGAACATTGCCACTGTGGACACTGTACATGGATATCTGTTTAGTTGCCTGATTTCAGTTTCTTTGAGGTATAAAGACAGATGTAAAATTGTTAGCTCACAGGGTACTTCTATTTTTAGGTTTGATGAGCCATCGTGTTTTCTATAGCAGCTGAGAAAGGGACATCTTTAAAAGCTGCTTCAGGGAGGTAAAGCGATGATTAATCCTGAATTTTATCCAGCCTATTGAGAAGCAAAATACACTCATCTCTATTTAGCAAACTCAAAGAACTGAGGAAAGTTACCCTCTCCTTTTGTTCTGTGGGAGACTGACTGCTAAAGGCTTGCACTCCACACATCTCCTCCTCAAGTGCACATCCTTTTCTGTCAGGTGAATTTGCAGTTTTTACCAAAGAGGTAGATCTAATAGATTCTCCTTGAATCTGAGCTTAGCCCCGTGGTTTGCTTTGGACCAAGGGGTGCTGGTGAGACTTCCTAGCAAAGGCTTTCTCTTTCTTTCCCTTTTTTCTCTTTTTGATTCCTTCCTTCCTTTTTTTCTTTTTGGTTGTTTTTATTTTGTGTTGCTTTTGAATCAGGGTTTCTCTGTGTAACCTTGGCTGTCCTGAAACTCACTCTATAGACCAGGCTGGCCTCGAACTCACAGATATCATCCTGCTTCTACCTCCCAAGTGCTGGGATTAAAGGTGTGTGCCACCACCATCCTGCTAACTTGCAGATGTTTTCAAAGTGCAGTCCATCTTGCACTTAGAACTCCACTGTGAGATTGTATTCAAGGCAGTCCTCTGGAAGACCAGAAGACAAAGGTAAACAGACGTTCCGCCAGCCGACCACCAGATGTGTGAACACCGAGCAAACCTCTGGCCATCCACAGAGGCTGAGAGAGCTAGAGGAGCCTAGAGGGACCCTCTGCACTGTATTCCAAGTGCACACATGTGTGAGCAGCAGAAACACCTGTTGCTGTGTGTGACTGATTTTTGAGCAGTTTGCTTCATAGCATTATTATGGAAATAGGTAACTGATATAGATAACTGATACACCCTCTCTTCCCCTGCTGATTGGCTACAGTTTCTGGACCTATCAAAGGAGAGGGGGACCATCAGTTTAACTGTTTTCATGGAGATGTCATGCAACAGACAGTTTTGGAAGCATAATCCATGGGCCTACTTCTCTCGTCCATCTTATAGTCTTCTGCTTAATAAGGAAGTTACACTGGAGAGGCAGTTTTCATTGTCCCTGCCCTGGTGACAGTATCTCAGTTCATCTCCCAAGTTGTGAAAATAAATCTCGGTTGTCAAGCCAATTAAAGTGGAAAATACCCGGAACACTAGTAAACCCAAAACCTCAGATATGTTTTGAGGGATGTTTCCGTGTGGGACATCAAATGAGGCAGGAAGATCTGGCCTGGACATGGGCAGCACCTTGCAACAGGGTGATGTGCAAGTGGGATGAAGAGAGAAGCCCATCTGGAAGCCATATCCTCTACTCTGCTTCCTGGCCACCGTCATATGAGCAGCCTCTTGCATAACCCTGTGGCATGAGATTCTGCCTCCTCTTGGACCCAGAGCCGCAGATCCAGACAGCTTTGCACAGAACCCTCAGAAAGTGAATCAAAGTTACTCTTTCCTTCCTTGCCTTGTCCTCTCAGGTCTTTTTTTTTTTTCCTACAGCAAGCAACCATCCGACTCACACACAGAACAAGCCCTCTATGTGCTCAGATCCTGTCCTCGCAGAGTTGCTCGAACCCTGAGTTCCACCAGCAAGCCATCTTGGTCTGGCCAGTCACTGCATCCCATCCCTCTTGTCTACAAATTGACTCAAGAGTCATGTAACAGACAGAGCCAATGAGATTAGGTTTCAGTGAGTGGAAAGTTTTGTTTTCCATTGAGATTGCTAGGGACATGAGGGTCGCAAGATCTCCACATACCCTGTGAAGAAAGCCACCTGACATAGTAGGCTAGCAAAATGAGATTTGATGGCCTGTGACCATATGATCGGTGAGGAGGTCCCCTTTGGTCACAGACCTAGGGATAGGGGAATAGGGTGAAAGCAGGAGGGAGAGAGGAATGGGAAGATACAGTGAGGGGAAAACAATTGAGATGCAATCTGAATAAATTAATTAAAATAAATTAAAAAAAAAGAAAGCCGCCTGAGATGCAATTTACTTTTCTCACTGCTAAGACTAAAGCTTCTAAAGGATGGAAGGTTTCTTCTGGGAGACGGTTAGAGGGCATGGGCTAACCTGTTGGGAAGCGTGGTGTCAGGAAAGGGAATTGGCTGGTCACACTGTGTCTGTAGTCAGGATAGAGAAAGAGAGATGAACGTGATGGGTTGGCTCATTTTTCCTTTCTCTGCATCCCAGAGTCCCCATGCATGGAATGGCACTGGCTACATTCAGAGCGTGTCTTCCCACCTTCCCTCGCAGACAGGTGATTCCCAACCCTGTAGATCTGGCAATCTTTGGCAATCGAGATTAACCATTGCACCTGGCACAGGCCAAGCAGGTGGAAGTGTTAATTACCTGGATCAATAAACATCCTTCTAGTTTGTTTTGTGAAAGCAATTTCAGTCAGGAGTCTGTGACCTGGAAGTGAGTGGGTGGCTTTTCTTGTGTTCCTGATGGGCCACATTCCTTATCCCTGTAGTCCTCAGAGTCCCACTGCTGACCCCAGGCCAGGTCTCAAGGGAATCTCGAAAGAGGGTGATTGAGCAGATCTGGCCTAATGAGATATGCTTGCCTATACCTAGAGTACTATCTTTCACTGTGGTAGCGTCACTGCTTGGATTTACAAAGAAGTATATGGTCACCCTTAGCAGGCCACTAGACCTTCTACTGTCACACCTCTATTCTCTACAACCCCTGTTATAGTTAGCTTAAGTTGTCAACTTGTCACATCTGGGAAGAAGGAACCTTAAGTGAGGAAGTGCTTCCACTGGATTGGCCTGTGGACCCAATATTCATGGGGTATTTTCTTGGATTGCCAATTGACGTAGGAGGACCAAGCCCACTTTAGGCACTAACATCCCTATGTAGCTTTGGATGTATAAGGAAGGTAGCTAAGCCAACACACACACACACACACACACACACACACACACACACACACACACATACACACACACACACACACACACATACACACACACACATACACACACACACACACACACACACACACACACACACACCATGACAGAACTATACCTAGAAAAACAGTTAGCTTTATATCCTCCTTTATTACTCATGTCCATTACCTGTGGATAAGTGCATAAAATATATTTAATGCTGAAATTATAAAATTTAATGTGAACTTCTACAGCTTCTAGTCCAATGCCAATTCTGACTGCACAGAAGTTCATCAAACTGTATACACTTTGAGTCTGGCTAATTTTGGTGTGTGATAGTTTTATCTGCTTGCCAGGGGAAGCAGTGCAGTAAGCAGAATTCTTCTGTGGTCTCAGCTTCAATCTCCAATCCAGGTTTCTGCCTTAAATACCTGCTTTGGTTTCCATCCATGGTTAACTGTAAGTAGTAAGGTGAATTAATTGTGGAATTTTTCACAGTAACTGAAAACAAACTAGAAGAACCCCTACACAAAGGTGAGCAATGGTCTCAGACTGGAATGATTACAGTCTAATGGCATGGTGTAACAGAATCCACAGAGGGCAGTCATGATGTCTGTCCTGGCTATTTTTGTGTCGTCTTGACACAAGCTAGAGTCTTCTGAAAAGAGAGAACCTAAACTGAGAAAATGTCTTCATAAGATCCAGCTTTAGGGTATTTTTTAAACTACTGGGGGAGTGTCCATCCCATGGTGGCTGCTGCCATTCCTGGGCTGGTGGTCTGGGTTCTATAAGAAACTAAGCAAGGCATGAGGAGCAAGCCAGTGAGCACTTGTCCTCTATGGCCTCTGCATCAGCTCCTGGCTCCAGGTTCCTGCCCTGTTTGAGTTCTTGTCCTGCCTTCCTATGATGATGCACAGGGATATCAAAATGTAAGGCAAATGGACCCTTTTCTTCCCCAAAGTTGCTTTAGTCATGGTATTTCATGATAGCAATATAAACCCTAATTTAGATTCTTCCAAGTTTCTTTGGTCATGATGTTTCATCATAGCAATAATGCCCCTGATTAAGACAAATTGGTACCAGGAGTGGGGTATTGATAAGACAGACTCAATCATGTTGCTTTGGGGAGGATTGTACAAGGGCTTTAGAACTTTGAGCTAGAAAAGCCATTGCGTGTGGAGAGCTCAGTGGGCTGTTCTGTAGGAGCTTAAAAGATAATGTTGAGAGCAACACAGACCGTGGATGCCTAAGTTGTGAAGGTACAGAGGGAAACAAATATTCTACCAGACCATTTGTGTGAGGAATCTGTGATCCTTGTCAGCTGGAGCTAAAGAATCAGCTGTGATTAACAAGACACAAAAAAAATGCTAAAGTAGAATCTTTGTTTGCTGGGACAATGGATATTGGTCAATTGGGACTGAAGAATCAGGTATGATGAAGAGGAGAAGCATCACTGAGGTAATGTCTTCTGGGGAGTGTTTCCTTAGGGTCTTCACACAGGAGCTGTGTTCCAGAAGTGGCCAAGGTTGTATCTGCTGTTGGCATCTGAACTTGATAGTGTAAGAGCCACCCAGGTGGTACTGGTTTTGAAGGCATGAAGAGGTCGTGGAGAGAAGCTGAGACATGGTGCTGTGTGGCAGGATTGGAGTCCCTGAAGAAAGCACAGAAGGAGCTACTGATGAAAGTGCAGCACATTTGCAGTAAAAGACTCCAGCATTTTGGAGATGCCAGTATCATGGGATTGCCACCAGGAGCAGCAGCAAGTATGGAATGGAGGTGACCCGAGCATGTATGTGCTATAGAGAACAGAGCAAGAAAAGTGACTCAAGCCCTTTGGAAGACCCCAAAAGATCATGAATGAATATCACATAATTTGATGTTTAGTTATTTACACTGTTGAAGTTTGGTTTTGCTTTGTTTAGATTATGACTATACTCTGGTTCTTCCTTCTTGAAGTAAAAAGGTATTTAACTTGTTTTTTATTTTATTTTATTTTATTCTCACAGTTGAGAGAATGAATTTTAAAAGAGGTTTTAGGCTTTAAAACATATGTTGGATTTTTTTTTAAGATTTCTTTATTTATTATGTATACAATATCTTGCCTGCAAGCTAGAAGAGGACACCAGATCTCATTATAGATGGTTGTGAGCCACCGTGTGGTTGCTGGGAATTGAACTCATTACCTTTGGAAGAGCAGTCAGTGTTCTTAACCTCTGAGCCATCTCTCCAGCCTCCATATGTTGGATTTTTAAAGAGACTAAATTTTAAAGTTTTGAACTTATAAAGACTGTGGGACTTTTAAAGTTTATAAATTGTTTTTTATTGTGATATTGAAGTTAATGTGTGATCTTGGGGATGAACAAGAAAGGAAAGGTTATGGCTCAATGCTGATATGTTTGTTGACAAGATATCAACTAGTTCTGGCTAGTTTTATGTCAACTTGACACAAGCTAGAGTCATCTGAAATGAGGAAACTTCAATTGGAAAACTGCCTCTATAAGATCCAGACATAGGCATTTTCTTAATTAGTGTTTGTGGTGGCTTGAATGAAAATGGCCCATGGGCATGACAATATTAGGAGATATGGCCTTGTTGGAGGAAGTATGTCACTGGAGGTTGGCTTTGAGGTTTTAGAACCTTAAGCCAGGCCCTGTGTCTTTCTCTCTCTCTCTCTCTCTCTTCCTGCTACCTACTGATTCAGATGCAGAACTCTCAGCTCTCAACTCCAGTATCATGTCTGCCTGCGTGTCTTCATGACAATAACAGACTAAACATCTGAACTGTAAGCCACCCCTAATGAAATGGTTTCCTTTAATTAGAGGTGCCTCATCATAGTAATAAAACCCTAAGACAGTGACTGATGGGGGAGGGCCCAATCCATTGTGGGTGTGGCCACCTTTGGGCCGGTGATCCTAGGGTCTAAGAAAGCAAGCTGAACAAGCCATGAGGAGCAAGCCAATAAATAGCACTCCTTCATGACTTGTTTGAGTTCCTTTCCTGACATCCTTTGATGGTGAACTATGATGTGGAACCAAAAACCAAATAAATACTTTCCTTCCCAGGTTGCTTTGGGCATAGTTTTTCACCATAGAAACAGTAACCCTGCCTAAAACAGTAACCCCATCTTCCTCAAGAAATGGAATTTAACTCTCTTGTCCTCAAATTTGGATAAACAGGAAGTCAAGTAGAATGACTCCCTAGGCTCAGACTCCTGGAGTTTAAAAGTCTTTGTAAATGAAACCCAATTGCCCCCAAGCTGCCGTGTTGTGGTGAAATATGGCAGCAAGGCACCAGAGATACCAGAGATAGCCTCTGGCAATAGCCACACCTCATCCTTAGTTCAATGACCCACAAGTACCTGAGGCCAAGAGCACTTAGATGCACACTTTTCCCTGGCTGAACCTCCCATGAATCCTGTAGCCTTAGCTGGGATTACTATTGCTGTGATGAAACAGCATGACCAAAGCAACTTGGAAAGGAAAGGGTTCACTTAACGTATGCCTCCACATTACTGTTCATTATCAAAAGAAGTGGGGATGGAAACTCACAGAGAGCAGGAACCTAGAGCCAGGAGTGGATGCAGAGATCATGGAGGGATTCTGCTCGTGGCTTGCTCAGCCTGCTTTCTTATAGAGCTCAGGACCACCACCCTAAGGATGGCAGCACCCACAATGGGCTGGACCTTCCCCCATCAATCACTAATTTTTAAAAAATGCCTTACACCTGGATTTTATGGAGGGATTTCCTCAATTTAGGCTCCCTCCACATGGCTTGTGTGGAGTTGACATAAAACTAGCCAACACATCTGAAATTACATTCTGTAGGGAAGATTCCTGACCTATGAAGGCTGGGGGACAATAGATATGTGCTCATCTCACTGGTAGGTGGTAATTAATTCATGTTCCCAGCATTCAGGTTGCCTCTGCTCAGGCACCAGACATTCAGTGAGCCCCTAGAGCATGTCAGTACCTAGATATGGACCTCCCTCCCAGCATTCAAACCTCCCCTACTGACCCCAGGCATCATGGAGCAGAGGCCATGCTCTCTGCCATATCCCCTGTCCAACCTTATAGGCCAGGAGCTTACCGAAATGGTTGTTCTTTAAAGCCTCTACAGTAGGGAGCTGTTTGTAACACAACCGTGAAGAGTGGAAGAGAAGGTTCCATTTGCAAACTCCATACTAAGTAGGATGTCCACAGTCCATGGCAGAAGGGAAATTTCAGCTGGCAGTGTCACTGCTGTGTCATCGGATCTGTCTCCACTTGTAAATACACTCCCTGGAGACAGTTTCCACTAGTCATTTGTCCTCATCCAAGGATATATGGTCTGTCCCCAGTCTGTCCATCTGCTCTGAGCTTCTGTGCAGCATTGTCTTGCTGAGGCTTTGACGTAGCATCCTTATAAGGGCCTGGCCAAACGCAAGATATTACCACTCTGTGTGAGTGTGTGTGTGTGTGTGTGTGTGTGTGTGTGTGTGTGTGTGAGAGAGAGAGAGAGAGAGAGAGAGAGAGAGAGAGAGAGAGAGAGAGATTTAGGTGGGTTGAGATGGTCTTATCCTTTCAGTTTTATGTAATTAAAATCCCCATCATGCCCAAGGCTCTGACTAATGACCAGAAAGGACTGTGGAGGAGAGGAGGGGGTCAGAGGAGTCAGCAGGAGGACAGGAATAAGCTCTTGCTCAAACCACATCAACTCTGAGACAGGACGTGCACACACATGCATGTGGGAACACACGCACTCACATGCACACTTGCTCATGCACATACACAAATGCTCACACACTCAAATGCCTTCCCTGCCACAGCAGAACTAAAAGCTGTCGATCCACATGCATTACTTTAAAAGAGAGCTCACTGGAAATATGGCTTCAGAGTATCTGCAGAAACATTCTCACTGGAGGTTTTCAAAAAAGCAAAAGGTTTCCTTTCTGTGCGCCTAAACTCATATCACAATAGCTTGGGGTGGAATTTTTTTTTCCTGAGAATCAGGTAGCATCATTCCCTCCCACCCTTCCTGAAATCGCACATCCAGCACTGCTCCCAGCCTAACTAGAAGAAGAAGTAACGGAGGGCAGAAAAGTGTATTTTCAAAAGAAGAATGCATTTTCCTTCCTATTTTTGAGTTCTTTAGCGTTAATGGCTGCCTGCCCGGGTGAAAACCAGCCTTTCCAGGATGCCAGTGTACCATTCCTACCAAATGCCCCCAGCGGTTACTGAGCCTGCAGTATAAATGAGGTCACACTTTATTTATTTAATAAATACTATCCCAGGCCTCACAATGAGCAATTCAAAGTGTGTTAAGATCAATTGTTTTTTGATAAAATGTCAAGAACACACAGGGGGCAAAGGATGGTTTCCTCTATAAATAGTTTTGGAAACACTGTGCATCCACGTGCAGAAGGACGAAGCTAGACCTTTATCTCATGGCACGCACTTGCATGTAGACATAAAGCTGTCAATAAGTTAGGAGAAAACACATTATGTATGTTCCATGACAGTGGTCTGAGTGGTGACATTTTGAGTATTGCTGCAAAAGTGCATATACGACAGACAACCTGACACACGTGACAACATCAATGACAAAGCTTCTGCATAGCAAAGGAAACAAGACAACCTACAGAATAAAAGAAAAATATTTATGAACTAAAGTATGAAAGAGCAATACCCAAAATAAACAAGAAACTCAAGCACCTCACTAGCAATAAAACAAAGAACCCCATTAGACAGTAGGCAAAGGACCTGAAGAGATATTTCTCTGGAGAAAATATGTAAGTGGCTAACAGGTGTTTGACAAAGTGTTTGGGACATCACTAGTCACCAGGGAAATGCCAACCAAAACCTCAGTAAGATGCTGCTCCATACTTGATATGGTGGCTATTTCCCAAAACTCAGAAAATAACAAACTCTGACAGGAAAGTGGTTGAAGAAAGAACTTCTAGATTCTGTTAATAGGAATCTAAATATATAGCCATTGTGAACTCAGTATGGCGGTTTCCCAAGTAATTAAAAGTAGACCATGTGACCCAGCAATTCTGTTATATGGTATGTAGCCTAAGGAAGTAAGATCAAAATGTCAGAGACATCTGCATTTCCATGTTGATTGCAACACTAATTCAGAACAGCCGAGATATGTGTCTGATCTAAGTGTCTCTACTAAGAGATGAATGAATAAATAACACATGATGTACATTGATAATGGAATATAATTAAAAATGGACACCCTGTCCTCTATGATAAAGTGGGCAACCGTGGAGGACACTGTGCTAAGGGAAATGAGCCCGACATGGAAAGACCAGTATCGTATGACATCATCTATCATACAGAATCTGAGAGGGGTGGGGAGCTCATGGAAGGGTATAGAATGCTTATCATGGCCTGAGGATGATGGGAACAGAGATGATGGTAAAAGGACACAGATTCCAAACAGACAGGAAGCAGAAGGTCAAGAGCTATGTTGTACAACCCAGGGAGTATCATTAACAACAATGTACCGTGTACTTGAAAATTACTAAGAGAATAGATTTTAAGTGTTCTCGCCAGGAAAAATAAAGCATTGAGGTAATGTATATGCTAATTAGCTCAACTTAGCATTCATTTCATAATGAATACATATTGTGTTGTATACTAAAAAAAAATACACATCTTATTTGTCAATGTAAATTCTTTCAGATTAAAAAAAAAACTATTGTTCTTTGTCAGAGCTTTATGAGGTGGGTGCTTTTATTGCCTTCCTGTTTTACAAGTGAGGGGCACAGGACCAAGAGCTTATGCTATCTTGCTCAAAGACACACAGCCCATAAGTATATGTCTAAGATATACAATCTTACCTATGCCTAATCTCACTGATGCAGATCTGTTACCTCATGGCAGAAGTATTTGAACGTCATGTTCAAGACTCCTTCCCTTTTCCAAGTCTCGCCATTCCTAGAGCCCATGGGAAGTGTTAGATATGGGCTCAATGCTCCCAGGATTCTGTTCGCAGAGAGCAGGCCTTTCCCTCACCTACACACTGTCTATCACCTAACAACACAGTGTAGCTAACACCCCCCAAACACCGTGATTTCAGATAAGAAACACGGATTTCATTCATCAGTCTGCAGATCAGTTGAAAGGTTCTGGTCTTGGCTGGCTTCGGTCATGTGTTTAAGAGTTAACTGACTCTAGGCTGATCTGTGTTTGTTGGGACATACTGGGACACTTGTTTCTGAACCGCATGTCTGTCACCCTGCAGAAGGCTAGCCAGGCAATTGCAGAGGGGCAGAAGCAGATGAGCTCATTGTGCACCCACTCTGCAAACTTCTGTATAGATTGACCTTTGCTAGCATTCTATTAGCCAGAGCAAGGCGCATGGCTGGACCTGAGTGCAGATGGGAGGGTATTTTGGTTATATGGTTCAAGGAATGGACACTGAGAGGGGTAAGTAATTGGGCCAGGAATACATACAACCCATGACTTATCATCCTTCTCAACAAAAGAAGAGGACAAAAATGTGTGTGTGTGTGTGTGTGTGTGTGTGTGTGTGTGTACATGCAAGTTTATATGTATGTGAGTGTGTGTGTGAATGGAGACCAGAGGATAAACTCAATTATCTTTCCTCCTTATCCCAAATACCATCTACCTTATCTACCTTGTTTTTTAAAGCAGGGTCTCTCTCACTGGGACAAGGTCTCCCATTGGCTTCCTGATTTGTCTAAGCTGGCTGGCTGACAAGCCTAGGGTTCTATCTGTCACCATGCCCCAGCACTAGGTTTGCATGTACATGACACCACATGCATCTTTTTACATAGACAGTATTGGGATTGAACTAAGATCCTCACTCGTGTTTGCGCAGCAAGCGCTTTAATAGACCAAGCCCTCTTGTCTGCCTCAGAAGAAAACTAAATTCCAAGTAAAAATAGTCATTTAGATTAAGCACCCCAAGGACCCACATGTTATAGTTGAGCTCGGAAGGGCAGTGAAGAAGGGGGTCACAAGAGGGGCAACGTGCACAAATGGGTTCTTTAGAGAAAGAAAACAGACCCCCTGCATTTGCAGAAAACAAACGGAGACTGCAGAGCTCACCCAGTGAGGTCCCCACTCTGGAGGCAGGGTGGCAGTCAGATCCAGGCACTGTGCCACCGTGCCAGTGTCTGAGCAATAAAGTTAGTGTAGAAGTGACATCAGAGCCAGCAGCAGCCACACTGACTCCGATAGTGACTTCTCAGCCTATCAACATCTTGTTTTGTTTCGCCTGTAGAAAACCCAAATATTGGATTGCCTGATTCAAAGTTGGCCCCCAGGTAACCCCAGTGCTTCCAGGAGGGCACAAGTGCATATCTATTTTCTTTCTGTTCCTGGAAAGCAGTGACTGTCATTTTCTGGGCTCACATACCCTGCACATAGGCTGATTATAATCCTCGCCCTGAGAAATGGGGGAACCCTAAGAAGCCTGCCAAAACTTTTCTCCAAATGTTCAGATCTGTGGCTGTTGCTTCTCGGGTGGGAGACACCAGGAATGGTCACCCTCCTGAGGAAGGAAAGGTTAGGACCCATGGGCAAATATTGACTGGTGTAAACATTTCAGTTTAAATCAAAAAAGCCTCAGTAGTTGGAAAAACTTAAGCCAAATAAAAACTTAACACATGAAAATGAGCCAAGGAGAGCTCTGCTTTCTGTCACAGGGATGCCAAGACAGTCTCAGTGACAGCATTGCCTTCGCTGGGGGCACTGAGAGAAGGAAATAGGCTGCTCAGTGGTGACTGGAAGCAAGGGGGATCTTGGCTTCCCTCCCAGAGTGCATCAGTTGGGAGAAATCCTCAGAATCCTCTGACTCTTCTTCAAGCATTTGTCACAGACTGCCTCTTTATATTCATTATCTCAATCAACCCTGAGAAAAGCCCCGTGAGTGGCCTAGGAGGTGGTTTGGTTAATGAGGACCCGAGGGTCAGTCCCTAGCACCCAGGTAAAATTCTAGGCACATGACCTTGTAGTCTCAGGCCTGAGAGGGTGGAAACAGATCCCTGGGTTGAGCTGGGCAGCTAGCCTAGTCTACTTGGCAAGTTCCAGGACAGTGAGAGACCCTGTCTCAAAAAAAAAAAGGAGGGGGGGACAGCACCTAAGGAAAATACCCTTGAGGTTGGCCTCTGGCTGGTGCACACATGCAGACAGACAGACAGACAGACACAGACACAGACACACACACACACACATGAGGAGCTGAAAGCCCAAGGTAGAGCTCTATGCATCTCCAGTTTGCAGACTCAAGCCACACAGCCCATGGGCCTCTGAGACAGCACCTATGCACAGGCGCCCTTCAGAGACTCCCATGGGCCTCTGAGAAAGCATCTATGCACGGGCGCCCTTCAGAGACTCCCAAGCTCAGGGTCATCCATATTCTTTGCTGATGCAATTTTCAAGGAGATTAGCCAGCACAGGGAATTGAAAGGAATCTGTGTCTAAAGTCTCTGAAACTGAACGGCCTGGGGCTTCCAGGGCAGGGAGTGGACCTGGTTTTATTTTCTTATCTCATCTTCTTCATCACCCTTCTCAATTATCCACTACAATTATTTTGTGTATTCACGAGGGAAGGATGAGGACACATGTATGAGCATGTATGTACATGTATATGGGCTCATATGAAAGCCAAGGATTGATATTGAATATGTTCTTTGATTTTTTTCCACCTTATTTTTTGAGGCAGTCTCCCCTTGAACCTGGAGCCCACTGATTGGCTAGCATGGCTGGTCAGCAAGTTCCATGGACAGACCCTCTTACCACCACCCCCCTCCAATGCTGGGATTACAAGTACACACTGCTGTTTGTTCTTGAGTTGCAAGGATCCAAACTCAGGTCCTTATGAGCCATCTCCCTAGCCCTCTACTCCAATTCTTACTGTGGGGGCATCACCTGGAGAGGAAACACCTGAGTTTGGGGTGGGGAGATATCTGGTTTCATACATTTTGGGGAGCAGAGATTCCTTTAATGAAGACACCATTTTCCATCTTTTTCATTGAAACATGAATATCCTTTCATTTGACTTTTCCTGTTTAACAATGATCCAATTTTGATTCACAGTGTCACCAAATCAATTGCATTAATGACTCAATTCAAAATCTATATTATATATATAATACATAATTATATATTATATAATATACATATAAAAGCCTTATGGCCCCAGAAAACATAACATTTTAAAATTTCCATTTATAAACACAGTATTCCTTTAGCTGTGATGTCAAGATGATGCTGGTGTTTCTCTTTGGCTTCCTTAATTCTCTTGGCCAAAAGTTTAGCATGTTCTGCAGCCGCCTCCTTGTTTTCAATAGTGTATTGCTTCTTCAGAGCAATTTGTCTGGGTTTGTGTCGTAGGACACATGGAGTAACTAAGACTAAGACATTGAATCATGGGTGCTGTGGTCCTGGGCTTCTTACCTTCTTTGTTTAAGGGCTTTCTGAAAGCGTCTTGGTGGACATCATCTTTTTTAGAGAGAGTGAAAAGCTTTAGGATTTTGCTAGCTCTTTTGGGGCCCAACGACTGAGGCACGCTGGGTATGGCAGTCCAGGGATATCCTTCTCCCCCTCCCCCCTTTTAAAATATTTATTTATTTATTATTATGTATACAGTGCAGGCCAGAAGAGAGCATCAGATCACATTATAGATGGCTGTGAGCCACCGTGTAGTTGTTGGGAATTGAACTCAGGACCTCTGGAAGAGCAGTGAGTGCTCTTAACCTCTGAGCCGTCTCTCCCTGTTCCCCCTCCCCCTTTTAAAAATTATAATAACCAAGTTGAGAACGCTCAGATTGGCATCCACAGTACATCCCCAAACAGACTTGCACATCCCCAAACTCTCCAGTTTCCCTTGGTCTATAAGAAGAATGCCCCTTAACTCAACAGGAGGTGCCCTCTTTCATGGGTCAAGGAACCTTGCTTCATGAGAAAACCTTGTTTGTCATTCCCACCACTGATTTGGGCCACTCAACCCTTCACTCTTCACCCAGTGTATCGGCAGCTACTTCTGTGGCCATGCGCTTCTCATAAAACATCCTAAGCTTGCGTTCATCATTCACTTCAATGAGTTTCTGACCTATGGCTGAGAAGGAGATATTCAGCTTTATCTTGACACAGCCAACTGTCTAGCAGGTGCCAAGAAAAAGGAGCCATATTATTTTTGCTTACTTTTCCTCAGACTAGATGTGAGATTTATTACTAAATATGATTTGATGAAGTGTGGGTCAGCCCAGTAGAAGCCCTTGGGTGCAGTGCTCCCAGGGGACCATGGCTGGGGATATATTTGACCCCAGCTATCAGGGACGAGCCACTTTTTACCTATCGTATCTTCAAATTTTTTGCATTAGAGAAGCCCCCACTTCTTTGAGATATGGATCTTCTGGTAGCTGATGAAACTGAATTGGGCTTTATGCAGGGCCTCAGTCACATCCATTCTGCAGCTTAGGTAAGTGGACATGATGACCTGGCCACTGTGACTCCTGGCCGTTGTGTCCTGGGCACCTGTCTGGAGCTGAGACTGAGAATAGCACTGAGATCAGAGACATGCGTATACACCAGAACACTGGCTCCAAGGTCCCTTAGGGCTAATCCACAAAAGAAGTAGGCTGCTACATGACCAGGGAGGGTGCTTGCTACTCACTGCGAGCCAGGTCCCAGAGAGTAGAAGAAGCTCTCCATTTTGAACAGAACATTTGTATGTAAACAAAACAGCAAAGGTAAGCTGCAGCAGAACCGGGCAATCTTGCCCTGAGAATCTGAAAGCGGTTGCTGCTGAGACAGGAGGGTCTTCCGGGCTCTTTAGGCAGTTTCTATTCTTCTTGTAACACTGATGCACACGTATCTACTTATTTAAACATTATCCACTCTTCGACATCTTCTCTTATTGGAGACTGAACCTTACTTCTGTAAAAAAAAAAAATTGCCTGATTAAATCTTCACTCATGGAAGCTTTAATAATCTGCTATAAGCTTTAACCAAACTCCAGAACTGAAGGAAAAGTCCCTGGGAAAAGCAATACAAATGGACGTTTTTAAACAGAAATTTATTATTAAAGATAATTATATGAATTATTAATAGTTATCTATTAAAGGCAGATTAATCCTGCTATAATTAGAACAAAAGAATGTATACAACTGCCATAAACCAAAGTTTAAATTCTCTTTCTAGGCAACCTGTGATCCCTTAATGATGGCAACAGCGCCCTCTAGGGGCAGGGAGCTCCAAGTACCAAGTAACAGGGATGAGGTTGGGTTGGGGTGGGGTGGGGCGGAGAGGAGTGCAGTGGTTTTACTCCCAATTTTCCCCTAAAAGACATCAGTTGAGTGGTGTCCCCAAGCTGTCACCTGGAAAGCAGAAGACCCAAGGTCAGGTTCAAGGAGACACACTGACTCATTGTTTAGCCTTGGCCAATATCTTTCTCTCTGAACCCAACTCCTCTCCTCTGTGTCACCTCCAGGATCTCTTACACCTGAGGCTGTCCCTAATTCTAAAGCATTGTCCTGAGTACTAAATAAAATAATACTTGTACATCAACATGGAAGCTACACAGAATAGTAGGGGAAAAAAACACATGCTAAGGATTAGGATCTGGGCTTAAAACTATAGCCTGGTGTGGTGGAGCATGCCTGTGGTCTTAGCATTAGGGAACGTGCAAATATGAAAGTGCAAGGTCAGTCTGCACTACCTTGCCACAGAAGTGAATGGACAAAGCAAACTATTGAATGCTGGGTAAGAGCAGCCAAAGTGCAGTGCCTTGAAAGTGCCTTAGCCTGAGCTGTTTTTGAGTACACCCTCCCAGCTCAGCTTGGGCAAAGGTTCTGCTGAGTGTGCCAGGCTGTGAGGATAGGCATCTGTACTGCTGAAGCCAGGAGGGGACTTTCAGGGGCCTCAGTAAGAGGCACACATGTGCCACGGCACACACGCAAGGCTACCTTTGGAAGTGGTTGAGCATGGAGGTGAACAACTCTATTAGTCTGAGATTCTGGTCATGGTTAGGGTGAGCATATTTCTGGCTGGGGCTGCACATACGGGAAAACAGAGACCAGATGATGGCCCAAGCCAAGACACACAATTCTGGCTGCATTCCCAGGCTGCACACATGCGTGAGCAAACCAAAAGGGCTTAGCAGGGAGGTGATGCTGGCATAGACTTAAAAGCGCCCTAAGTTTTGAGTCTGTCCTCTTACCCGTTGATAGACGTCAGCAGTGGTGGCAAGCCTACTTGCTTGAAGTGTCTCCGTATAACTCTGACAATCATTGGCTATTGAAATACAGACCCAGGACTGGCCTATGGGGAGATATCCTTAAAACAAACAGCAGGAATCAAAACAAAAAGTGGGATGTAGGGAGTTAGCTGAAGTACCTGCTACATAACCATGAGACCATGAGGACCCCAAGTCAGAGTGTTAGCACTTTTGTACTATAAGCCAGACAGACGGTGGTTTGTGCCTGTCATGCCAGTACTGGGGGGATAGACACAAGAAGACCCCGTACCTCACTGACCAGCCCTTCTAGCTAAAAGGAGGAGCTTAAAATTCAGTGAGAAAAAATGTCTCAAAAATGAAGGAGAAGAATGACTGAGGAAGACAGACAGCATTGACCCCGACTTACATACACACGCGCGCGCGCGCACACACACACACACACACACACACACACACACACACACACACACACACACGAGAGAGAGAGAGAGAGACAGAGAGAGAGAGAGAGAGAGAGAGAGAGAGAGACAGAGAGAGAGGGAGACAGAGAGAGAGACAGAGAGATAGAGACAGAGAGAGACAGAGACAGACAGACAGGCACAAAGAGACAGACACAGAAAGAAACATAGACAGACAGAAAGGTGGGGAGAAAAAAGGAGGGAGTAAACAGATCAGTACACTTGACCCATTTTGGAGGACAGAAAGGAAAAATGGAAGAAAACCGAATACTCTTATATCTTAAAACAAAAGGACTCACACCTGCATGCACCATGGTCCAACTGTTGGAAACAAAGGCCAAAGCAAAGTAGCAAGAGAAGCTGGGAAGGGCAGTGCACACCTTTAATTCCAGCATGCCAGAGGCAGGAGGATCTCTGCCAGTTTGACGCCAGCCAATGATACAATAGTGAGTCACTGCCTTAAAAGACAAAACAAAACAAAAAGCAACAAACCAGCAAGAGAAGACAAGACCAGGGAGGTCTTCATTGTAAAGCGCATACCTTGCAAGCATGATGACCCAAGTTCAATCCCCTAGAACCTCCATTTTTAAAAATGGCCAGAAATTGTGGCGTGTGAGCGTGCTTGTAATCCCAAGACTGAGCAGGCAGGAGGGGTCATCCTTGAGTCTTGCGGCCAGCCAGCTTACTTGGTGAGTTCCTGGCCAATGAGAGACCCTGGCTTACAAAAAATAAAACAAAAGACAGACACCCTCCTAAGGAATGACAGCTAATGTTGTCATATAGCTAGTCTTTACATACATGTACACATGTGCACTCACACCCACAAGCACACAAGTACACACAGACAGACAGACAGACACACACACACACAAAAGAAAAATGATTCTGCATATTTAGAAAGTATGTTAACTCCAATCCTGCTTTTTTCATATAAGATAATGGAAACCAAAAAGGCATATTAAAATCCACTGGTTAAAAAAACCACTAAACCTGCCAAAAGAGGAATTCTACAGTAATCAAAAATATCCTTCAAATGAAAGCTAAATAAAGACAGTCCCAGATTAAAATATAAGTCAGTGGATAAAAGGGCAGCAGCAGTGACGGCTCGGGGACTTGTCTTACAAGACGTTATAAAAAGTCTTTTGGGCAGGAAGGGATTGAAACCAGATGGTAATCAGAATCTACAGGAAGAAATGAAAACTGCCATAAATGATAAATATGTGAGTTAATATCAGAGTCTCTCTCTTTCTCCCATTTGTTTTACTCCCTTCACTTTTGCAAAAGACATAAAATTATGTAAAAATAATATTACCCTAATATAGTTATGTTTATTTCATGTTATTATACACATGCATTTACACAAATAAGAGAGGGGGCAAATGCAGCTAAGCAAGGGCAAGGAGTTTGTATTTTCCCAGAATTCAGTGCATACTGGTTAGAAGTCCTCAGGGGCAAATTACCACATGTATTATAACCTTAATGAAGCCAATAAGAAAATAACTAAGGAATCTATAGGAGTCAAAATGCTATAAAGAAATATTTATTTGTGACAAATAAGGAAGTAAAAAGGTAGAAAAAGAAAAAGACAGATATACATAAAACTATATAAAATAGCAAATATAACCCTAACCTGCCAATCACATTAAAACTGAAGGGTCTCATTGCCTCAGTCAGAAGGACATGACCAAAAAGTGCAAGCCATGTCCTATATGCTCCCTACCAATGACACATGTGAGATGGTTCAAAAAGAAAGGATGGAAAAGGACATGCAAAGCAGACAATGTGGGGAGAGAGCTATGGGAGCGGGGGAAGCCTGGAGTAAGAGTGAGGTTGAGGTGTGTCCAAATCCCAGAAATCTTGTAGCGGGAGCACTCTCCACCCTCACCCCAGGCCTTCATGTCTTGGCACACATAACCCTGTGGCCCCACCTTTGCCCCCAGAGGAGATCACATAGCCTGGTAGCCAGGTTAAACTTCCTTTCCTCTTATAAGGTTATGCCAACCAGTATCTGGAGGATTTCCTTATGCAAATACGGCATTCACAGTGCCCTGACCCCTGGCCAATAAAGTACACTCAGCCTGAAAGGTTAAAGTAGCCTTTGTCGTCCCCCCCCCCCACCTCCCACCCTCCCACCCCCCATTCAATGAGCTGACTCCCTGAATTGGCCTCTCAAGAGTCTCTCCCATTGGTTCTGCTTTGCTTCCCCTCTCAGGATCCACCAGTCCCAACAGTGGGATGATCCCGCCAAATGAGGGCAAGCAGAGCCTGGACAGCAGACAGTGTGGGGAAAAGCTGCCTATATTCATGTTGTAAGAAACAGACATTTAGTCATATAAAGAAATATAGCGATAACGATCATTTTCTGCCATATCTCAAAAATACTTAGCAGTGAGATTTATACAGCACTACCAATCAACTGTTGTAACAAACACCCACTGGACACCCACCCAACAAAGGCAGAATTCACACTCTTTTTGCACACAATAGATCATTTTCCAAGGGAGACAGGAGATCAGGCCATAAGACAAATCTCTATAAACTCAAACCGATTGAAACAATATAAACTATGTTCCTCACACACAATGGAACTAAGTCAGAGTTCAAGCATGGAAAGGAACTTTGGAATGAATAAATATTAGGGAAGTAAAAGATACTTGCAAATGATGCCACAAGGTAGTTAGGCAGGTATCTTCAGAGTGCTGGACTGCAGCTAACACGGCTCTGGGAGGAACATGTGTACTGGGTCAGAGAAAAAAATCTGAACTGGGCGCAAAGTCCTTCGAGACTGTCCTTGGGATTGTATCAGTGACTTCAGAAACTAGACAAATGAAACGAGGAAGAAACCAAACACACAGAAAAAGATTATGGGGGGGGAGGGGGAAGAATGGGATGAAATTAAAAACAAAACAAAACTTTGGAATGGGGAAATATGGTCAAAAGTTGCTTCTTGGGACTGGAGAGATGGTTCAGCCATAAGAGTGCGTGTTGCTGTTGCAGAGAACATGACCCAGGTTCCTGTCACTCATGTAAGGCAACACACAGTGGCCGGTGACTCCAGCTCCTGGGCACTGAACACTTCTAGCCTCCACAGGCATCCATATTCACAAGCGTACACATGCACACAGACAGACACACACGTAATTAAAATAAAATATGTCTTTTAAAAGTTGATATTATGGAGATGGAGAGATGGCTCAGAGGTTAAGAGCATTGGCTGCTCTTTCAGAGGTCCTGAGTTCAGTTCCCAGCAACCACATGGTGGCTCACAACCATTAGAATGAGATCTGGTGCCCTCCTCTGGCCTGCAGACATGCAGGCAGGCAGAATACAATAATAATAATAATAATAATAATAATAATAATAATAATAATAATAATAATAATAAATCTTTTTTTAAAGTTGATTCTGCCAGGCATGGTGGTACATGCCTTTAGTCCCAGTACTCAGGAGACAGGAGACAGAGGCAGGCTGATCTCTGTGAGTTGGAAGACAGCCAGGACTGTCTTGAAAAACAAAACAAAGCAACAACAACAAAAAAACGTTGATTCTTTGAAAAGACCAAATGGAAGACCTTTAGCTAAGCTAGCGAAGGGTATAAGAGAAAACACATGAATTACCAAAATCCAAAATGAAAAAGGTAGCTGAAGAAATGACTTATCAATATAGAGTATACTACTCTTGAAAAGAATCCTATTTCAGTTCCCAGAAGCCACCAGGCAGCTCCCAGGTCTCTGTAGCTCCAGTTCCCAGTGAGCCAGTGCCCTGTTCTGGCCCCATAGGTGACTGTACTCATGTGCATATCCCACCTGCACACGCCCCACCTCACTCCACCTTAGCCCCCCATGCCATCCATACACAATTTGGCCATCATTTAGAACTTTACATAAGTGAAAAGATTATACAGGAATATTTAAATTCTGTGTCAGTGCATTATATAATTTCAAGAAATCAAGTGTTAGAAAAATAGATGATCAGGGATCCAAGATGGCGGCGAGCAGTGTGGACCGTGTTTGGAGGCTCCAGTGAACAATTCAGGGAATTGCACAGATTTCTGAGGCAGGAACACAGAGGTCCCCACACCACAGCAGCGGGAGTGCTCCACGGTTCGGAGGGACCAGGGTGTGGAGGACCTGCGTGCCCCTGCACACGGGAGGAGCGTGGATTTTCTCAGATCGGAGCAGCAGCGGCAGAGGCAGCAGCAGCAGCAGCAGCAGCAGCGGCACTAGCGTCAGCAGCGGCGGTGGCTGAGGTTTGCAGCCCAGAGCCTTCCAGTGGAGGCGATTGGTGTGGTGGCTGGTGGGAGTTGCTGCGGGAGAGGGGACTCTGGGCAGGATTTGGGTCGCGTGGTGCCTTGGGACCCAGACTGGACTCGGTGGACAGTTCAGCCCCAGAGTCTCGGGTTCAGTTCAGTGCACAGTGCTGTGGAGATGCTGACTCAGCTCAGCAAGCAATTCTGCCCGAGGCACTAACTCAGCACAGCCACAGCTCCCCTGCTGTGACACAGGCTGGGCAGAGCTCTCAGTTCCACCCTAGGCACCACCTCAGCTCAGCGGCAGCTCCCCTGCGGTGACACAGTCTGGGCGGAGCGCTTGGTTCCACCAGCAGCGCTGGCTCAGCGCAGCTGCAGTTCTCCTGCTGTGACGCAGGCTGGACAGAGCGCTCAGCTCCACCGGCTCGAAGACTCTGGTTGGATACAGTGTGCAGTTCGAATCCAGAATTCCTGGCTGAGCTTGGCGGACAGTTCGGGCCCTGAGTCAATAACTGACCACAGCACGCACTTTGCGCCAAAAGCCCCTAGCTGAGCTTGGTGAGCAGTCCCAGCCCAAAAATTCTGGCTGGACCCTGTGTGCATTTTTGCGCCCAGAATCCCTAGCTGAGCTCGGCAGACGGTTCAGGCCCTGAGAATCTAGCTGAGTTCGGCTCGTGGTTCAGGCCCAGTGTTCCTGGCTGGACTTGGCAGGGGACACAGAAGGCTGTAGATACCTTGGTCTGACCCAACGCTCATTCAGAGACCCAGAACGATTGCAGGACCCACAGCACAGGAGAGCTGAGGATCACTGGCTGTGAGAGTCCAAAACAACAGGGCTAACCTCCTAACATCCACACCAGTGAAGCATTTGAGCTTCCAGCCTAGGAAAATCATGAGAAAACAAGTGAATCTATCATCAGACTCCCTCCATCCAACTCTGGAAGCTACCCAACAAAAACAAAGATGGCAAGATGTCTAAAGGACAACGAAAAAGCATACACAAAAAAAACCCAAAGCAACATGGCGTCTCCAGTTTCCAGCTATCCAAAAGAAAACAACCCAGAGAACTCAAATACAACGGAAATACAAGAAAATGACCTCAAATCCTTAGTAATGAGGATGATAATGGAGGAAACAAATAAAATTCGTAATCAAATGCAGGAAGATGTAGCCAAACAGGTGAGAGACATAAAAGAAGCACATAGAATGGAACTGGAAAAATTTCAGGAAAATGCAAACAACCAGATGAAAGAAATAAATAAAATGGTTCAAGCTCTGAAGACCTATAAAGAGGCAATGGAAGAAACTCAGGAGTATACAAACAATCAGATGAAAGAAATAAAAAAATCAGTTCAAGATCTGAAAATGAAAATGGATTCAATGATAAACACACAGACAGAAGAAAAACAAGAACGTGAGACCTTAGAGAAGAAGGCAAGCAACACAGAGGTGAGCTTTTCTAACAGAATCCAAGAGATGGAAGAATGAATCTCAGGTCTAGAAGATACAATCACAGATCTTGAAGCAACCATTAAAGAAAATGCCAAATCTGGAAAACTCCTGACACAAAACATCCAAGAGATTAAGGACACCATGAAAAGAAGAAATCTGAGGATAATAGGCATTGAAGAAAGAGAAGATATCAGACTCCAAGGCCCAGAAACTATTCTCAACAAAATCACAGAAGAAAATTTCCCCAATCTAAAGAAAGAAATGCCTATAAACATACAAGAGGCCTACAGAACACCAAATAGAATTGACCAGAAAAGAAAAACTGCCCATCACATAATAATCAAAACACAAAACATACAGAACAAAGAAAAAAAATATTAAAAGCTGCAAGGGAAAAGGGCCAAATAACATTTAATGGCAAACCTATCAGAATTACAACCGACTTCTCAGCAGAGTCCATAAAAGCCAGAAGGGCCTGGACAGAGATCCTGCAAACCCTAAGAGACCATAGATGCCAGGCCAGACTACTTTACCCAGCAAAACTATCAATAACCATTGATGGAGAAAACAAAATATTCCATGACAAAAACAAATTCAAACAATACCTATCCGCAAATCCAGCTTTACAGAAAGTACTAGAAGGAAAACTCCATCCCAAAGGGTCAAGCTACAACCAAAACTACTCAGGAAATAGATAACTATCCCATGGCAAAAACACAACTACACAAACGCTTGACTGGAACCAACATCAAAATTAAGACACTTAACAGTCACTGGTCATTAATATCTCTCAACATCAATGGTCTCAATTCTCCAATAAAAAGACACAGACTAACTGAATGGGTACATAAACAAGATCTAACATTCTTCTGCATTTAAGAAACACATCTCACCCATAATGATAGGCATTACCTCAGGGTAAAAGGTTGGAAAAAAATATTCCAAGCAAATGGTCACAAGAAATAAGCAGGCGTAGCCATTTTAGTATGGAATAAAATAGACTTTCAACCAAAATTAATCAAAAGGGACGAGGAAGGACACTTCATACTCATCAAAGGTAAAGTCAACCAAGATGACATCACAATTCTGAACATCTATGCTCCCAATACAAGGGCACCCACATTTGTAAAAGATCTCCTAAAAAAGCTTAAACCACACATCGATCCCCACACAATAATAGTGGGAGACTTCAACACCCCACTCTCACTGAAGGACAAGTCATTGAAACAGAAACTAAGCCGAGAAATAACATCATTAACCAATGCCATGGGTCAAATGGATCTAACACATATCTATAGAAACCTTTCACCCAAACAAGAAAGAATATACCTTCTTCTCTGCACCCCATGGAACCTTCTCTAAAACTGATCACATCGTAAGACACAAAGCAAGCCTCAATAGATACAAGAGGATTGAAATAATACCTTGTATCCTATCAGATCACCATGCTCTTAGGCTGCAATTCAACAACAGAAATAACAAAAAGCCTACAAGTACGTGGAAACTAAACAACTCTCTGCTAAATGACACCTGGGTCAGGGAAAAAAATAAAGAAGAAATCAAGGAGTTTTCTGAAATTCAATGAAAATGAAGGAACAACATACCCAAATTTGTGGGATACATTAAAAAGCAGTGCTAAGAGAAAATTCATAGTACTAAGTGCCTTTAAAAGAAATTGGAAACATTGCACATAAGCATCTTAACGACACAACTGGAAGCCCTAGAAAAAAAAGAAGCAGAAACACCCAAGAGGAGTAGATGTCTGGAAATAATTAAACTCAGGGCTGAAATTAACAAATTAGAAACTAAGAAAACAGTCCAAAGAATCAACAAAACCAAAAGCTGGTTCTTTGAGAAAATCAACAAGATAGACAGACCGTTAGCCAAATTAACTAAAAGGCAGAGAGACAGTATTGAAATCAACAAAATCAGAAATGAAAAGGGAGACATAACAACAGACACTGAAGAAATACAAAGAATCATAAGATCCTACTTTGAAGGCATATACACCACAAAATTTGAAAATCTAAGGGAAATGGACGATTTTCTTGATCAAGTTCACTTGCCAAAGTTGAGTGAAGAACAGATAAACAAGCTAAATAGTCCCATTTCCCCTACAGAAATAGAAGCAATCATCAGTAGTCTCCCAACCAAAAAAAGCCCAGAGCCAGATGGTTTCAGTACAGAATTCTACCAGACCTTCAAGGGCAAGCTAATACCGATACTATTCAAGCTACTCCAAAAGATAGAAATGGATGGAAAATTACCAAATTCATTCTATGAGGCCACAGTCTCATTGATACCTAAACCTCACAAAGACTCAACAAAGAAGAAGAGAATTTCAGACCAATTTCTCTTATGAACATCGATGCAAAATACTAAATAAAATACTTGCAAAACGAATACAAGAACACATCAAAGATATCATTCATCATGACCAATTAGGCTTCATTCCAGGCAAGTAGGGATGGTTTAATACAGGGAAATCCATCAATGTAATCCACCATATAAACAAACTGAAAATAAAAAACCACATGATCATCTCTTTAGATGCAGAGAAACACTTGATAAAATCCAACACTCATTCATGTTTAAAGTTTTAGAGAGATCGGGGATACAAGGCATTTTCCTCAACATAATAAAGGCTATATACAGCAAGCCAATAGCCAAAATCAAAGTAAATGGTGAGATACTCAAGGAAATTCCTCTAAAATCGGGAACAAGGCAAGGCTGCCCACTCTCTCCATATCTCTTCAATATAGTACTCCTAGCCAGAGCAATAAGACAACAAAAGGAGATCAAGGGCATCCAAATGGGAAAGGAGGAAGTCAAATTATCCCTATTTGTTGATGATATGATAGTGTACATAAGTGACCCTCAAAATTCCACCAGAGAACTCCTACAGCTGATAAACACCTTCAGCAAATTAGCTGGATACAAAATTAACTCAAAAAAGTCTGTAGCCTTCCTATACACAAATGACAAGCTTGCAGAGGAAGAAATTAGGAAAACCACACCCTTCACATTAGCCACAAGCAATATATATATCTAGGAGTTACTTGTTTGAAAAAAATTTCAAAACTCTGAAGAGAGAGATTGAAGATGACCTGAGAAGATGGAATGATCTTCCTTGCTCATGGATCGGGAGAATTAACATAGTAAAAATGGCCATCCTAACCAAAAGCAATCTACAGATTCAATGCAATCCCTATCAAAATACCTACACAATTTTTAAAGACATTGAAAGTTCAATTCTGAACTTCATATGGAAAAACAAAAAACCCAGAATAGCTAAAACTATCTTGTACAATAAAAGGTGCTCCGGAGGAATCTCCATACCTGATCTCAAACTGTACTATAAAGCAATAGTAATTAAAACAGCATGGTACTGGCACAGCAACAGGCTGGTTGATCAGTGGAATTGAATCGAAGACCCAGATATGAATCCACACCCTTGATTTTTGACAAAGAAGCCAAATCCATTCAATGGAAAAAGGATAGCATCTTCAACAAATGGTGCTGGTCTAACTGGAGGTCTATGTGTAAAAAAATGCAACTGGACTCATATTTGTCACCTTGCACAAAACTCAAATCCAAGTGGATTAAAGACCTCAACATAAAACCAGAGACATAAAGTCACTTAGAAGAAAAAGTGGGGAAGAGCCTGGAACATATTGGCGCAGGAGACAACTTCCTGAACAGAACACCAACGGCCCAGGCCTTAATGTCAACCATTAATAAATGGGGCCTCATGAGGCTGAGAAGCTTCTGTAAGGCAGGAGACACTGTCAAGAGAACAAAGCGACAGCCTACAGACTGGGAAAAGATCTTCACCAACCCTACATCTGACAAAGGTCTAATATCCAAAATATATAAAGAACTCAAGAAGCTAAACACCACCAAACCAAATAACCCAATTGAGAAATGGGGCTTGGAACCAAACAGAGAACTCTCAAGAGAGGAATATCAAATGGCTGAGAAACACTTAAAGAAATGCTCAACCTCCTTAGTCATCAGGGAAATGCAAATCAAAACAACTCTGAGATTCCATCTTACACCCATCAGAATGGCTAAGATCAAAAATTCAAGCGACACCACATGCTGGCGAGGATGTGGGGAGAGAGGAACACTCCTTCATTGCTGGTGGGAATGCAAACTAGTACAGCCACTTTGGAAATCTATCTGGTGCTATCTCAGAAAAATGGGAATAGGGCTTCCTCAAGACCCAGCTATTCCACTCCTTGGAATATACCCAGAAGATGCTCCAGCACACAACAAGAAAATTTGCTCAACCATGTTCATAGCAGCCTTATTCATAATAGCCAGAACATGGAAACAGCCTAAGTGTCCCTCAGTAGAAGAGTGGATAAAGAAACTGTGGTACATATACACTATGGAATACTACTCAGCTATTAAAAACAAGGAATTCCCGAAATTTGTGGATAAATGGATTGAGCTAGAAATGATCATAATGAGTGAGTTAACCAAGAAGCAGAAAGAATCAAATGGTATATACTCACTTATATCTGCATACTAGCCCAAGGGGCATGTCTCACGAAAGCCTTCACTGACCAGGAAACTAGGACAGAGGGGAGGACATCCTATTGGGACTCTAAATGAGAGAAGCAAGGGAGAATAGCAAAGTAGAAGGATCCAGAGGGTCCTAGAAACCTATAAGTAGAACATTATGGTAGGCAGATTTGGGCCCAGGGGTCCCGCTCAAACTAAGGCACCAGCCAAGGACAATGCAGGCGGTAAACTTTAACCCCCTACCCAGATCTAGCCAATGGTCAGAACATTCTCCACACTTGAGTGGAGAGTGCGATATGACTTTCTCACGTACTCTGGTGCCTCACATTTTGACCATGTCCCCTGGAGGGGGAGACCTGGTGGCACTCAGAGGAAGGACAGCAGGTTACCAAGAAGAGACTTGATACCCTATGAGCATATACAGAGGGAAGTAATCCCCCTCAGGAACAGCCATAGGGGAGGGGAATAAGGGGAAAATGGGAGGGAGAGAAGAATGGGAGGATACAAGAGATGGGATAACCATTGAGATGTAACAAGAATAAATTAATAAAAAAATTAAAAAAAAAGAAATTAAAGCTAAATACCAAGAAAAAAAAAAAAGAAAGAAAAACAGATGATCAAAATGACTTAAAAAAAACCCTGGAAACAAGAATAGACATACATAACATATAATAATAATAATAATAATAATAATAATAATAATAATAATAATAATAATAATAACAACATATGATTAGCAACTAAATTCTTCTACAAAAAAACACCTCAATTCTTGAAGACTTCACTGGTGAGTTTTATCATGTTTGAGAAAAACATATTATCACAAAATATTTTAAGAAGAAAATCCTTCTTATGTTTTCTGCCCTTTGGGCATATGGTCTCACCATATGGGAGGCTGGCTTCAAACTTACTATGTAGCTCAGGCTAGTCTTGAACTCTGACCTCAGCTTTCTGAGTGCTTGCATTGCAGGAATGCACCACCACACCAGGCTATGCTTTCTAATTTACTCCATACAGCCAATATTATCCTGAGACTAAGCAAGACAAAGGCATCATAAGAAAACTACAGAGCGTTGTCTCTTCTGAGTCTAGATACAAAATTCTTAACAAAAGTTAGCATAGTAAACACAATGTTTTCAAATAATATGTCATGACCAACAAACTTTTATCCCAGGAATTTAAGGTTGGCTTAACATGTGAAAATCAACATAGTAATAAAGGAAGAATTTTTTAAATCTTCACAATCATCTCTATAGATTGAGAAAAGATATTAGAGAAAATCTAACAGCTAAGGTCACTGATAAGATACCAATAAGCTAAAAGGAGAGGCATCTACCAAACAGCTATGGTCGGCATCATCCTTAAAGCCTTGAAAGAGCATTTAGCTCGAATATCAGCAGCAACGGAAGGAGATCTGCTCTGTGTGAGCACACAGGCTGTTCCCAGCATCAAAGCAAGGCAAAGAATAAAACAAGTAAAACAAGAAAACAAAAGGAAGGCGAACTAAGCCACAAGGCAGGAGTGAAGAGGGTATGAGAGAGCCTCTTCAACCAAGTTCCCTAAGGAATCCCTCCCAGAGTGGGTAGAAGCAAAATGCATTTTGAAATGCGGTGGTAGGAGACAGACTAGTTGCACAAAATCAAATGATCTGGCCATAAACAGCTCGACCAAGTGATTCCATGCACAGTAAAATAAGCCATCCCACTTGCAATAAAATACAAAAAGAATAAAATGCTTATAAGAAGTGTTGGACCTGTTCATTGGCAGCTGTAAAATGTTGCAAAGAAAAACACAAAGAAAATCCAAACAATAATAAAAGACATCACATGTTCATGCATTGGAAAACCAAGTGTTCTGTTTGATCTGTAAATCCATCTTTTCTCTGAGGAATTTTCATAATCCCTTACCAGGTAGTTGTGAGAACTAAATGGCTCAACCCAAGAGTCATCATGGCATCAGTCTCGGAACAAGGAGCCAATGAAGAAGAGAGAAGGTGGGACGCCTCAGTGTCACCCCTGAAGGAAGTGTGAAGCGTTTTAGTAAGTTGCCTGCATTTCTGTTTCAATTTTATCATTTTGCTAAATTTAATTATTCTCTATTAATTTCCTACTTTATAGGGTTCATGCTAACTGGTACAAACAAGTTAAAATTATTACACTAATTGGCCAACAAATTTATGTCTGAAACAAAGGAGTTATTCCATACTTTCTGGTTGATATTGGTGGAAATGAAAGTTCATGACACTGAAATCTTTTAAAAGCATGTTGACTACATCGTGTGTGTGTGTGTGTGTGTGTGTGTGTGTAGGTCAGAGGACAACTTGCAGGAGCCATGTCTTTCCTTCTACCATGTAGATTATAAGGAAATTAAACTCATGTGGCCAGACTTGGCAGCAAGTGCCTTTACCTGCTGAGCCATCTTGACAGGCCCAATAACACTGAAATCTTTAGAAAGCTTGCTTATTTTTCTATGGCTTCGATGGAGGGCGTATGGTGTCCCAATGTCTGCAAGTACAATGGCCGGCAAACATGACAAAGTGTTTCACTTGAGTTCATATTCTAGAGAGGCAGACAAGTGAGAAACAGATGCAGAGATCTCCAGACAACCTGCCGTGCTGTGTGTTAAGTCCTGTGAAGAAACCCCAATCAGGATGGAGATTCAGAGATAGAGAGTACTGTTTGAGCCAGGGATGATGCAAGTTCTCTGTGAGGAGGTGATGATGCATCAGAGACCAGAGAGAAGGGAGAAGACTAATGTCAAATGTTCTCTCAGATGTGGGGCCCAGGTTTAAAGCATGGAGTAGGAGGTAGAGGTAGGGGTGAGACACTGGCAGGGGCAAGGAGGAGACAAGGGAGGGTGAGGGGAAGCAAATGTGGGTGTAGGTCAATGATACACACGTATGAAAATGTCTTAAAGACACCTGTTATTTTGTACGCTAAGAAAAAGGTTAATTGTAATGAGTTGGTGTTGGAGTATGGGCTGGTGCTTTGTAAATTGTTTGCTCCCTGAGATTCTGTTTACGAGCAAACTCACATATTCCAAGTATTGCTGTTTAACCTTGCCTAAGAAAGTATTCCTGATTGGCTGATTAAAAGGCCTAAACCTGGGCAGGGCAGAATGAAGTAGGTGTGGCCAAAGTTCACGGGCTTTGGGAGAGAAGGCTCTTGAGAAGGAGAAGCAGACAGGTACTGGAGGAGAAAGAGGATGGCTATGGGATAGGAGAGAGCCACGTGTGAGAAGAAGAGGAGCTCTGAAGTTCCTCAAAGAAATAAATAGCCCAGATGAACAACCTGAGCAAAGTTTTGGAATTGTGAATGGGAGGTAGCCCAAACAGAAGTTATTAGAAGCAGATGGTGTGGGATGGAGGCTGGGATATAATGGAAGGTAGCTTAGGAGTTAATATCTGCCATGCCCCAGGTGATAAGGCTATTCTAAAATATATCAGGTGCCTATGTCTGTATTGATTGTGAAAGTGGGTTAGATAAGCCCAATAATACATATTTTTTAGGCCATACCATTAAATTAACAGCAACAAATTGAATTTGTGATCAATTGAAAGTTAAAAATGTGAGGTGACGGGTTCTCGTATTGAGTACTCTTTGGGGGTTTTATTGGTCAATTTTCAGGGATCATTTATGTGAAAAAATGTAGCCACAGACCCCTCACCTCGAGAGTTTTGGCAACGCTGACATTCTTCAAGTTGAGGAAGGACTGATCAGCATCCTCAGTGGGTGGGGAGCATGCTGGTCTGTACAAGCCAGTGTTTTGATGCCTGAGTGCACTGCGCTCAGAGTTCCTAAGTCACCCAAAGGGCAGGCACAGCTCTACACAGGGGTCCCAGGACAAGTTTGTCATCACTCAGAAGGGTTGTACACTCCAAAATGGAATTGGCAAGTGTAAAACAGCAAGGGGAACATCAGCCTGTCTTCACTACCTACTGTTGGCCCATCGACAGCTACACCAACAAAATTATGGCTAAAGCAGGCGAATGGTGCAAGCCTCTTCTTACCCTGAAACCTGTGTTTTATTTAAAAAAAAAAAAAAAAAAAAGGCTCAGTTCTTCTTCAAAGGGGACAAGGGCTTTATTGGAAAGCATTATCTTGGGAGGCAAGAGGTCTGAATCTTGAGTCCATGTTAATAGGATTAAGGGATGCTCTTAAGCAAGCCATGCCTTCTCTGGACCTTGGTACCCTCATAGACTCTAGGGGAGTTCTTAGGTCGAACCATTACTCAAGTGCAATAGGAAGGGGGGCAGTGGTGGAGTCTAGGCAAGGTCTTCCATTGTCACCAGACTCCTCCAAAATAATCACAGGGAAAATGCCAGCAATAGCTAAGGCTCTACTTACTGGGTCCAATTCTATCAACTTCATAGGCACCATTTCAATGAGCAATGGTCAAAGCAACTTACATTTTGGGATTTAAAAAAATTTTTTTCATGATGGGGCAATATTGTGAAGAGCATCCTGAGCATATCTACCTCATTATAAACCTACTTGATTATTTCCTTACAAATGAAACTGTTGGGCCAGTGAGATGGCTCAGTGGGGGAAAAGAGCTTGCTGCCAAGTCTGATGACTTAAGTCTGACCCCTGGGTCCTACATGGTACTACATGGTAGGTTGTCCTCTGACCGCTCTATACATACACTGTGGCACCTGCATATGTGTGCTGTAACTTAGGGATCTTAACTGCCCCCCCCCAAATAGTAGCCAGTTGTACCACTATGTATGGAATAATTATTTTTTTATTTTAGGATCTGAGGTTATACATAGTGGGTCTTTTGGAAAAAAATGTCTGTTCTGTTTTTATTTATGTGTTTACTCATTCAGGTCTGAGAATGTGCTGCTCTCATACTGCACATTTTAATACAAATTAGCATTTAACGAAGCCGACCAGACACTCTGTCTGTTCCTTCCTTTCTGACTCCCTCCCTCCCCTCTCTTTTTTTCTTTCCTTCCTTTTTTGTTATTCTTGCATATATTTCCAATCAAATGTAATGCCTACACAAATGTCATTAAGATAATTTCATCAGGTGTAAAAATAACATATTGAATATAGACTATTGGACCACTGAACCCTTCGTTTTGGGTACTAAAGTGGCTTCCTTTACACCCTGAATCAAGTTCTGCTCCTTGCATGTGCCATGCACATTTTATTAAATTTAAATTGCCCTTTTTAAAATTAGACATAGGTATGAAAGTTGATATTCCCATACGCGCGCGCGCATGTCTGTGTGTGTGTGTGTGTGTGTGTGTGTGTGTGTGTGTGTGTGTGTGTGTACATGCTTGTGAAAGCATCTTCCTTGATGGCTCTTGACTTTATTTTTAGAGACAAGGTCTCTCAGTGAACCTAGCTGGCCTGTCAGCTCCAGCAAGCCTCTAGTCATCCCATTCTTGTGTGAGGCTGATATTACAGACAGACACCACTATACCCAGGATTCTACATGGGCTCTGGGGATCCAGACTCAGGGCCTCATGCTTGCATGGCAAACACTTTGCAGGATGAGCCAACTCTGATCCTCTCAGATACGCAGTTTTAAGTAACAAAATATTTTAAGGTCTATTTTCTAAATCCTGTATATGAGTATGTGAACATTTGAGTGCAGGTACCCGTGGAGTCCAGAAGGGGATGCTAACATAGTGAACTCTGATACTCTGCGGGAGAAAGGCCCACTCTTAATCACTAAACCATCTCTCCTGATCCAGCAGCAGTGTTTTAGCCACAGCTTTTTCTTACTCAATATCACTGCTTACTTTGTTACTTTGCTTTTCATTTGTTCTTCCTGGCTTTCTTATGGTAGCCCATGCCTACAAGTAGGAAGACTATCACTTCCCTCATTAAACATATAAAACCCTCAGCAAGACCAATGTCCTAATGGTGCTCTCCGTTGGGTGTCCTAATGGTGTCTAAATGGAGGTAAACAATGTATCAAATACAACAAAGTACAGCAAGACATATTCTAATGTAAATTGGCTAGTTCAAATTCATGGCGATAGCAGGTGATGACACCTGCTGAAATAGCTTGGTTCCAGCATCACAGGAACAGCTTAGCAATTCCTTCTTCCATTTTGCCCCATTACATAGATGGCAACATGCCTTCTTGGCACAGGTCACAAGTACATCCTGTATGTGTAGAGCCGTGGCTATAGCATGCAGGCTGGTGGGCCTAGGTATCCCTCAGGGGTCAGTGAGGAGAAAAGCACTTTTATAGTTGTAGCACTAAGACTCATTTGCCCCTTCCCCCTGGTTTTATCATAGAAGTGTTGGGAATGTTCTGGAGACTGTAAGACATGAGAGAATCTACGTGCTTGAAAGGTCCTGGAGGCTGTAGCACATGAGACAGTCCATGTGCTTGGAATGTTCCAGAGGTTGCAGGACATGAGATAGTGCATCCTACTGAATATGCAAACAGATGGGAGGGGCCAGCTGATTTCTATTAAGCCAGACATCAAAGCAGCTTATAAGAGTACAGTGACACTGCTCTCACTAGTTTTCTTTGTTTTGGAAAATACAGTTACTTTCACAAACATGTTATTTATGTTAACATTGAGTAACCTTATTATTGTTATTGTAACTAAGTAAATAACAAAAAGTAAAGTTCTTTCCTTACTTCTAAATTGGTAAGTATTGATAGCCATAACTCACACAAACCAAGGTTCCAAAGATATCTTAAATCATTTTTAACAATGAGGACGTAGTTTGAGAACAAAAAGTTTGAGAACTATGGCTTTAGGCTAAATTATGCAATTACTCCTACTTTTAAATAGAGCCATTCCTGCTTTGGTTTTACTGTTAGTGGTCTATAATTAGTTGTGTAAGTAGTAATTGTGCACTGTTTTTGATGTTTATAAATTCAAGACTTCATAATAAAATAATAACAATGAAATCCAGATTGAAGATACAGCAGAGTTAGGGATAAGTTCTTCCATGTTCCTTTTAAGTATTATAAACATGAATTTTCTGGCTGTGGGAGAACAAAGAAGCCACATTCTTAACATTGAACCACATGGAGAAACAGCCTCTGATATTGTGCAGAAACCAGAACCTACGACCTTTAGAAACTGTAGAAATGGTCCAAAGGAGAACAGGCAACTGAACTAAATTCAATGAAAACAATGTGGTCATGTCAATAAACATCAAGTGGCAACTTTGTCACATCGGAGGCTGCACTTGGAATCAGTAAGTTGCCCAGATCATCAGAATGCTCAAAACTTGTGTATTTAAAAGTTCCAAATGAATCTGTGAGGTGGCACGGTGAATGCAAGCTTGATGGTCTAAGTTCAAGCCCCAGAACCTATGATGGAAGGAGAGAACCAGCTCCCCAAAGTTGTCCTACATGCACACATGCATGCACGCACACACACACACACACACACACACACACACACACACACACACACAGAGAGAGAGAGAGAGAGAGAGAGAGAGAGAGAGAGAGGCGCACACACGCACACATGCACACATACAGAGGCTAATAATATATTAAGAATGTAAATTTTTTAAAAGTTGAGGGTTACAAAAGTAGGTCAGTGATTAAGAACACTGGCTGCTCTTGCAGAGGACCTGGGCTAAACTCCCAGCACACAGCCAAGCGTAACTCCAGTTCTAGGGAGTCTGGCACCCTCTTCTGGCCTCCAAGAACACCAGGCATACATGTGGTGCACATATATACACACACAGGCAAAACTCTTACACACAATAATCTAAAAAATAATTTTAAATTGAAAATACCATATTTCCACATTTCACAAGAATGACAATTATGTCCTGTTAAAACTTGCAGTTTAAATAAAGAACAATTTCTCTTACTAATGAGGAAAATCATGAAAATATGGATCGATTTCACATGGTAAGTATTGTAATAAAATTTCATAAAGTTTATGAAAATATTGATAAATCAAATGAAAAACATCTAGAAAATGCCATATTAAAATAATAAAAATGCTTAAAAATAATTGTACACCCTCAAACATAAAATATTTAATAAATTTCAAATAAGGAATGCCATTAATATGGACTTATCATTCCTATCTAGATATATAGACTTGCTTGTTGCAGAAATATTTATCTACTGAGAGATGAAAACAACTTTTTGGAAAATATATAAATCAAGGCCATAAAATGTCAATCATTATTGATGAAGCCTCAACCATTTCATATAAAGTAGTTTTAATAATTTATTTAACACACAGCTTCAAGAGTTTGAAGATAATTTAATGGCTTTTGTTGATCTCATGAGGCAGGAAAGAAAAACACCTGAAATAATTTATCAAAATTTATTGTTGACACATGAGAAAAATGGTTCCAATGAACAATATTTCCATGAAAAACTTATTAGATTTTGTACAAGCCTGAGAAGAGCTGGGGAAAGAACTGCAGTTTCAAACAACGTTTTAGCCAACTTCTTGGATATTTTAATCAGGTACTGTCTGACTCACCAAAGTTGGGTATCCCCGTGTGATGGCTGACCTGTCTAAAGTAGGTAAATGACTATGAATGCCCCCTAAATTAGCATTTAATTTATTGTCATGTGTTATACACTATCAGGGGAAAAATAATAGCAGAGCCAAAGATTTGAATGTTGAAACAATGGATCTTAGAATAGTTATGTCATGATGGATTGCAAAAGTAGTTTGAAATTTTCGAGTTTATCAATTTAACAAAAATAGTGTAATAGGAGAAAACACTGCGGAAATTGCCCTCTTTTTAGAAAGAGACTCCAGTGTAGGTTAATTTGAAAGTAAAATAGGAACAGTGACAGTTTAATGTGAAGTTTTACTAATGATTGGAGGCAGATTAATGTGGCAAACACTAAAAATGTGGGAACACAGAAAACCAATGGGAAAAGGAAGTTTAACAGAAATAAACATAATAGACTCTTTCCGATGGGAGAAAACATTAATTTAAAGAGAAAATATGTCTGATCCATAAACTGCCAGAAAATGTGCTTGGTGTTTCATGATAAAAGTAAAGACATAATTTTTTTCTTTACTTATTTCTCACTAAACTGTGTTTAAAAATTTATGACCACTACCGCTGTGACCACTATTTGGCTCTCTAACTGGATCAAAGGCAGGTGAAGGTTGAGATAAGGATTTTTATAATTAAATATAATCATGCATCACTCTGCCATGGGAAAATATTCTGAAGAGCACACGTTGGGCAATCCCACATTTGTGAACACACGGCAGGGTGTGCTGACAGTCTCAGATGGTTGTCCCATCACAGGGAGGCACAGTCCGCAGATGGACCAGCTGACATGCTGCCCATCCCTTACCAAAATGTTCTCTATGCATATGATGGTACGACATCATAGTCCACAATTTCAGTAGGTCTCCAAGGACAACCGGTTTGAGAACGTAGAAACCGAGTGTTTTAAAGGTTAGAAAATGTTCGGACTCATCGCTGTGTGTTCAGTAGGAGCTAATAGATGTGTCAGCATTTGAGCAATATTGTGATCTTAAGAGACATGTGGTAGCAGTCAGCCGCTGAGTACCCATCAGTGATAAGTGGCTGGGAGAATTTGATGTGTTATGTGTGCCAGACTATTGCTCACTTAATTAGCAATGGCTGTGTTCTTAAAATTGTACCAACAACTTCTAGGAATCAGCAAGTGGTTTGGAAGTTACTAGCATAATCTGATAACAATTTAATTTATGATCTCTAGGGACTGCAACACATTTTATGATACACAGATAAGGACAGCTTTGTTTCCCTAGAAAATACAAAAGAATAAATTTTCTATTTTAATGTATATATTCGTTTTTATTACAGAATCCTTATTTAACCTTTCGAATGCCCAAGTTTTTATTAGGCTTTCTCACTGCATTGACAGGCGGTGGTAGATTAAGCCACACTGATGGTCGGGGGTCTTGTTGTTTCTTTCACTGAATTTAATTATAATGTTTTTAGTGGTTTTAATAATAGTGATGTTTGATTGAATGTAATTTTTAAAATCCAATTTTGTGAGCATTATTTCGGGTTTACAAAGGGTTTAATATTGTTTGCCATTTTTGACGTATTAATATGGTTAGTTAAAATAGTAGACTTTTTATAGTGAACTGACCTTATTCTCATAGCAAGCCCTATTTGGTGGTAGTGTATTATTCTCTTAATATGTAGCTGGATTCAATCATCTTTTTTTTTTTTTTTTTTTGAGACAGAGTTTCTCTGTGTAGACTTGGCTGTCCTGGAACTTGCTTTGTAGACCAGGCTGGCCTCAAGCTCACAGAGATTTGCCTGCCTATGCCTCCGAAATATTGGTATTAAATGCATGAACCACCATGCCAGGACACCCTTTTTTTTATAAAAAAGAAATTTCTTATCACACCCCAAAGCCCAGTTGCTTATGAGCTTTTGTTCCTGGGTTTGTCTGTAAGTGTTATCAGGCTTGGGTTGCCCAATTCAACCACAGAGGCACAATGCTTTTTTATTCTCCTTTAAAAAAAAAAAAAAATTGTGTCAAGTTTAATTACAGTTTTTAGTCCATGCAAATTACTTCCACTCTTTTATTTACTCACCCTGTCTCTGTCGCTGTCTCTGTCTCTCTCTGTCTCTCTGTCTCTCTGCCTCTCTCTCTCTGTCTCTCTCTCTCTCTCTGTCTCTCTCCTTCCATCTCCTCAGTGCTGAGACTGTAAATATGCTTTACTGTACTTAGTTCTTTAGGCAGGAGCTGGAATTTGAACTCAGGTCCTCTCTCCAGCCCTTACTATTGTTTTCATTTTTGTTTCAGTTTTTATCTCTTTTTGAGGATATCTTCTATTTTAGGGAGCTAGGTCTTACAAAAGAATTTACTTCATTAAAAATTTCAAACTTTGAAAAACTGTATTTCTTTTATTTTATATGTGTGTGTGATTGCCTGGTGCCTGTCTGTGTACCATGGGTGGCAGAGGCCAGAAGAGGGTGCTTTGTTCCTTTTTATGATTAAATACTATTCCATCAATGTATGGGTATGTTGATTTTTTTCTGTCGCTTTTGATGGACACTTGTATTATTTACACTTTGGAATGTTATAAATAATACTTAACATTGAAGTTCTTTTTTTTTTTGAGTGTGTGTGTGTGTGTGTGTGTGTGTGTGTGTGCATTTTTAATTCTCTTCTGTGTGTATCTACAAGTGACATTGCTGGGTCATACTGTCACTCTAATCTTATGAGGAGCTGTTCCAATGTGGCTGTACAATTATAATATTCCCTCTGGCAACCAATTTTCTCTACATTACACTTTTAATCAATTATTTTTTTTTTTTAAATTGTGACCATTCCCTTGAAGGAATGGAATGGATTTTATCTATATTTCTCCGAAGACTGATAATGTTGAGCATCTTGCCACACACTCAATTACAATTTGCGTATCATGGTTGGAGAACGCCTATTTTTACCCCTTGCCTGCTGAGTTATTTTTGCTTTTATTGTTGAATCCTATAGGCTCTTTACATGTTCTGTGTTCATGTTACTTTTTAGATATACTACTGTCATATAAATACGTGCTTTGCAAATATTTTCTCTATACTGTCGGTACTTTTCTTTTTTCCTTTTGGTGTTTTTTTTTTGTTGTTGTTTTGGTTTTTTTTTTTTTTTTTTTTTTTTGTTTGTTTTTTTTTTTTTGACAGAGTTTCTCTATGTAGCCTTATCTGTCCTAGACTCAGACTGTAGCCCAGGCTGGCCTGCCTCTGCCTCCCTGAGTGCTGAGATTACAAGCATGTGGCACCACATCCAGTTTGTGAGTACCTTTTGAACTTCTTTCATTTTATTGTTATCGAGATTCATTTTAGCCGGTGCAGTGGCACACACCTGTAATCCCAGCACTCAGGGAAGCAGAGGCAGGCAGATCTCCATGAGTTCAAGGCCAGCCTGGTCTACAAAGCAAGTCCAGGATTGCCTAGGCTACACAGAGAAACCCTGCCTCAAAAAACAAAACAAAAACAAAAAATATTCATTTTATTATTTATTCGTGGGTATATGTATGTGTCTGTGTGTGGGTTTGTGCATGGAGTTCGGGTCCCCTAGGAGGACACCAGATTACCCGGAGCTAGACTTAAAAGTGGCTGTGATTTATCCAACATGGGTGCTGGGAACTGAACTCAGGTCCTCTGAAGAGCAAGATGTGTTGTCAACATTTGAGTCCTCTCTCCAGCACCTCTTTTTCAACCTACGAAACCATTGGTTAATGGAAATCCCTTATGCTTTTCCATAGTAGTTTTACACATTTAGCCTTTGTGTTTGTCTTGATGTGTTTTGAATTAATTTTTGCATATGCTGTGAAGGAGGGCTCCAACCTCCTTCTTCTGCCTGTGACAGCGGCTTTTCTGAAGCATTTGTTCAACAGATTCTTCTTTACTCACTGAGTTTTCTTCATGGTGCCTGCAAGATGGCTCAGTGGGTAAAGGCGCTTGCTACCTAGCGTGGTGGTCTGAGTTCAAATCCTCAGATCCCACATGATGGAAGGAAAAAAATGACTCCCCAAATTGTCCTCTGCTCTCCACACACAGAACACGCCTGCCAACAGACACACAGATATATAAACAAATACAAGATCAATTTTAAAGGATCATGAATTTTCTTTAAACATTTAAAAAAATCTCCACAATGTTTTTAAATTTTTATTATAATTTATTCAGATGATATCCTGATTGCTATCCCCTCACTTGTATCTTCCTGTTCTCATCCTCCCTCCCTCTTTTCCCTAGCTGTTTTTTAAGACTAATTTTATTATTTTTGTCTCTATGTATGAGTTTATGCCATGTGCATGTGTGTCCTCATGGAAGCCAGCAGAGGGCAACAGATCCCCAGAACTGCAGTGCTGGGATTTGAACTCTTTGCAATAACAGTAATGCTGTCAGTCACTGAGCCACCTCTGTGAATTTTCTTGTTGGCAATATGATGCCTGGAGCTGCACGGGTTCACTTTTTAATTCTCAGTTTTTCACATCTGCATGACTACCCTTACACTACCAGCTTGCTGTCCTGGCCACCTTAGCTTTGTAATCTCAGTTCTGAACCTGTGTAAATTTGAGCCCTCCAACTTCTTGCTGTTGATGAAAGATGTTTTGAATATTCTCAGCTTCCCGAATTTCATATAAATTTTAGAATCAGCTTTTGTTTTTTTTTTTAACTTTGAGGTGTGGGGAGGAAGACAGCTGGAATTCTAATGCGACACTAAGGCTATGCAGGTCTCCCCAAACGTCTCCTCCTGAACCTCTGGTTTTGTCTGTTGTAGCCATCAACCCAGGAAGCCAGGAAGTCAAAAGACTTGCCTGTGGTTGCCTTTCGCACAATTTTCGCACTGGGTGATCACTGAGTCAGGTCAAATAACGATAACCCAAGCATAGGAGATTGCACAAATCACCAGAAAACCCACCAGAAAATAGGCTTTGAAGGGGCTCTGGCCCTGCTTGACTCTCTAGTGGCCAGCGGGCAACTGCTTTCAGATGAGGAACCAAAACCCATCATCCCTTTGCTTAACCTAACACTCTGCACACTGCCGCCAGCCTTTGGTTTGCTTCGGAGGCCTGGAGAAGTCGTTTCTGACAGAGTTTGCCAGCTCCTTCGCTGTTCTCGTAGAGGAGAGAATTTGTACAAGTCTGCTGTTTTTTCACAACCGCGGGTCCAAGTAGTCCCGCCCTTGACTCTTTTCTTCTGATTGATTTCGGCAGAATTTTGTTTCCTTGTTCATAGTTTTAAAAATTAGAATTCACCACTTCACCTTTTATTTCTTTTCCAAGTCACTGATTTTAATCTTGCTGTTGAATCTTTTCATTTTTAGTTCAGTCCGTTTTACTGTGCCTTTAAAAAAAGAAGCGGCACCTCGAGAGACGGATGCTTACTGCAGTTATTTTGATCCTTCCCTGTTTCATGATAAGCGATATTAAAATTATGGGTTATCCTGGGGGCATAACCTGGATACCTCTCCTGAGTCTCCACACATACTGCCATAATTATTTTCTAGGCCTTGTGAGGTGATTTTATTTTTGACTTTTTTTTTTTTATTTATGAGGGCATCTTTAATTTTCTAAGTGATTTTTATTTATTTTACAGCCTGTTCCTTACTTGATTGCATTGTAGCATAGATCAACAAAGTCCTCTCCACTTAGATCCATTGTTTCCCTTTGTGACTCTTGAAATCATTAATTTAAAATCTATTCCGTGAGCGTTTGGCATTAACACATTCGTAGCTGCCCTGGTCATTTCATTCTCCCATGTATCTATTATAATCAGTACTCAGTGCCTCTGTTTCCTTATTTGATTCTTCCTGACTGAGAAACCTCCAGGATTTTTCTATAATAAATTTAACTTCTTGTCAATTATGGGATGTTCCATTACTTGTTTAATGGGTGAACTGCATTAGTTTATGCTTTCCAAAGGTTTTAGTCCATTTCATCTAACTTTTGAAGATACTCTTGTAGAGTTTGAATGACTTTTGTCTAATAGCCGTGCGTGTGTGCGTGCGTGTGTGTGTGTGTGTGTGTGTGTGTGTGTGTGTTGTGCGTGAGAGAGAGAGAGAGAGAGAGAGAGAGAGAGAGAGAGAGGTGAGATATGCATGCATGCTCGTGTGTCTCTGTGGTGTGTGTGTGTGTGTGCACGTGCATGCAGGTGTGGAGCTATCACTTAACCAGCTATTATGGTTTCAGACTATCTTGAGTTCCTAGGCTCTACCCGTCTCTGCCACTCCAGTGCTGGGGTCACAGGCACACCCTGCCACACCCCAATACTTATGTGGGTGCTGGGGCTCAGAACTTCCATCTTCCTTTATGCACTGCAAACAGTTTACCCACAAACCATCGCCTTGGCCCCACATAACGTCCTTTTGCGATCTAAAATGTGTCATCTGTGACTATTGCCAGTTTTTTTTTTTTTTTAGCTTTATTGATCTTTTCAAAAATTGAGTTCTTTGTTTCATTTATTTTTTTCTATTTTTAAATTTTTATAGATTTTTTTTTCCATCGGAGATTTATTATTCTCTTTTGCTCCCTTGCTTTGAGCCTATTCTGCTTTTGTTCTCTCGGATTCCCGAGGGAGCTTAGATTGTTGATTGGGAACTGTTTATCTATTTATGCATGCACATAGTGTTTTAAATTCCCTCAGCATTTTCTCTGGCTGTGTCCACAAATTTTGATACACGGTATTTTCACTTTTTTTCAGTCCAGGGTATATTTTTGTTCATCTTGAAACTTCCTTTCTGTACAATGGGTCATTTAGAATTTAAGCTCTTTTCTGTATCCTAGCATTGGGAGATTTCTCCTTTATGTATCTCACTGACATAAGTTTCATTCTGTGTGGTTGAAGGCATTCTCAGCATTACCATCCTTATACAAGTGCTTTTTAAAAAAGTGTTTATTTATTTATTTTTAACATAGTTTTAAGAGATCTCTTTATTTTATGTATATAAAACTTTTGTCTGTGTGTGTAACTATGTACCGTGTGTGCAGTACCTGAGGAGGCCAGAAGAGGGCATCAGATACCACTGGAAATGGAGATACAGAAGTTGTGAGGCACCACGTAAGTGCCATGACTTGGATCCTCTGGAAGTGAAACCAGTGCTCTTAACCACTGAGCCGTCTCTCCCAGCCCATTTGGTGCTTTCTGACTGTCTTACTTGGTATATGTTTTCTGAGTACGTTCTAACCCATGTCTGCTTTCTCTCTGTTCCTCAGATTGAGTAAGTTCTCTTGTTGAACTTTGTAGTTGAGGACTCTTCTGTCTGGCTCATTCTGCCCTAGTCCTCCCTTGTCTCGGTTCCTGCACTGAGCTGGTGTTTCATCATCATTTTATTTTTACATATGTTGTAAGCTCACACCATTGCGTTTGCTTTAGATAATCAATGGTCTTTTGTAGAGATGTAACTAGTAGGGAATTCTTATGTTTCCCAGGTAGCTGTTGTTTTGGGGGACTCTTCATTCCTTTTGTAAATTCATACTTCTATATATTACTGTTCCTTTGAAGGAGTTTTTAAAAAAGATTTATTCTCTCTTTGTCTTTCTGTCTGTCTCTTTCTCTCTCTCTTTCTCATGTGTGTGTGTGTGTGTGTGTATGTGTGTGCGCGCGCGCGCGCGAGCACATGCTTGCATATGTACATGTGCATATCTGTGGGTGTCTAAGGAGGCCAGAAAAGGGCACCAGATGCTCAGAAGCTGGAGTTACACATAGTTTGAACCACTCTAGGAGGATGCTTGGAACCAAATTCTGGTCTTCTGGATGAGCAGCAAGGACCCTCAATCTGTCCAGTCCCTGAAGAAACTTAAAAAAAAAAAAACATAGTTACTGTTAAGATGTTTACCTAAATTCTTCAAGATTGTATGGAAGATTATTTTGCCTTTTCTTCCTTAGAAATGTTATTGTTGACTGTAGACTTGGATCCTGAAAAGTCTTTTCTTTCAGCCTATGGTGCTGCAATATACCCCATCTTGGGGGGTTTGTGATGAGAATTCTGATGCCATTCCTATCTGGCTCCTTTGTACATACTGCTTCTGTCTGGATGCTGCAGAAGAGAATTTCTCCTTACGGTTACTTGTAAGTAATTGTGCCTCTTTTTTTTTTTTTTTTTTTTTTTTTTTTTTTTTTTTTGTGGTTGGCACTCATTTACATTTTTGTTTTTGTTTGTTTATCTTTTGGTACATACATTCAATCTAACTTAGAAAACTGATGTTATTTCTTTGATTTCTTTCCCTGGACACTTTTATGTTGTTTTACTTGAAGTTTCCCACTGGCCAATGCTTTTCAGTTTCTTTTCTCTTTCTACATCATTTTTAAGACTTCCTAGTGTATGTCTTCTACTTCACTAATTTTTTTTCTTTTATAACATCAACTCCGCAGCTAATTCCTGAATTTGTGTGTTTTATTTTCTGTAGTACAGTTTTTCTGTGTGGGTTAAATAGTTCTTTGTGCTCTCTATGGCTGCACTTAACTTGGTCCGCATTCGCCAGCTCCTTGGGTGAATGGAGCTGTGTGGTATCAGCGTCTCCATACACTCAGAAGCATCACTTCCGGGTTCAGTGAATTAATGTTTTAAATCATAATTGGTGGTTTCTACATCCGTATAAAGCTGATAAGTTTTTATTGGATACCAGGTCAGACTGGCTTGACAACAGTTGATTTATCAATACTGCCAAGATTTCTAGATATTTGTGACAAGAAGTGACTCTCATTTTAATTTTTCTACAACGGTCAGAAATGAAAAGGTAGATAAAGCAGTGTCTATAACTCTTTCATCAGGTTGATTGTGTTGTGTTATTACAATTCTATGTTATTTAGTGGTTAATGTTTACTCTTCTTTACAACGAGAATTTAATGGTTTATTCCTGTCCTGCCATTAAAATATCTGGTTTGAATTAAGATTTTATATTAATATTGTCAAAATATTGCTTTGGCATATTAATGGTTATCTTATATCTTTGGCCTATTCTTTCATTTTATTTTTCTTACACTTATTTATTTATCTATTTAATCACTTTATACCCAGATCCCAGCCCCTCCCTCTTCTCCTCCCAGTCCTACTCACCTAATCCACTCCTCTTATTGCCACCTCCTTCCTCCCAGAGAAGGGGAGGCCCCCAATTCCTATCAGTCAGGTATGGCGTCTCAAGTCACTACAGGACTAAGCACATCCTCTCCAACTGTGGAGTGATAAGGCAGCCTAGCTTGGGGAAAGTGACCCAGTGGTAGGTAACAGATTCAGACACAGCCCCTACTCCTATTGTTAGGGGACCCACATGATGACCAAGCTGCACATTTGCTACATATGTATAGTGGGGTCTAGGTTTGTCCATGCAAGGTCTTTGGCTGGTGGTTCAGTCTCTGTGAGCCCCTGTGGGCCCAGGTTAGTTGACTCTGTAGGTCTTCTTGTGATGTTCTTGACCCCTCCAGCTCCCTCTATCCTATCTCCCACTCTTCTACGGCACTCCCCGAGCTTGCCTTGGGTCTTTGCATCTGTCTCCATCAGCTGCTTCTCAAGGATCAATTCTATAGTGCATTACTTTAAACATTATTTTTCTAGTTCAAGTGGGATTTGCTTTTTAAGTCAGTATGATAATCTTTGTCCTTATAGAAAGACGTTTGATCTATTTATATTTATTGTGATGACTAGTATCTTTCTGTTAATACTATTATCCTTTTTTATGTTGTTTCTAACTTTCTTCCTTACCCTCTGGTTATTGTGTTCATGTTTTCCATTTTCTTTCTTTCTTTTTTAAAATTATCTCATAAGTTACATGTATTCTTATTCTATTTTGGTTGATCCTATTTTAAAAATCAAAATCTTACAATTTCAGGACTCATTTCCCATATGTAGACTATTTGAAAAATTTACCAGGATGTGTCTAGAAATGAGTTATTTTTATTAAATTTGCCTACTGTGTGTATGCATTTCCTACCTCAGACTGTTTTTGTTTTTGCCAATTTGAGATTGACTCTGATGTTTTGCTTTTCTTTCATCCCTCCATGTTTCTCTCTGAATTCCGAGAGATTTTCGTTTTCTGAACAGATGGTTTAAATTATTTATTTCACTTCCTTCAATTTTTAATATGCTCCTCATGGCTTCCTCTACATTTTCAAATCCAAAAGCCATGCTTTTCATCTTAAGTAAAATAGTACAAATTCACACAATCAACCTTTGCAAAATACTGTATATTCTATAATCTCATGGAAAATAGGAATTTGATAATAATTTTTTTCTTTGTATTTCTTTTGCATAGGATAATTTTTCCTGATTATTCATCTAATTTCACTCTCAGTGGAACATGACCATTCACACTTTTGTGTGGGCCCCTGAACAGGCTCATTCCAGCCTCTCTGCTCACTTTTTATTGTCCTTTAGGTCATCCCCAGTGTCAACCCCTGACCCCAGGTCATCCCCATTGTCAACCCCTGACCTCAGGTCATCCTCAGTGTCAACCCCTGACCCCAGGTCATCCTCAGTGTCAACCCTTGAACCCCAGTTATCCTCAATGTCAACCCCTGACACCAAGTTATCCTCAGTGTCAACCCCTGGCCCCAGTTTATCCTCAATGTCAATGCCTTACCCCAGATCACCCTCAGTGTCAACCCCTGATGCCAAGTTATCCTCAGTGTCAACCTCTAAGCATCTAAGTTATTGGCACCAATGGATACTGATCAGTGTTTCATCCAGACTCCTACAGACCAGGAGCACCAGGGTCCTATCAACTTTCCCAGCAGGTCTGATTGATTATCCAACTTAGGATACCATCCTTAGTGCATCTCTGGGGATGATGGGAAAACTGCTTCAGCCCCATGCTTTAAGTACAAGCATTTTCAAAATCTTGGATTTGCTCTCCATGATCAGCAAATGATCTCAGATAAGAGGTCCTTTGTTTCTTAAGTAGAGCCTCCCTCATTCGATCCATCTTCTCCCCATGTGCTATCTACTGAGCAGTGACCACATGCTAACTGCTGTTAAGGATGCTGAGGGCTCGGCAGTGGAAGACAGGCATGCAGCTTGTGATACAGACAAGAACTATAGCTCACAGGGAGGAGATTTTCTCTTCTTCCAAGTGAGCTGATTCATATCATGTCACTTTATAAGTTCTCATCATTTGGCACTGAGAGAAATTTTGAATTCTTCATCATGGGATTGGTGATAGAGTCAAGTCATGACCATTAATATAAGAGCCATGTATCCCTCCAAAGAGAACAAAATTAGAATGAAAAAGAGAAAAGAAAGGAGGCAGGAAGAGAAAGCAAAGAAGGAGGTGGGGAGGGGAGTGTGGACAATAGAGGAAAGAGACAATTGTAGAGGGGGAGCAGAGGGAAGTAAGAGGGGAAGAGAGGAGAGGAAATTCTGAGTTCAATGCAGCAGCTCCATAGGCCCTGTGCATCACAAATGACTCATTAACTAATTAACTCTGGGTTCCTGAGTTGGAGCCACACTCCCCAAACTCTGTACTGTCCTCTCTTCCTCATAGTACGTGATAGCATACTGTCCTCTCCAGGCTTGAGGGGAGAACATAAAGAATAAAAGTCTCACTACCATCTTCACTAACTAACAGTGGAGAACATAAAGAATAAAAGTCTCACTACCATCTTCACTAACTAACTACACATGCTTCTCTCACCATCATTTGGCACATCATATCACAGTCTCCTCTCCTTTTAAGGTAAGCAGAGAATCCCATTCTGTTAACGTCTGAGTTGTTTCCCATCCCCCACCTTGGTATGAAGTGTTCCCCTTACACACCAACATTGCCCCTAAATGAAGCCATGAAAGTCATTCTTCAAATTTATTCCATGGGTGTGAAATCCCAGAAAAAGACCTCTTAGGTTGAAAAGTATTGATGTTTTAGGGCTGGTCTTGGGTATTTTAAGTGACTTCAAATAGGGGACCAGCAGCGTGGCAATTTTCCTGGAACCTCATCAGCGTGAATTTGCTTTCTGAAATCAGCTGACAATGTAGAGGAAGAAAGCTGGGGCATTATTTAGTGCCTATTGATTGCCTGTCCTTGTGTTCGCTATTTCTATTTTCTTTGCAGAGAATCCTCTGGTCATACCTTTTCCCATTTATTTCTTTGGCTTTGGTGGGGAGGGAGCTCTTAATTATTTTTAAATGTAATTTTTTTCTAGATGAAACATTTTCAACCGTATTGCAAGAAAAGGTGTAGGAAGTCTACTGGTCCTAGAAGATGTGTGTGCCAAGTATGCATCTGTCTACATATATGTGTTTATCTGCACCAATGTGAGTGAGTGAGTGTGTGTATGTATGTGTGAGACATGATGGTATATACTGCAATCCTAGCACTTGGGAGTTAGAGACAAGTGCATTGTGAATTTGAGGTCAACCCAGACATATAACAAGGTTCTGTCTAAACAAACAAAGCAGCCAAACAATCAACCCCATACAAAAAGAAGAAATGTTGTAGAAAGGAAGATGACATAAGATACCCATACAAAAAAAAACTACTAGACAATCTGAAAAATAAACCAGGGACAGCTGGAGGACAGCCATCCTATCAAGTGGATGATGGTGGAGAAACACCCGTGGTAGTAACAAAAGCAGAGAGGAAGGTCTGGGAAGTAGAACAAAGGGAGGAAGAGTCCCGGGTCTATTCTGCAGGACTTGGCCTGACAGAGGAGCCCTTGCCTCACACAGTGTGACTGCAGCTGCAGAGGGAAGAACCGTGAGATACAGAGAAAATCCAAGAAAAGTTACACTATACTTGTGTGTGTGTGTGTGTGTGTGTGTGAGAGAGAGAGAGAGAGAGAGAGAGAGAGAGAGAGAGAGAGAGAGAGAGAGAGCACTCAGCAGCTGATCCAGCAGCAAGATGGATGGTGTTGGCATTCCATCAGAGCAGTGGGAAGAAGCTGCCTACAAAGGTCCCTGCTGAGTGGGTGGCTATAGAGGCAAAAGTATCTGAGTTGCGTGGCTCCTTCTAAGAACTCAGAACAAGCACCATGAGACTGTGCTCTGGGACCTGGCTTTGCCTAGTTGTCTCTATAGAGAGATAAGCCCACACACAGAGTGCCATGTAGGGGTATCTGATCTGAGGCATAGTCTCAATTCATGTCCCTGTACCCCTACATGGTCGAAGGAGAGAACAGGCTGCAGCAAGTGGTGATCTGCCCTTCACCTGTGTTCTGTAGCATGTGACCCCTGTACCCCACCTACAGAGAAATGTAAAAACAATAGGGGGACACTAACATGGTCCACTGGGTAGGCAGTTGCCATGCAATCCTGATAGCCTGGATTCCATCCCCAGAACCCACACAAAAGCTGAGTGGAGGAACAAATCCCACATGGTTCATCTCTGACCTCCACACACAGGCTGTAGCACATACACCCACACACACTTCAGCACAATAATAATACTAAATAAAAAGCTGGGGCTATAATAAATAAACTAATAATATGCCTCAAGTTTTTAGAAAAATAAGAACAAGCCAAACCCACAATCAGCAGATAGAAAGAAATAACAAAGACCACAGCAGAAATGAATAAAATGTAAATGAAAAAGAACAATATAGTCAATGGTTCTTTGAAAAGTTAAACAAGATTGAAAAACCTCATAGTCAAACTTATCAAAAGAGAGAGAGAGGACACAGATTAATAAAATTAAGATGAAAAGGCAGGCATTCCAATAGATACCAATGGAATCCAGAGGTTCGTTGGGATATACGCTGAGAACTTACAGTCTAATAAATTGGAAAATCTAAGAGAAATGGATAAATTATCAACAAGTGGCCAAGCTAAAGCAAGAGGCAATAGACAAATGTTCTACAGCAAACAACATGATAGAAATAGTGATAAAAAAAAACTCTCCCAATAAAAGTCCAGGCACAGGCAGATTCACTGCCCTTATATCACTACATGAGCTAGGGAAGGAAAGAATGCTGCCAAAACTCTTTATGAAGCCAGTGCTGTTCTAATCCCCAACCCTGGTAAGGACACAGCAAATAAAGAAAACTATAAGTCGATCTCCCTGATGATCATGAAAAAAAATTCTTAATATAAATACTTGCAAACCAAATTCAAGGTTAGTTCGGCATATACAAATAAGTGCATGTAACACATCATATCAATAGACTCCAGAACAGAAATAATATGATCATCTTAACTGTTGCAGCAAGGATCTTTGACAAAGCTCAATATCCTTTAATGACAAAAGCCATACAGAGGGACAAAAGGTATTTACAACAACATAATAAAGCACATATATGCTAAGCCTGTCATGAAACAGGGAAAAACTCTGGAGTTACCATCAGAAACAAGAGGAGGATATTCACTTCCTCCACTCTCATCCAACAAAGTCAGTCCTAGAAGTCTTAGCTACAGCCGTAAGATAAGAAAAAGGATTGAATGGGACAAACATAGTAAAGGAAGGAGTCAAATGATCCTGTACAGAAAAGACCATAGATTCCCAGAACACTCTATGCACTAATAAACAATTTCAGCAAAGAGAAAGATACAAAATCAACATATGAAATTAGAATTAATAACTTTTCTATATGCCAATAGTGAAAATACTGAGAAAGAAATCAGGAAAACAACCTCTTTCAAAATAACTTAAAGACATAAAGCAAAATGCCTAATCGAGGCATGACAAAGACTCTACCCTGATAATCGTAAACACTGAAGACACTGAAGGCATGAAAAGGTGGAAAGATCTCCTATGCTCATGCACTGCATTGGCAGAATTTATATAGAGAATCCATCTAAATTGCCAAACGCAATTGACAGTCTCAGTGCAGCTCCCAGAAAGATTCTAATGGCATTCCTCATAGACAAAGACACAATCTTAAAACTACTAAATGGCCCTAGATAGAGGAAGGAATCCTGAGCAAAAAGAATAAGGCTGGCTGAAGAGATGGCTTAGTGGTTAAGAGCACTTGACTGTTCTTCTAGAGGTCCTGAGTTCAATTTCCGGCAACCACATGGTGCCTCACAACCGCCTATATAATATGATTTAATTGCCTCTTCTGGTGTGCGTGAAGGCAGAGCACTCATATACACAAAATACATGAATGAATAAATCTTTTAAAAAGAACCAAGGCTGAAGGTGCCACAACACCTGATTTCACCTTATACTAAAGAGGATAGTATCAAAAGGAGCATGGTACCACCTCAAAAATAGGCACAGAGGGGGATCCAAGATGGCGGCGAGCAGTGTGGACCGTGTTTGGAGGCTCCAGTGAACAATTCAGGGAATTGCACAGATTTCTGAGCCAAGAACACTGAGGTCTGAACATCACGGCAGCGGGAGTGCTCCACGGTTCGGAGGGACCAGGGTGCAGAGGACTTGCGTGCCCCTGCACACGGGGGGGGGGGGGGGGGGGGGCGTGGATTTTCTCTGATCAGAGCGGCAGCGGCAGAGGCAGCAGCACCAACCGCACCAGCAGCGGTGGCTGAGGTTTGCAGCTCATAGCCTTCCGGTGGAGGCGATTGGTGTGGTGGCTGGTGGGAGTTGCTGCAGGAGAGGGGACTCGGGGCAGGTTTTGGGTCGCGTGGAGCCTTCGGACCCAGACTGGACTCGGCGGACAGTTCGGCCCCAGAGTCCCGGGTACTGGCCCGGCCCAGCAAGCAATTCTGCCCGAGGCACTAACTCAGCGTGGCCAAAGCTCCCCTGCTGTGGCGTAGGCTTAGTTGATCGAGGCAGCTCCCCTGAGTGACACAGTCTGGGCGGAGCACTTGGTTCCACCACGGGCGCTAACTCAGAGCAGCCACAGTTCTCCTGCTGTGGCGCAGGCTTGGTGGCATGCTCAGTTCCATCCTAGGCGCCACCTCAGCTCAGCGGCAGCTCCCCTGCGGTGACACAGTCTGGGCAGAGCACTTGGTTCCACCATTGGCACTAACTCAGAGCAGCCGCAGTTCTCCTGCTGTGGCGCAGGCTTGGTGGAGTGCTCAGTTCCATCCTAGGCACCACCTCAGCTCAGCGGCAGCTCCCCTGCGGTGACACAGTCTGGGCGGAGCACTTGGTTCCACCACTGGTGCTAACTCAGAGCAGCCGCAGTTCTCCTGCTGTGGTGCAGGCTGGACAAAGCGCTCAGTTCCACCAGCTCTAAGACTCTGGTTGGACACAGTGTGCAGTTTGAATCCAGAAATCCTGGCTGAGATTGGTGGTCAGTTCGGGCCCTGAGTCAATAACTGACCACAGCACGCACTTTGCGCCAAAAGGCCCTAGCGGAGCTTGGTGCATAGTCCCAGCCCCAAAATTCTGGCTGGACCCTGTGTGCATTTTGGGCCCAGAATCCCTAGCTGAGCTTGGCAGACGGTTCAGGCCCTGAGAATCTAGCTGAGTTCAGCCCGTGGTTCGGGCCTAGTGCTCCTGGCTGGACTTGGCAGGGAACACAGAAGGCTGTGGATACCTTGGCCTGACCCACCGCTCATTCAGAGACCCAGAACAACTGCAGGATCCACAGCACAAGGGGGCTGAAGATCACTGGCTGTGAGAGACCAGAACAACAGGGCTAATCTCCTAACATCCACACCAGTGAAGCTTTGAGCTCGCAGCTTAGGGAAATCTTGAGAAAACAAGTGAATCTATCGTCAGACACTCTCCATCCAACTCTGGAAGCTACCCAACAAAAACAAAGACGGCAAGATGTCTAAAGGACAACGAAAAAGCATACGCAAAAAAACCCCAAAACAACATGGCATCTCCAGTTTCCAGCTATCCCAAAGAAAACAACCCAGAGAACTCAAATACAACAGAAATACAAGAAAATGACCTCAAATCCTTAGTAATGAGGATGATAATGGAGGAAACAAATAAAATTCGTAATCAAATGCAGGAAGACGCAGCCAAACAGGTGAGAGACATAAAAGAAGCACATCGAGTGGAACTGGAAAAATTTCAGGAAAATGCAAACAACCAGATGAAAGAAATAAATAAAATGGTTCAAGCTCTGAAGACCTATAAAGAGGCAATGGAAGAAACTCAGAAGTATACAAACAATCAGATGAAAGAAATCAAAAAATCAGTTCAAGATCTGAAAATGAAAATGGATTCAATGATAAACACACATACAGAAGAAAAACGAGAACATGAGACCTCAGAGAAGAAGGCGAGCAACACAGAGGTGAGCTTTTCTAACAGAATCCAAGAGATGGAAGAACGAATCTCAGGTCTAGAAGATACAATCACAGATATTGAATCAACCATTAAAGAAAATGCCAAATCTGGAAAACTCCTGACACAAAACATCCAAGAAATTAAGGACACCATGAAAAGAAGAAATCTGAGGATAATAGGCATTGAAGAAAGAGAAAACATCAGACTCCTGGGCCCAGAAACTATTCTCAACAAAATCATAGAAGAAAATTTCCCCATCTAAAGAAAGAGATGCCTATAAACATACAAGAGGCCTACAGAACACCAAATAGAATTGACTAGAAAAGAAAAACTGCCCGTCACATAATAATCAAAACACAAAACATGCAGAACAAAGAAAAAATATTAAAAGCTGCAAGGGAAAAGGGCCAAATAACATTTAATGGTAAACCTACCAGAATTACACCCGACTTCTCAGCAGAGACCATAAAAGCCAGAAGGGCCTGGACAGAGATCCTGCAAACCCTAAGAGACCACAGATGCCAGGCCAGACTACTTTACCCAGCAAAATTATCAATAACCAGTGATGGAGAAAACAAAATATTCCATGACAAAAACAAATTCGAACAGTACCTATCTACAAATCCAGCTTTACAGAAAGTACTAGAAGGAAAACTCCATCCCAAAGGGTCAAGCTACAACCAAAACTACTCAGGAAATAGATAACTATCCCATGGCAAAGACACAGCTACACAAACGCTCGACTGGAACCAACATCAAAATTAAGACTCTTAACAGTCACTGGTCATTAAAATCTCTCAACATCAATGGCCTCAATTCTTCAATAAAAAGACACAGACTAAGTGAGTGGGTACATAAACAAGATCCAACATTCTTCTGCATTCAAGAAACACATCTCACCCACAATGAAAGGCATTACCTCAGGGTAAAAGGTTAGAAAAAATATTCCAAGCAAATGGTCACAAGAAGCAAGCAGGCGTAGCCATTTTAGTATGGAATAAAATAGACTTTCAACCAAAATTAATCAAAATGGATGAGGAAGGACACTTCATACTCATCAAAGGTAAAGTCAACCAAGATGACATCACAATTCTGAACATCTATGCTCCCAATACAAGGGCACCCACATTTGTAAAAGATCTCCTAAAAAAGCTTAAACCACACATCGATCCCCACACAATAATAGTGGGAGACTTCAACACCCTACTCTCACTGAAGGATAAGTCATTGAAACAGAAGCTAAGCTGAGAAATAACATCATTAACCAATGCCATGGGTCAAATGGATCTAACACATATCTATAGAACCTTTCACCCAAACAAGAAAGAATATACCTTCTTCTCTGCACCCCATGGAACCGTCTCCAAAATTGATCACATTGTAGGACACAAAGCAAGCCTCAATAGATACAAGAGGATTGAAATAATACCTTGTATCCTATCAGATCACCATGCTCTTAGGCTGCAATTCAACAACAACAGAAATAACAAAAAGCCTACACGTACGTGGAAACTAAACAACTCTCTGCTAAATGACACCTGGGTCAGGGAAGAAATAAAGAAAGAAATCAAGGAGTTTCTGAAATTCAATGAAAATGAAGGAACAACATACCCAAATTTGTGGGATACATTAAAAGCAGTGCTAAGAGAAAAATTCATAGCACTAAGTGCATTTAAAAAGAAATTGGAAACATCGCACATAAGCATCTTAACAACACAACTGGAAGCCCTAGAAAAAAAAGAAGCAGAAACACCCAAGAGGAGTAGATGCCTGGAAATAATTAAACTCAGGGCTGAAATTAACAAATTAGAAACTAAGAAAACAGTCCAAAGAATCAACAAAACCAAAAGCTGGTTCTTTGAGAAAATCAACAAGATAGACAGACCATTAGCCAAACTAACTAAAAGGCAGAGAGACAGTATTGAAATCAACAAAATCAGAAATGAAAAGGGAGACATAACAACAGACACTGAAGAAATTCAAAGAATCATAAGATCCTACTTCGCAGGTATATACACCACAAAATTTGAAAATCTAAGGGAAATGGATGATTTTCTTGATCAATTTCACTTGCCAAAGTTGAATGAAGAACAGATAAACAAGCTAAATAGTCCTATTTCCCCTACAGAAATAGAAGCAATCATCGATGGTCTCCCAACCAAAAAAAGCCCAGGGCCAGATGGTTTCAGTGCAGAATTCTACCAAACCTTCAAGGGCGAGCTAATACCGATACTCTTCAAGCTACTCCAAAACATAGAAATGGATGGAAAATTACCAAATTCATTCTATGAGGCCATAGTCTCATTGATACCTAAACCTCACAAAGACTCAACAAAGAAAGAGAATTTCAGACCAATTTCTCTTATGAACATAGATGCAAAAATACTAAATAAAATACTTGCAAAACGAATACAGGAACACATCAAAGATATCATTCATCATGACCAAGTAGGCTTCATTCCAGGCATGCAGGGATGGTTTAATATATGGAAATCCATCAATGTAATCCACCATATAAACAAACTGAAAATAAAAAACCACATGATCATCTCCTTGGATGCAGAGAAAGCATTTGATAAAATTCAATACCCATTCATGTTTAAAGTTTTAGAGAGATCGGGGATACAAGGCACTTTCCTCAACATAATAAAGGCTATATACAGCAAGCCAATAGCCAAAATCAAAGTAAATGGTGAGATACTCAAGGAAATTCCTCTAAAATCGGGAACAAGACAAGGCTGCCCACTCTCTCCATATCTCTTCAATATAGTACTCGAAGTTCTAGCCAGAGCAATAAGACAACAAAAGATGATCAAGGGTATCCAAATGGGAAAGGAGGAAGTCAAATTATCCCTATTTGCTGATGATATGATAGTGTACATAAGTGACCCTCAAAATTCCACCAGAGAACTCCTAAAGCTGATAAATACCTTCAGCAAATTGGCTGGATACAAAATTAACTCAAAAAAGTCTGTAGCCTTCCTATACACAAATGACAAGCTTGCAGAGGAAGAAATTAGGAAAACCACACCCTTCACATTAGCCACAAGCAATATAAAATATCTAGGAGTTACCCTAACTAAGCAAGTGAAGGACTTGTTTGAAAAAATTTTCAAAACTCTGAAGAAAGAGATTGAAGATGACCTGAGAAGATGGAATGATCTTCCTTGCTCATGGATCAGGAGAATTAACATAGTAAAAATGGCCATCCTACCAAAAGCAATCTACAGATTCAATGCAATCCCTATCGAAATACCTACACAATTTTTTAAAGACATTGAAAGTTCAATTCTGAACTTCATATGGAAAAACAAAAAACCCAGAATAGCTAAAACAATCTTGTACAATAAAAGGTGCTCTGGAGGAATCTCCATACCTGATCTCAAACTGTACTATAAACAGCATGGTACTGGCATAGCAACAGGCTGGTTGATCAGTGGAATCGAATCGAAGACTCAGATATGAATCCACACACATATGGTCACTTGATTTTTGACAAAGAAGCCAAATCCATTCAATGGAAAAAGGATAGCATCTTCAACAAATGGTGCTCGTCTAACTGGAGGTCTATGTGTAAAAAAATGAAACTGGACCCATATTTGTCACCTTGCACAAAACTCAAATCCAATTGGATTAAAGACCTCAACATAAAACCAGAGACACTAAGCCACTTAGAGGAAAAAGTGGGAAAGAGCCTGGAACATATTGGCACAGGAGACAACTTCCTGAACAGAATGCCAACGGCCCAGGCCTTAATGTCAACCATTGATAAATGGGACCTCATGAGGCTGAGAAGCTTCTGTAAGGCAGGAGACACTGTCAAGAGAACAAAGCGACAGCCTACAGACTGGGAAAAAATCTTCACCAACCCTACATCTGACAAAGGTCTAATATCCAAAATATATAAAGAACTCAAGAAATTAAACACCACCAAACCGAATAACCCAATTGAGAAATGGGGCTTGGAACTAAACAGAGAATTCTCAACAGAGGAGTATCAAATGGCTGAGAAACACTTAAAGAAATGCTCAACCTCCTTAGTCATCAGGGAAATGCAAATCAAAACAACTCTGAGATTCCATCTTACACCCATCAGGATGGCTAAGATCAAAAACTCAAGCGACACCACATGCTGGCGAGGATGTGGGGAGAGAGGAACACTCCTTCATTGCTGGTGGGAATGCAAACTAGTACAGCCACTTTGGAAATCTATCTGGTGCTATCTCAGAAAACTGGGAATAGGGCTTCCTCAAGACCCAGCTATTCCACTCCTTGGAATATACCCAGAAGATGCTCCAGCACACAACAAGAAAATTTGCTCAACCATGTTCATAGCAGCCTTATTCATAATAGCCAGAACATGGAAACAGCCTAAGTGTCCCTCAGTAGAAGAATGGACAAAGAAACTGTGGTACATATACACTATGGAATACTACTCAGCTATTAAAAACAAGGAATTCCCGAAATTTGTGGATAAATGGATTGAGCTAGAAATGATCATAATGAGTGAGTTAACCCAGAAGCAGAAAGAATCAAATGGTATATACTCACTTATATCTGCATACTAGCCCAAGGGGCATGTCCCACGAAAGCCTTCACTTACCAGGAAACTGGGACAGAGGGGAAGGCATCCTACTGGGACTCTAAATGAGAGACGCATGGGAGAATAGCAAAATAAAAGGATACAGAGGGTCCTAGAAATCTACATGTAGAACAATATGATAGGCAGATTTGGGCCCAGGGGTCCCGCTCAAACTAAGTCACCAGCCAAGGACAATACAGGAGGTAAACTTTAAACCTTTTCCCATATCTAGCCAATGGTCAGAATATTCTCCACAGTTGAGTGGAGAGTGTGATATGACTTTCTCACGTACTATGGTGCCTCACATTTGACCATGTCCCCTGGAGGGGGAAACCTGGTGGCACTCAGAGGAAGGACAACAGGTAGCCAAGAAGAGACTTGATACCCTATGAGAATATATAGGGGGAGGTAATCCCCCTCAGGAACAGTCATAGGGGAGGGGAATAATGGGAAAATGGGGGGAGGAGGAATGGGAGGATACAAGGGATAGGATAAACATTGAGATGTAACAAGAATAAATTAATTTAAAAAAAAATAGGCACAGAATCAGTGGAATCAAATAGAAGTCCCAGAATTAAACCTACCTAGCTACAATCACGATTTTTTACAAAGGTGACATGAATATACACTGGAGAAAGGCGACATCAATAAATTGTGCTGGGAGGACCAGATATTCACATGTAAAGGAATCAAATTAGAGCCTTGTCTCTCACCCTGTATGAAAACCAACCCAAAATGGTTCAAAGGTCTGGAACTCTGACATCATTAAAGGAAAACTTAAGGAAGACAAGATACAAGTACAGACAAAGTCTCTCTGAAAAAGACTGTAATAGCTCAGGAAATAATCCTGAGAACTGACCATTGGGATTGCATAAAATTAGTTACTGTACAGCAAAGGAAATGAGTATACAGTGGGAAACAGCCTATACACTGGGAAAAAATATCAGCTAGCTATATGTCTAACTGAAGATTAATATGTAGAATGTATGAAGATCTCAAACCACAATACCACCCCAACTACCCTGCCACAAATGGGCTAATGAAATAAGTAGTTCTCAAAAGATGAAATGAGAATGGCCAAGAAGCATGAAAAACGTCCAACATCCCTGGTCGGAAAGTGCAAGTTAAAAACCACACCATGATTCCATCTAATCAGAATGGCTTCATCGAGAAAACAAATAGTGGATACTGGCAAAGATGCTGGGAGGAGGAAGTTGGTACTCTGTGCTAGGAATGTGAGTGGGTGCAGCCACTATGAAAGTCAGTATGAAGTTCCTCAGAAACTAAAACTAGAACTACCATGTGACCCAGCCAACCAGTCCTGGAAACATGCCTAAAGAACACAAAATCAACATATCAAGAAGATAGATGCACATTGGTGTTTACTGCAAATCAACAGCCAAGTTATGGAATCAGCCTAGATGTATATTGCATGTTTTCTCTCTTTTGTGTTTCATAGTTTTATAGAACACACCTATATACGCATATATGAACATGCACACACATGTATGATGTGAAAGCACAAAAGGGTCTGAGAGGAGGAAGGAGACTAGTGGCAAAGGGAAGAGGGGGGAGAGTCAGACATTTGTGCTGCGCGCGCATGCGTGTGTGTGTGGGGGTGGTGGTGGTGAATATGGTCAAAACCATAATGTAATTGAAAGGAATTTGTCAAATTAATTTGGTAAATAAAATATAAATTTAATTTAATAAGTAAATTTATTAAATTAAGCCCCGTATACCATGTCAAGGCACCGAGTTTAAAAATGAAAAGAATGAAAGCAAAGAAAAATTGAAAACATGGCTGCAGATATACTACACTTGCCTAGCATGTAAAAGATCCTGAGTTCAACCCCAGATCCCCCAAATAATAACAATATGAAGAAGTAGGAGGAAGGAGAAGAAAAGAAA